>NC_137095.1:7222604-7558079 GCF_951640355.1 Cnephaeus nilssonii | reverse complement strand
AGGAGAGAAAGGGAACAGGGAAGCAGAGACAGATCCATGGACAGAAATACATGGTAGTGGGAGGAGGAGAACCCTGATCTGGGTGAGTGGGGAGCTGATGGGGTGTGGATGGTTAAGTTATTAAGTTGAGACATTTGGTTTGTGGGTGTGTGTGTGTGTGTGTGTGTGTGTGTGTGTGTGTGTTTCTATTGATTTCTGAGAGGGAAGAAGAGGGAGAGAGAGAGAAACATCAATGAGGAGAGACAGTGATTGATCAGCTGCCTCCTGGCCGCCCCTCCCTGGGGATCAAACCTGTAACCTGGCCCGTATGCCCTGACTAGGAATCGAACCATGGCCTCCTGGTTCATAGGTCCAAGCTCAACCGGTGAGCATGCCAAAGACATCCACAAACTCCTAAAGCATGGCTTTATATATTTAATTTAACAATTAAATTGCCTTATACAAGTTTGAAGGAGAATGACCCGTCTCCAGTGTATAAGGCTTGGGAATTTTATTATGATTTGCTTCCAATTGCAACCCTTAGTCCCTCAGAGGGGAGAGACTTGTCTGTTGGTCACGGGTCCCTTGTCATTTCTTGGGATGGCAACGAGGAGGTGACCTATGTCTGTCACCACCTGATGCTTTTTTTTTTAAATTTATTGATTTTTCACAGAGAGGAAGGGAGAGGGGTAGAGAGTCAGAAACATTGATGAGAGAGAAACATCGATCAGCTGCCTCCTGCACACCTCCCACTGGGGATGTGCCCGCAACCAAGGTACATGCCCTTGACCGGAATCAAACCCGGGACTCCCCAGTCCGCAGGCCGACGTTCCATCTACTAAGCCAAACCGGTTTCGGCACTACCTGATGCTTTTTCAAGGAATATTAGAAGTCTTAGCTTTGTTGCTGTGGTTAGTGGTGTGTGTGTGTGTGCTTCTTCCATGGATTTACCTTTACTCTTTCTGACACTTCACTTAATTTATTATTTAAGAGCATCCTGAGGTACATCCCCTGGGTCTTCTCAGATCCCCCGAGAAGCTTTAAGAAATGCCCTCAGATGCCCTTTCCCCATGGAGTTGGACAGCTGCTCTGGGTGGGGCATCATTGGTTACTGAGGGGCCCCAGGTGATTGGCAGGTGAGGACAGGGATCAGCAGGAGGGTTGCAGGATGCCTTTGTGAGCGTGGGGAGCAGGCTTTGTTCAGGGGAGGTAAGGGGGTGCTCTGTTTGGTTTGGGGGGGTCAGGACAGCAGCTCACGTTCTCATTTCTGTAGGAGTTTGTGGATGTCTTTGGGAGGAGAGACACATGAAGACACACACACACACACACAAATTCACAGTGTGGTCTCCATGTGGGAGCTCGTTGTTCCTGACTTTCTCCTGTGACCACGGACAGGAGGGGATGGCCTTTTCCCCATTTCCAGGTCTTTCTGACGGTGGGTGCGAGGTGAGCTGATTGAGACGCTGTGCTGACGACTTTGAAGGCACATCCTGTGACTCCTCAACATAGTGTCACCGGAGAAGGCAACCCAGACCCTGATCAGGACCAGGACCACATGGCTGCTGCTCAGGTAAAGATGTGTCCTGGGTCACAGGCTGTGTTTGCTTTTCCTCTGACGTCTGTGGATTTAGAACCTGCCACTTCTGATGCTGGTGCTCTTCATGTTCTTTTCCTTATGTAATTGCTGTTTTTCTTGTGAAAGTCAAGGTCAGCGGTTTATATACTTTTGTCCTTTGGCCCAGAGCCTTCTCTGCATTCATGTTACCCAGGCTCTGCCAGGTCAAGAAGATTTTCCACCTTTCATTGATGACTTTCACCTACCGAAAACACCCTGCTCTGACATATCAACCTTTTCCTCTGACATACCAAGCCATGTCTAACATCCCTACCGGGATGGGGCCAGAGGCCTGAGTATCGGTGAAGAAGGGAAATGCAGCTTTTAGGTTCACGTGGCTGCAGCATCAGCTCTAGAATAGGGGTAAGAAAATGCACGTCTTACTGCTCAGAACAGCTCAGCGAGTTCTGAAAAGAAGAGTAAATGGAAGAGACTGCTTACTAGATTAGTCAGAAAGACTTGCTATTTAAATGTACCTTTAGCCGAAACCGGTTTGGCTCAGTGGATAGAGCGTCAGCCTGCTGACTGAAAGGTCCCAGGTTCGATTCCGGTCAAAGGCATGTATCTTGGGTTGCAGACACATCCCCCTTCGGGGGTGTGCAGGAGGCAGCTGATCGATGTTTCTCTCTCATCGATGTTTCTTAACTCTCTCTCTCCCTTCCTCTCTGTAAAAAATCAATAAAATATATTTAAAATAAATAAATGTACCTTTAGCTTACAGAACATGAGAGTTATACATGGATTGACACTTGCAAAAGTTAATGTTTATTTGTGACCATTATGTTTATTTGTGACATGTCCTTTCCTGTGCCTCAGTCACGTGGTATCCATTGTTCCAGTTCACCTGATACTCCCTTGGCTGAGATGCTCCCCTAATCGTAGAATTTATTGAGAGATGTGCCCAGACCATCCAGAAGCCCCCTTCTTTGTCTTAGCTTGTATTTGCTTTGAAAAATAAAAGCGCTACTTTTATTTCCTACAGATCACTTTCTTTTGACATGGGAGCTTCAACCAATGAGGCCTTCTTGCTGCAAATTCTCATTATATTCTACACTCATGTCATGGACATACTGGACATAATCACTTTTTATATTGTCTACAAAGTTTAGAAGAATCCTATTATTATTTTTAAAAAATATACTTTATTGATTTTTTTTTACAGAGAGGAAGGGAGAGGGATAGAGTTAGAAACATCGATGAGAGAGAAACATCGATCCGCTGCCTCCTGCACACACCCTACTGGGGATGTGCCCGCAACCAAGGTACATGCCCTTGACCGGAATCGAACCTGAGACCCTTTAGACTACAGGCCAACGCTGTATCCACTGAGCCAAACCAGTCAGGGCAAGAATCATATTATTAATGTATCTTCAATTCAGTTAAATTTCTATGATTGTACCTCTCCAATAATGACACACAAGAATTTCCAAATTAAATGAGCAACTAAGATATTTTATAAGTCTAACATGTTTTCTATCATTACATGAGTTCATCTCCTTATTGTGTTTATAATAAAGTGTATCATTCACAAGGAGGTTCATGAAATTTATGGAATCACAAAATAACCTTGATTTCATTGACATGACAATTCTTTTTTCTATCCATTTTATATTGTAGGTAAGTTCTCATAAATGTGTCTGTCTCTACATAAAATGTTAACATTGTTTGAGCTATATTTTCTTATTGCTTAACCTATCTTTATTTTTCTCACTTACAGAAACTGCTGTGAATATTCATGAGTTTTCTTTATGGGTATTGACCTGTGCTTGTTTGTTTTTTAATGGTAGATCGAGTTTGGAATAAAATTAAAGGTTTAGCTTTTATTATATGTTTCACAAAATATTCTATCAAAGGCAGAATAATCTTGTTCTAAGAATACTCATAGTAAAATTTCAAACAGGATTGTGGTTCCCATGTGTCCTGTTCCATGAGAACTATAAATTCCATTGAAAAATACTTTCACTTAAAAGTTTTGTATGAATTTCTTCCTGTGTTTTCTTTGCTGTGTGTTCAGAAGTATGACAAGTGGACCAGAAACATTGGCATCACATGCAAAACGTGAGCTTGTTACACATGTGGAAACACAGGCCCCTTCTGAGAACCTGGATCAGAGTCTGTATTATTAGGAACGTGCAGTCGTGGTTGACTGTGTTACACATCAGGCAGTACCTATGCTTCCAACTCAGCATGACATCTCCAGCTGAGACATACACACCACAGACCCTGAACGATGCAAACACAGCCCTCGGAAACCCATATGCCCGCGTGGATGCCCAAATTTTAAAGTTTATTTTCCTGAAAAGTAAAATCTCTACTGGGGATTTTGGGACACGTGTCATCCTCATTTGTTAGTGTTAGAAAGCATATCACAGAATGTTGCTGGGCACAGTGATCTTATTGGGTGATTCAGGATATTCCCCTTGGTCAAAACTTTTCCTCCTAACATGGGTTTTTTTTTGTTTGTTTCTTCCCCCCCCCCCCCCCCTTCATTTTTTTCTTTCTTATCTCCTAACACTGTTTTCATGTAGGGTGACATTTTAACCTCTTCTGGTGACCTCTTTTTAAAAATATATATATTTTATTGATTTTTTACAGAGAGGAAGGGAGAGGGATAGAGAGTTCCTAACATCGATCAGCTGCCTCCTGCACACCCCCCACTGTGGATGCACCTGCAACCAAGGCACATGCCCTTGACCGGAATCGAACCCGTGACCCCTGAGTCCGCAGGCTGACACTCCATTCCCTGAGCCAGACCGGTCAGGGCTTCTGGTGACCTCTTGATAAACTTGTTTTTTCTTTCAGGGACCGTTGACCTTCAGGGATGTGGCCATCGATTTCTCCCAGGAGGAGTGGGAATGCCTGGACCCAGCTCAGCGGGACTTGTACCTGGATGTGATGGTGGAGAACTACAGCAACCTGGTCTCCCTGGGTGAGGATGACTTCCTTCCCGAGTTCCTCCTCCACCCGCAGGGTTTTGTTTCCTTTATTATTTTAACATCTTTTGGAGGCATCTGCTTTCTAGGGTAGACTTTCTGATTTTTGCTCTTAGGGAACAAATGGGGGTTTTCTGGTTTAGAAAAGAAAGGCTTTGTTCTATATGTGAATTTGGAAATCAGTGTTTGAAAATTTTATTTGTTGTCTAGACTAATTAAGGTTCTGTCAGAAAACAGCATTTTGGAAAATAATTTTCCAGAATATTCAAATATTCTACCTTGTCTTCTTGCCAGTGGACACACTGGGTTGGAAATAGGAAAATCTCTATCAAAACTCATGTTCCACCCTGACCGGTTTGTCTCAGTGGATAGAGCGTCGGCCTGTGGACTGAAGGGTCCCAGGTTCGATTCCGGTCAGGGGCATATACCTTAGTTGCAGGCACACTCCCATTAGGGAGTGTGCAGGAGGCAACTGATCTTTGTTTCTTTCTCATTGATGTTTCTAACTCTCTATCCATCTCCCTCTCCCTCTCCCTTCCTCTCTGTAAAAAATCAATGAAATATATTTTTTAAAAAAACCTCATGTTCCATCTATACATATAAAAGCCTGTTTTAATGTGGTGGTCTCTCAGTCAGGCTTGTATATATTGAGCAGGTAATTCCTTGTTGAATTATAGTTGATTAACTTGTTCTAGTTGCAGGGTGAGAGGCCTGGGTGATCTCTCTAGCCTCCATTTTTCTGACGTTGCTCCCCATGTCTTCAACTCTTAATTTCTTATCCGTTATCACCCCTTTTCACTCTTCTGTATTTATGTCACTCCACTTGATGTGCAAAGTGGTCGATTTGTTAGTATCCCATGTGGGCTTCCCTCTATCAAAATTTTGAATGTACTATGCAAGTTTTTTGATTCTTCAGCTTGGTCATATCTTTCATTGGTAATTCTGTTATATTTTTATATTGGTGCATTTTTTTTTTTAGCTTCCCTTTTATGTTTGGTTTATTTCATAGATACTTTTATGTTTGGACCATGTTTTTTAGTTTTTCTCAGTATCTTAATATCTCTTGTTGGGGTTCAGTAATTTAAACAACCAGGCCTTATGAACTTGCTTTTTGTAAGAAAAAATAAGTGAGAATCACCTGTGATAGAAATTCTAATATCTGTCAAAATTGTTTGGGGTCAGAGTGTGTGTAAGTTCCAAGTTTAAATAATTTTCTATTTCTCCCCACAACTCAAAATATCTTTTTTTTCTTTTTTTTTCTTTTCTTTTTGTTCTTGATAACTGTCTTCAGTATTGCAGTCTCTATAATGTTTGAACAATTACCCACCTCTTTTATTTCTTAAATATTTTTTATTGATTTCAGAGAGGAAGGGAGAGGGAGAGAGAAACATCAATGATGAGAGAATTATAATTTATTTTAAATAATTCTTTATTGTTGATATTATTACATATGTTCGCCAGAGAGAGAATTATTGATCAGCTGCCTCCTGCACACTCCACACTGGGGATTGAACTGATAACCCGCGCATGTGCCCTGACCAGGAATCGAACTGTGATGCCCTGGTTCATAGGTTGATATGCACACACTGAACCATGTGTTCCAGGCACCCACTTTTTCTCTTTAGCAGCCATTACAATGCATTTACCATGTACCAGTAATGCCATTAGTTTAGCAATCTGTATCATACAAAACAGAAACATGTTCTTCAAGATGCTGCAAAACCACAAGATCATTGAACACACACAGTACACTCATCTCCTCAGAGAAGAAACTGGGAAGTGGGAGTTTTCTTATAATACTGCCACTGTTTGCTAGGATGTTTTCAAGTATTGGTGGCAAATATAAGCAATTTTTTAATCCTCTTTGATGTGACTTTTCCTCATTGTACCTTTCTTGGTCTTGCTGTGAACATTTAACTTAATTTTGGCGTACTCAGAAATGTCATTTGGTCAGTAATTGCTGGTAAGTTCAATGCACATTTCCCTGGGTGTCATAACTGTGAAACTTTATTTCATATCTTTCAGCTATCTTATCTGAAGACAACCAGGACATTTTGCAAAAGCCAAAAATAAGAGATTTATTCCCTAAAATAATACTGGTAAGATATGGAAGGTATGGCTTTGATAATGTACATTTAGTGAAAGCCTTGGAATTTGAGGAGTGTAAGATGAGAAAAAAGTATTTTAACATGGACAGAAGTAACCTGGTACAGTTATTCATAATAAAATCATTGTCACTTAATGAGGTCAAAGGTATTACACATTTGGTAATACTCCCAGTTTAAATTAATTATATTTTAAACTAATGTGTTTCTAAATGTGAAGACCAAATAAATGTTTTTAATATACATTGTTGGCATGAAAATACTGAAAATCTATGCATTTACATAATCTATGCTGTAAATATAAGAATTATTACAGTGTAGTGTGGGATTAAATTTTCAATCATTTCTAGAATATAGTGATTTATAATGCACGTACAAAATTTAAATGCAGTTAGTTTGTTGAATTCTGTCTTAAGGTATCATTATACTTCTACTAGAAGCCCAGTGCACGAAATCCGTGCATGGCGGGGGGTTGTCCCTCAGCCCAGCCTGTACCCTCTCCAATCTGGGACTCCTAGAGGGATGTCCGACTGCCCGTTTAGGCCTGATCCTGGTGCGATCGGGCCTAAATGGGCAGTCGGACATCCCTCTCACAATCCAGGACTGCTGGCTCCCAACTGCTTGCCTGCCTGCCAGCCTGATCACCCCCTAACCACTCCGCTGCCAGCCTGGTTGATGCTTAACTGTTCCCCTGCCAGCCTGTTTGCCCTCAACTTCCCTCCTCTGCCAGCCTGGTCACCCCTAACTGCCCTCTCCTGCAGGGTTGATCACCTCCAACTGCCCTCCCTTGCAAGCCTGGTCCCTCTCAACTGCCCTCCTTTGCAGGCCTGGTCCCTCACAAACTGCCCTCCCTTGCAGGCCGGGTGCCTCCCAACTGCCCTCCCCTGCTGGCCATCTTGTAGTGGCCATCTTGTGTCCACATGGGGGCAGGGTCTTTGACCACATGGGGGCAGCTATATTGTGTGTTGCAGTGATGATCAATCTGTATATTACTCTTTTATTAGATAGGATAGAAGCCTGGTGCACAGGTGGGGGCCAGCTGGTTTGCCCTGAAGGGTGTCCTGGATCAGGGTGGGGTTCCCTTGGGGCGTGGGGCGGCCTGAGCGAGGGGCCTGTGGTGGTTTGCAGGCCGGCCACGCCCCCTGGCAACCCAAGGGGAGGCCCTGGTATCTGGAATTTATTTTCCTTCTACAATTGAAACTTTGTAGCCTGGAGCGGAGCCAAGCCTCCTGCTGCTCCCTCTGGGGCGGCAGCCATCTCTGTGGCAGTTAATTCACCTTCTACAATTGAAACTTTGTAGCCTTAAGCGGGTGAGCCCGGCCAGGGTGTGCGGAAAGCTTTGCTTCCCCTGTTGTCGCCGGCAACCCTGGCCTGCTCTCTCAAGCTCCATTCTGCTGCAATTTGTTTGAATTTGTTTACCTTCTATAATTGAAACTTTGTAGCTTGAGTGGAGGCTTAGGCCTGCAACAGCTATGGGAAAGCTTGGCTTCCTCTGTTACCTGGGAAACCTTGCTCTCTGTGGCTGTAGCCATCTTGGATGGGGGTTAATTTGCATACTCGCCCTGATTGGCTGGTGGGCGTGGCTTATGTGGTGGAGTGATGGTTAATTTGCATATTACCATTTTATTAGAGAGGATTGAAAAATAATGTTTTTCATACAAATATCTATAATTTTTGTAAACTTAGGAATCTTTTTAAAATATGTCTTTATTGCCCTAACCGGTTTGGCTCAGTGGATTGAGCGTCGGCCTGCGGGCTGAAAGGTCCCAGGTTCGATTCCGGTCAAGGGCATGTACCTTGGTTGCGGGCACATCCCCAGTAGGAGGTGTGCAGGAGTCAGCTGATTGATGTTTCTCTCTCATAAATGTTTCTAACTCTCTATCCTTCTCCCTTCCTCTCTGTAAAAAATCAGTAAAATATATTTAAAAAAATACATACATGTGTGTGTGTGTGTGTGTGTGTGTGTGTGTGTGTGTGTCTTTATCGATTTAAGAGAGTACGGGAGAAGAGAGAGTGAGAGAAATATCAATGATGAGAGAGAATCATTGACTGGCTGGTTGCCTGTTGCTCACTCCCCACTGGGGATCAAGGCCACAGCTCAGGCATGTGCCCTGACCAGGAATCAAACTGTAACCTCCAGATTCATGGTTTGTTGCTCAACCCCTGAGTCACACCAGCGTGGAAGGAGTGTTGTTGTTGTTTTTATACACCATCATGTTTTCATAGTTATCACAGAATAGTTATTTGAAAGAGTACATGTTTAATGAAATTATAGCTGACACTAAAGGCCTTTCCATCTTCAATGATTACCAGAATATATGCAATGAAGACAGAAGTCACCAATGCACTGAGCACTGGAAAAATTTTAACCAAGAATCAAATTCTAATATACATCAGAAAATTCAACTTCCACAGAACCATTATAAGGGTGGAAAAGTTTATGACCAAATGTCAAATCAAAGTATACTTCAGTTTATTCATTCTGTGGCAAAAACAAACAAACGAAGAAAATGTGACAAACCTTTGAAACAATCTTCAAATCATACTGAACGAGATAATATTCATACCAGAGAGAAAGCTTACAAGTTTAATTCGTGTTGGAGACTCTTCAGTCAAATACTCAATCTAAATAAACTTAAGAAAATCCGAACTGGAGAAAAACATAAATGTAAAGAATGTGGTAAAACATTTAATTTCCTTTCAAATATTCGTGAACATGAGAGAATTCATACCGGAGAGAAGCCTTATAAATGTGGAGAGTGTGGCAAAGCCTTCAGGAGGTCCTCGAAGTGTCGTCGTCATCAGAGCATTCATACCGGAGAAAAGCCGTATAAATGTAGAGAATGTGGTAAAGCCTTCAGTGAGTCCTCAGTCCTTAATCAACATCAGAGAGTTCACACTGGAGAGAAGCCTTATAAATGTAAAGAATGTGGCAAAGCCTTCAGTGCTGCATCAAGCTTTGCACATCATAAGAGAGTGCATATTGTCGAGAAGCCCTATAAATGTGCAGAATGTGGCAAAGCCTTCAGTATGGCATCAGCACTTACTATTCATCAGAGAGTGCATACTGGAGAGAAGCCCTATAAATGTGGAGAATGTGGCAAAGCCTTCAGTGTGGCATCAGCACTTACTATTCATCAGAGAGTGCATACTGGAGAGAATCCCTATAAATGCAGAGAATGTGGCAAAGCCTTCAGTAAGGCATCAAACTTTGCTTATCATCAGAGGGTGCATACCGGAGAGAAGCCCTATAAATGCGGAGAATGTGGCAAAGCCTTCAGTGCAGCATCAACACTTACTTTTCATAAGAGAGTGCATACTGGAGAGAAGCCTTATAAATGTAGTGAATGTGGCAAAGTCTTCAGTGACTCCTCAAACCTTAACCGACATCAGAAACTCCATACTGGAGAGAAGCCTTATAAATGTAGAGAATGTGGCAAAGCCTTCAGCAGGTCCTCAATCCTTACTGTGCATCAGAGAGTTCATACTGGAGAGAAGCCTTATGAATGTAGAGAGTGTGGCAAAGCCTTTACCAGATCTTCATCCCTTACTTATCATCAGAGAGTTCATACTGGAGAGAAGCCCTATAAATGTGGAGAATGTGGCAAAGCCTTTAGGAGGTCCTCAGTGTGTGTTCTTCATCAGACTAGTCACACTGGAGAGAAGCCTTATAAATGTAGTGAATGTGGCAAAGCCTTCTGTAACTCCTCAAACCTTAAGCGACATCAGAAACTTCACACTGGAGAGAAGCCGTTTAAATGTAGAGAATGTGGCAAAGCCTTCATTGTGGCAACAGACCTTACTTATCATCAGAGAGTTCATACTGGAGAGAAGCCGTTTAAATGTAGAGAATGTGGCAAAGCTTTCAACAGGTCCTCAACCCTTACTGTACATCAGAGGGTTCATACTGGAGAGAAGCCCTATGAATGTAGACAGTGTGGCAAAGCCTTTAGTAAGTCCTCAAACCTTAGTAATCATCAGAGAGGTCATACTGGAGAGAAACCCGATAAATGTAGAGAATGTGGCAAAGCCTTTAACCAGTGTTCTTGCCCTATTGTACATAAAAGGGTTGATGACTCCTTGCATTTACAAGGAGTGACATTAGTACTTTACTAGCAGTGAGAACTTAACTTAGCGCCATAGAATTCATGCTTGGATGAAGCCTTATGAATGTGAAAAATGTGGAAAAGCCTTTAAAGATATTCATGATTTACTGTACCTAAGAGACTTCATAGTGGAGAGAAATCTTACAAATGTAAGGAGTGTGGCAAATCCTTTCCTTGTCAGTGTGATCTTATTGAATATCAGATAATTCCTTGTGAAGAGAAGCCTTGCAAATGTGAACAATTAGGCACACTTTTTAATGACCATTGGTGTCTTTCTTAATACAATTCGTACTGGAGAGAAGACCTATAAATATAGAAGTTTGTCAAAGCCTTTAATCAGGAGTGGTATCTCGCTCAACAAAAAAATATATAATGGAGTGAGACATTACCAAAGGAGAATGTGGCGAAGCTTTTAACCTGTATTCAAACTTACTAGTAATTGGAGGGAACCATTCTAAATAGAAACAGTAAAAATATAAAGAGTTTGCCCAAAGATTTAACCAATGTTCCAGTTTCATTGAGCATGATCAAATTAAGCTTTATAAATTGTAACACATGTGCCAAAGTGTATATTCTCATTTATATGTTATTCAACATCTGATAATTATTGCTGGAGTGAAGTCCAGCAAATATAAAGAATGTGGCAAAGTTTCACTCGGTACGTGAATGTATTTGAGATCAGAATTCATACTCTGGAGAAACAATGAAAATGTAAACAATGTCTAAAAGTCTTTATTCCACATTCATAATTTATTCCTCACATTGAAATTCCTGGCAGAGGTAAATTCTAAAACCAAAGAATGTGGGAAATCCTATAGCTGGACCTTCAGTCTCAGTCATTATCAGGGATTGCAATGTGGACTTAATTCTGTGTTTTGGATTTAGGAGGAAAGACTTTTGTTAAAAAGATATGCTTCTCAAAAACCTAAAAAATTTTCCAAAGTATATATTTTAAATTAAATTTTAAAGTATCACAGAAATCACACTAGATGAATAGTCAATGCTTTTCAGGTATTATTCTAAATCAGAATACTTATAGAGAAAAATCCAATGTTTAAATGAACATAAGTAATTTTTAGTATGCTTGAATATATTAAAAGAAACAATGTTTCCATAAGTATAATTACTTAGAGTGTTGTCTATTTTTTATTGACATTATTTGAGACATACTGAAAAGGAAATATTTATGTGATTCTGCTCCTATATCACTGATGATACCATGTTTTATTCCTGGTGTTGGTGTGAAATCATGGGGTTGTTACTGCCTTAAAGACCTGTGAAGTCTTGTATATTGCGTGGGTTTCACTGACGTATTCTTTTCCATGGAATATTGCATATATTGTAATGCACACTGCTTGAAGACCATCTAAATGGACATTGTGGTTGATTTAGAATGTTGTTTTATGTCATCACGTAGGGCATTATAAACTTTGACTAAATTTGCCAATTACACTTTCAGAAAAATATGGTGGCAGTTCATTAAAATCCTGATGTATCTATCTTCATAGTAGCCATAGGTAGAAGTGATGAACATTGGTTGATGTGGTGAAATAAAGAAGATATGAGGCATATCTGAGAACATATAAGGCAACTCATCCCTAAGTGCATAAAATTATTATACATTCATGTTTTCTAAATTTTTAGCCTGCATTCAAAAGACCAGATGAAGCACAGTTATTACATTATTATATCAGAATGCCACGACCTTCCCAGCGAGTTCAGGATGACTTGAAGGAGGGCCGACTACACAATAAATACACTATACAAAAAATATGAATTTAGAAGGCATTTGGGGGGCCAGGTGAAACCTCTTTAATGAAGAACACCGAGATCGGGTCCTGCCCACTTTGAATACACATTTGCCCTTTAGCAATGCATACAGGCAGATCAAAGGTAAAGTTTGGTATACAATGTAAAGATTATCTATCAGGTCGGGAAATAGCCTGCATCCATTATAATCACAGCAGGGCAAACTTGTGCTGATATTCAGCTCTGCTGAATATCAAAGTCCATTGGCCTTCCAATGTCCCTTTTGCACTTTTATGCTAAGTGCTGTTTGCTTTAGCCTCCAGCTTCAGAAGATTAGTAATACATCTTAAATGTTTGTTATGTGCATTTTGACAAATGGTTGCACTTACAGTATTGGTTTTCGTACTTTATTTAGAGTATGGGTGAACTTCCTATTTTCTTTTTTTAAAAATATATTTTTATTGATTTCAGAGAGAAAGGGAGAGGGACCAAGAGATCAAAACATCAATAAGGAGAGAGATTTATTGATTGGCTGCCTCCTGCATGCCCCACACTTGGGATTGAGCCCACAACCCGGGCATGTTGCCCGGTTGGGGAATGGAATTGCGAGGTCGACGCTTAACCACTGAGCCATGCTGGCCGGGCTGTTTTCATTAATAAAGCTGAGTGAGTGTGGATGTGTGCATGTGTTCAACCTTCAAGGTTATAGGTAACAGTATTGGAGTTGGCAATGCAGTGTAGTTAGGTCAGTAGCAAACCCTTTTCCCAGTGGCCTTGAACTTTAAATAATGCGAAGAGATCTCTCCATTGTTGATATATTTTTCTTGTTCTTGCATCTACGGGGACATTATGATAGTCACAATAAATATGACAAGTGTTTTGGAGAGTTGAGCCAAACCACGTTCTGATGTTGCTGCCGTGGCCTTTATGTTCTTCAGCAAGAAGCCTTGAAGTGACGCCCCCCCTCTTCCACAGTTGCGTGCACCACCACCTCAGGTCCTCTGTGCCCGCAGACTGGCACCAGAGAAGCTCAGGCAGGGGTTGGCGGCAGGTACTGGTCTGGGGAGCCCAAAGGGAGGATCGCTGGGGAGGGTACCCCGGCACCGCCTTGAGCACCAAGTGGCCTTGGTTCTGCAGTTTATTTATTTATTTATTTATTTATTTATTTATTTTTAAAATGTCTTTATTGATTAAGGTGTCACATATTTGTCCTCATCCCCCCATTCCCATCCCACACCCCTCCCCACGGATGCCCCAACCCCCTGTTGAACTTAACCATTGGTTAGGCTCATATGCATGCACACAAGTCCTTTGGTTGATCTCTCCCCCCTCCCCCCACCCTCCCCTATCCTCCCTCTGAGGCCCGATAGTCCAATCGATGCCTCCTTGTTTCTGGTTCTGTTCTTGTTCATCAGTCTATGTTGTTCATCATTTCCCCTAGATGAGCGAGATCATGTGTCACTAGAGATATACTTATATGAACTGAATGTGAGATGAGCAATAATAGTTATGCTGACAGGCAAATGAATCAGTCTGTAGTGAGTTTCTTTCTGGACCAACAGTTCTTTTGAGACCCAATATCAATGTCCACCAGTTCCTTATGTGTACATGTCGGCACTGACCCCTCAGCTATGGATGGTGGACAAATGGTGGTAATGCAGGTTCGATTCCCTCTGGTTGGGTCTCGGCCAGACCTAGGGGCACGGCTTCATCCAGAGGTTCTGCAGTTTAGAGCCACCAGGGGAGGAGAGTCGGAGCCGAGGGTCTGCCCCACTGCCGGGCACTATTGCCGGCTTTCTCCACTTCCCTCCCTGTGTTAAGTCTTCAGAGTTTTCTAAATACCTCATTTGTTCATAAGTGATCTTAATTTTTGCAGCTACTTATGATAACCATAATACAATGTGGTCCTAACTTCAAAAATGAATGAGTTGATTTCCAGGCATTAATCAAAGCATTTACACATGATTCATCCCTGACTCCTACAACTTACCATTAGGAAATGATGTGAGGACCCATTTGAAGTTAAAAGTCACAAGTCTGGCAAAGTCTAGACGCAGGACATAGCCCTGGTCCTTTTAATTTTGTTAAATACCATGACTTATTTTTATTTTTAAAAAATATATATATTTTATTGATATTTTACAGAGAGGAAGAGAGAGGGATAGAGAGTTAGAAACATCGATCAGCTGCCTCTTGCACACTCCCCACTGGGGATGTGCCCGCAACCAAGGTACATGCCCTTGACTGGAATCGAACCCGGGACCCTTGAGTCCGCAGGCCGACGCTCTATCCACTGAGCCAAACCAGTTTCAGCTTCATTACTTGTTTTTAGAGATAGTCAACTCCTTCTGATTGGATTCAGAATGTTACCAGATGGGGTCCGGGCCCAGGGTAGGTCTGACTCAGCGCCCCTCCCTTTAGCGTGTGGGTTCTTGACTGTGTAGGAAAGATTTCACACCAGTCCAGGTGGCTTTTGAGAGTATGTTTATTAAAGCGTGAAACAAAGAGGGCTTAAGGAAGGAGAAGCAAGAGGAGAGCATCAAGAAAATGGGGGCCTTAGAGCCCATTTCAGGGGATTAGTGTTCTATTGTAAATCAGCTAGCTAGACAGAAGACGCCTTAATCAGTGAGCCAAATTTTGGAGCGCTAATTACGCTAGAGGTCTCAGAGGAGTGACCTCCCAAATCTGAGCAAAAACATAGAGGAACCCCACCCCTTCTATATCTTTCCAGCCCTTTGTCTCCCAAATAAGGCTTTTTTCTGGACCTTCTGCAGACTTGACGAAGAGCTCCATGTAAGTTATTTTTGCAGGCAGCTTGTAAACTTGAGCACAGTACGTTCCAGACAACTAACAAATACCTGGTATGGGAGTAGTTAGAAGCGGCAACAGAGCGGCCCGCAAGGTCAGATAGTTGAACTTATTTTCCCAATTATTTAAGCAAGCAAACACAGAAGCCAAAATAGCAGGGTTAAAGTGTCAAACAGCTGATTTTTTTTTTACAGAATAGAGATTCTGGTAGCAAGATGGAGTGCTTATGCATCATTAGCCTGGGTCAAGCTGCGATTGCCCGCTGCTTACCTGGTTGCAAAACTCGTGACCCTTCGTGTTTAGGAGAAAAATAGCAAAGACGTAAGGCAGCACAGATTCTTGGAGACCAGGAAGCGGCTAGCGAGGAGTAGCAGTCACCTGGGTCTCCCGGTTCTGGTCCACATCCATGGGGGATGCCCCACACCCAGCCTGCTTCCCCGCCCAGATGGAGGGTCTGTAGGAGGAAACTCCCTGTGGTGTCTCTGCTTTCTGGCTGTCACACACTCCCTGCTGCAAGCCCTTCTGGGACAGTCCTCCCACCCCATGAGGTTTAACGTCTCGGGAGACGACTGGAGTTTAGTCCAAACCTTTGCGTGCCTTTCCCCACCATCTCTGCTCCAGGCCCTCATAGTCCTGATGGCTCCCCAACATGGGGATCTGCAGACCCTTCCGCCTCGCACCCATTTAATAAGGGCCCAGAAGGGAGCATTTCAGATCTTGCCTCTGGTGTGTCATCGGTTTGCTTCAAATAGTTTAAATTCCCCCCCCCTCCTTCCCCAAAAATAATGAGCCTAGATTCCCAGGAAGAGCAGTCTTCATGGGGCGGGACTTATTGGGAAAGAACAGGGTGTCCCCAGAACAGGTCACCTGCCTGCAAGGAGGGGCTTTATGGGAGCGGTGCCTGCGAGGGGGTGGGGAACCAGGCTGGGAGGGGGCAGGAGAGGGAATGAGAGAGACACATGGGAGGGAGGAAGGGTCAGTGAGGGGGGCCTCATAGGGGATGTGGCAGGGACTGGAGAGCGACAGTACGAGTGAGAGGGTAACTCGGGGAAGTATAATGAGGGGGAAGAAAGGGGAGAAGAGGGGGGAGGCCCAGAGAGATGAAGGGGAGCTAATGGGGAGAGGGGCCACGTGAGCAGAACTGGAGCAACAAAGGAAAAGAGAGTGGTTCTGAGAAAAGTTGGAGGGATGGAATGCAGGGATGAAAAGGGAGGGGGGGCGAAACTGGTTTGGCTCAGTGGATAGAGCGTCGGCCTGCGGACTGAAAGGTCCCATGTTCGATTCTAGTCAAGGGCATGTACATTGGTTGCGGGCACGTCCCCAATGGGGGGTGTGCAGGAGGCAGCTGGTCGATGTTTCTCTCTCATCGATGTTTCTTACTCTATCCCTCTCCCTTCCTCTCTGTAAAAAATCAATAAAATATATTTTTTTTAAAAGAAAAGGGAGGGGGGTTTAGGGATGCCGGAGCAGAGGGAGAAACAGCACTGAGAGCCCGCCAGCTTGGGTAACAGGAAAGACTAACAGCGGAAGCAGAGGGGACACAGGCGTGGGGAGAGAAAGACGCAGGCCTGTGTGGAGATGGGAGCCATCAGAAAGACCAGGGAGAAAGGGTAACTGAAGGGAAATAGGCTTCAGGAGGTTCATGGTTCAGGTGTAGGGACAGACAGAGAGAAAAGGGGAGAAAGAGCACGGGAGAGGGAGGTGAAAAATAGGAAAGGACCCCAGTGGAGAGAAAGGGAGCAGGGAGGCAGAGACAGATCCACAGACAGAAATACATAGTAGTGGGAGGAGGGGAACCCTGGTCTGAGTGAGTGGTGAGCTGATGGGGTGTGGATGGTTACGTTGTGATATATTGTCTTGTGACTTTATATGTTTAATTCAACATCAGCTGAATTGTTTAGTTAAACAGAGTTGAATGAGAGTATCAAATCTCCAGTTTATAAGGCTTAGGAATTTTTAAAAATATATATATTTTATTGATTTTTTTACAGAGAGGAAGGGAGAGGGATAGAGAGTTAGAAACATCAATGAGAGAGAAACATTGATCAGCTGCCTCCTGCACACCCCCTACTGGGGATGTGCCCGCAACCAAGGTACATGCCCTTGGCCGGAATCGAACCTGGGACCCTTCAGTCCGCAGGCCGACGCTCTATCCACTGAGCCACACCGGTCAGGGCATGAATTTTTTAATTACTTGCTTCCAAGTGCAGCCCTCACTCAGCAGGGAGAGACTTGTACGTTGGCCAAGGGACCCTTTTCATTTTCTGGGATGGCAACGAGGAGGTGACCTGGGCCAAGAAATGCCTGAGTCTGTCTCAAGCTCATAAAATGTCTTTAAAAGAAGAATTGCTCAGATATAGAAAACAAAAATAGAGGTAAAAATATTACCATTTTCAAATAAAAAGTAAACTTTGTAATTGTGCTCAGAAGGAACATATAATGCAATTGAAATTGCATTTATTTTTTTATTTTAAATACATTTTATTGATTTTTTTACAGAGAGGAAGGGAGAGAGAGAGAGAGTTAGAAGCATCGATAAGAGAGAAACATCATTCTGCTGCCTCCTGCACACCCCCCACCGGGGAGTGCCCGTAACCAAGGTACATGCCCCTGACCGGAATCGAACCCAGGACCTTCAGTCCGCAGGCTGACGCTCTATCCACTGAGCCAAACCGGTTTCGGCTGAAATTGCATTTAGATATGATTGACCTAAGTACATTATTTTATGATTTGAACAAGGTTGTCTTTTTGTTGGTTTGTTTGTTGTTTTTTTAAATTGATTTCGGGGAAGAAGGGAGAGGGAGAGAGAAATATCAATGATGACGTTTCCTGTTGCACTCCCACACTGCCTCCTGTACTCCCCACACTGGGGATTGAGCCCACAACCCAGGTATGTGACCTTGACTGGAATCAAACAGTCACTTCCTGGTTTGGCGGTTGATGCTCAATCATTGAGCTATACTGGCCAGACTGTTTGCTCTTTTAAGAGTTTATTTGCGGGGAAATGACAGCATGTGCTTGGGAGGAAGATCTCAAATATCCCCTGATTTGAAGGTATTTTTATTCCAAGTGTGGTAGAGAACAACAATTATCCTAAAAATTCAATTTATAACAATTTTATTTTATTTTTTAATATCTTTACAGAGAGGAAGGGTTCTCCTTGTATATTCTTATCTACAAATATGTATAACCCAAATATTCCAAGTTTTAATGAAAGACTACAGAGATGAGCAGCTAGCACTGGCCTAGAGCAATTTGGCTTGCAATAGTATTTATAGAAGGTAATATTACAACAATTGAAGTGTTGATCTTGTAAGAACAGCTCAGATCTTGTGTGATCTTGTAAGAACAGAACTTGTCTGTTCTTCCTCTGAATACCGTATTTCCCGGCGTATAAGACGACCCCCAACTTTTCCAGTTAAAATATAGAGTTTGGGATATACCCGCCCTATAAGATGACACCCGGCGTATAAGACGACCCCCGACTTTTGAGAAGATTTTACTGGGTTAAAAAGTTGTCTTATACGCCGGAAAATACGGTAGTTTTGGGGAAACATGAGAACCCTACCCCAGACAATGTCCCTCTTTTGTTCACAACCACTGATGGCCCCAGCATCCTGACATTGAAAGAATCAATCCAAACACAAAACTTTACAACATCTTCTTTGTTGCCTTTAGACACAAAACAGCCTGGATTCCTAGAATCCTCTTTGTTCTTTGCCCATCACACCCTGTGTCACCCACAAGGGACTCATTGTTCTGAACGCTGCAATCTGGGCTGCAGGCCCTGAGAGGCCCCTGCATCTGAGGCTGGAGTGTTAAATGGGGTGACACTGAGCGGAACTCTCTAAGCTTAGAGGAGTCTGGGAGGCACAGAGGGTCTGATCCCAGCTTTCTGGGGGGCTCAACAAGCCTCAGGAACACCCTGCAAAGTGGAGATGTTGCCTCCCACATCTCCTCCTACTCACGACCACCAGTGTGGTGAAGCCTGTGAGTTCATGACCACAAGTCAAAATGTCCTCCATGAGGAAGACGCTGGAAGTACCAACCTCACGGGCTGTGCACTAAAAATGCTTTCTGGGTAATGTAGTTTTCTCAACAGTCCAAAGGAGGGCTGTCATCCCAGGCAATGACCTTGGTGAAGAAAGGTGTTGTAGTACAGCCAGTAGCTCTGGGGAAGGTCAAGATGGCACCAGAGGTCTGGTTAACTGGAACAGTCTAACAGGTCTCGGAGGGGAGGTGGGAGGGGAAGACTGGAAGAGATCCACCAAAGAATATATACATGGTGGGGGAAGGAGAGGAAGGGGAAACATCTGTAATACCATAAAAAACAAAAACACTGGTGTGGTTCAGTGGTTGTCCGTCAACCTATGTACCAGGAGGTCACCGTTCTATTTCTGGTCAGACACACATGTACTTTGCAGGCTCAATTCCGTGTGTGTGTGTGTGTGTGTGTGTGTGTGTGTGTGTGTGTAGGGGGAAGTGCAGGAGGCAGCTAATCAGTGATTCTCTCTCTAAAACATCAGTTGATGTTTTTAAGTATCCCTCTCCCCTCCTCTAAAATCAACAAAAATATACCGTATTTAACGGCGTATAAGACGACTTTTTAACCCAGGAAAATCTTCTCAAAAGTCGGGGGTCGTCTTATACCCCGGGTGTCATCTTATAGGGCGGGTATATCCCAAACTCTATATTTTAACTGGAAAATTTGGGGGTCGTCTTATACGCCGGAAAATACGGTATTTTAAAAAATGTATATACGTATATGCATAGCCCGTGGACACAGACAGTAATGTGGTGAGGGCCTAGAAGCTGTGGGGGCTGGGTAGATGAAAGTAAAGGGAGAGTGTGGAGGCAGGAAATGGGGGATGTCTGTGAAATAAGAATTTTAGGGGTGAAATAGGCAGGTTTAGGAAATTTTAAAAAGTAAGGGTCAATGGAAAAAACATTTCTATAAGATAAGGGAGAGGCAACAGTTACATTTACATAAGATAAGGGAACTGAGAGTAACAAAAGGTCTATATTTACAGAATAAAGAAGGAGGAAGAAAGCCCAGAGGGAATAGGAGGACCATGAGGGAGGAGGACCTCACATTCCCATGTGAGACTTGACCTTTGAACTCAGGGGTTACTGTAGTAACCAAACTCAAAGGGGAATATTGACCAATCTGAGGGGATATCAAGGCACCAAGAACGTCAGCCTTTATAAACTGGAAACAGGAACTCGGTGGGACTCTTTCCCCCTCTCCCCGTAGGTAGGAGTCTGTACTTGTTCTTCAATAAATTTCCACCTTTGCTATACCATCTTCCATCCGTGGATTCATCTTTGACTCTGACAGACCAAGAATCCAGGGAATCATCCTGCCCAGGGGAACACCACGAGTCACAGTCCAAAAATCCTGTATCATCATTGGTGCAATGGCTAGGAATTTTGTCAGTCAGCCCTCTTCACATCGAATGGTGAGTATACCCATGGAGTCTGTCCCTTTTCTGTCTCTTATATGAGTTTGGAGGCTGACGGATGTCCACCAGCCACTTAAACTTGGCTGCCGTCTAAAAAGCGGGCATCTCTCTCTCTCTCTCTCTCTCTCTCTCTCTCTCTCTTTCACTGCTCCTTTCTGGATGTATTCTCCAGGCCCAGAACCACAGCTGGCATGGGTCAGTCAAGTAAAAGCCACCAGGGCTATTGCCGCTAAAAGAAAACCATCTCCCCTGTCAGTATAAACTGGTGCTGGGTTAAGTGTTAGGCTGCCGCCTGTCTGAAGACAGAGCCTGGCCATCGACTGAATGAGTGCTTGGGTCCCTTCTAAGGCTCCAAAGAATCAAGAGAGGCAAATTCCTCCCAGTGGTTCAAGAATCTTGAATGTCCTTACATGAGTAAAGACCTTGCAGGGGTGCTGGGAGAAAGGTTTCCATGGCGTGAAGTCGGCCTCATAAAAACAATGCATGTAATTAAATTCTGATCCGTCCAGGGAATGCATATAAGGATTGGTCACCCAGTATTCTGGGTCCTCGTGGCTGTCTTAGAGAGCTGGGAGAGAAACTGAGATACCATTCCAATCTGACCCACTACATATGTCCACTCCCCTGGCCCAGATCCCAAGCAGGTTTTAATTGGAGAATCATCTGCCTTTTTCTTCTGCTCTCTATCTCAATCAGGTCAAATAGTATCCAGCCAAGACCGCTGCCTCCACAGTCCAGATCCCACTAAGCTTAACTCCTACTTCTAGGCAGGAGTTAGGACAGGTGGGGCCAGCTACCGTATTTTCTGGCATATAAGACGACTTTTCACTTTTGAGAAGATTTTCCTGGGTTAAAAAGTCGTCTTATACGCCGGAAAATATGGTAACTGTTTTCTACTCCTGGCATATGAGCATGGCCCTGGATCTTCCCATCCGGCATAACAGGAGTTCATCACAGTCCTTAGCCACTCCTGCCACCACCCCTGTAGAAGTTTTAGCCTTTCCGAGAATTCAGCATTATAGCCAGACACAGCTGTTAAGTTAGCCCATTAATGACTTGCCTCTCGCCTTTATTGTGATCCTGTAAAATGGGCGCCCGCTCTCAGGAGTGGTATTAAAAGTTTCATCTTCGCCATGTTTTTGTTTCCCAGTCTGTCATTTGGAATTTGGATAGGTGAGCCATTTCTCATAATTTGGGGATGCATCCGGGACTTCTATACCCATGGAGAGGGAAAAGCTGGTTTAAGGGGAGGTGATTTTGGATGGCCTCTGGGCCTGAGCCTCATTTCTTCACGGATGCTATAGAATAGGCCCAAGACTCTTTTTTTCTTTGGAAGATGGCGAAAATGACATGAGGGGAATATACACAAGGCAACCAGGCAAGCCACATGCATGGGCCAAAATATTCCACTGGGAGAATGCTGAGGTTCTGGGGAGGGTCAGTCCCCAAACCAGGGATAGGAGACATTGCTCTGCTTTGGTACTTTTTCAATTGAGTGGTGTCTGTGGGTTGTGCATTCTTGTAAATATTATGTATAAGTGTGTTTCTGTTGACGCTTGGATCAATCTCTTTAAAGATGGGGTACATCCCACTTTGCTGGGGGCCCAACTACTTGTGGACAGGCTGAACACATGGCAGGGATTGCAGGAACTTGAAGGCATCAGTGACCAGAAATTCAGGGTTTGAATTTTGAGAGAGACTTTTTGTCTGTGTGTCTGTAATAGAACTTTGGTTACTGATGGTCTTTGCTAGCTTAGTTTTGCTCTTTGCTGTCTCTGCACTGTATGGGCTTTGTGCCACTCAGAACCAAAGGTCATTTTGCTGCGCTGGGTTAAGATTCTAAGGCTAATTTGGAAGTAAATTTGTGAAGTTTGTATGTCCAGCTGCAGTGGGAACATCTCAGGCAAAAGCAGGACAGAGTGAGGAAAGGTGAGTTATGCAGGCAGCGGCCCCTCCTCAGGGCACTGGGTGAATGTTTGGGGTTTTTTGGTAATCCTCATCTGAGGATCTTTTTCCACTGATTTTTTAGAGTGCAAGGGAAGAGCCAAAACCGGTTTGGCTCAGTGGATAGAGCGTCAGCCTGCGGACTGAACGGTCCCAGGTTCGATTCCGGTCAAGGGTGTGTACCTTGGTTGCAGGCACATCTCCAATGGGTGGTGTGCAGGAGGCAGCTGATTGATGTTTCTCTCATCGATGTTTCTGGCTCTCTATCTCTCTCCCTTCCTCTCTGTAAAAAAATCAATAAAAATATATTTAAAAAAAAAAAAGGGAAGAAGGAGAGGAAGGGAGAGATTGAGAGAGAGAAATCAATGTGAGAGAGAAGAAAAAAATAGAAGCCTCCTACATAGCCCCATAGTGGCCAGGATCAAACCTGCAAATTAGAACTACCAAATCATGCGGTCTTTCAAGGTGCTGGGCACTATATGCCAATATTGGTTAAAGAATGATTGTCTGGCATTATACTGTCACTCCTGAAGCACAGAAATGATGGTACAAAATATTTGTTAACTCTCCATGATGATGATCACAATTGTGCTTGAAAATCATCCCTGGAAGTGAATATAACCAAAAAAATTAAAGGTACAAAAGAAAAAACACCTTTACTAAAGGATCATAAACCACAACAGAGGACAGAAAGCGGTTGGTAGCTTGGTGAATTAGAACGTGAAACAATTCATCACAGCATAATGTGAGAGCCACACTGTCCCTGAAAGAGGCAGTAGTTCTTTCTTTCTTTTTTTTAAGTATATTTTTATTGATTTCAGACAGGAAGGGAGAAGGAGAGAGAAATGGAAACATCAATGATGAGAGAGAATCATTGATTGGCTGAGGCAGTACTTCTTAGCTGAGGATAGCTTCCCTGGAAGAATCCTGGGTCAGGTGCATTCCCTCGTCAGAGAGAAAGGAATGAAGATCCTGTCAAGAGCTGGAGTAGTCATCATTTTCACAAGCACAAGTTCTCACACAGAATATATTTCCCCTGAGCACGCAGGAGTTGGGACTGATAGACACTCTTCAGGTGAGCCAGGTGGTAGAGGTGAAATCTCTTCAGCCACAAATCAACTGGGTAGTAGTTCTGGGCATGTTAGCAAGTGCAATGCAGCTCCTTCAAGCCTCACTTGTACCAGAAACTTAGGAGGAATCTAGCAGAGTGTATGTTCCATTAAAAGGGGTGTAAATTCAGGAAAATAGATCATAAAGAGCTGTCTTCAGTGTTGTTATTCTAAGTGAGAAAAATACAGCATTACTTGCACATTTAACACTGCTCTCCAGAGTGAACTCTTTTGAGGTGTGCAGTGAGGTGAGCACTTTGACGAAAGGACACCCCACACTTTCTACACTCATAGGGCTTCTCTCCAGTGTGAACTCTGTGGTGTTGTTTGAGATGAGACTTATAACTGAAGGACTTCCCACAATCACTGCACTCATATGGCTTCTCTCCAGTGTGACCTCTCAAATGATGGATAAGGCTAGAGTTTTGCCTAAAAGACTTCCCACATTCAGCACACTCATATGGCTTCTCTCCAGTGTGGACTCTGAGGTGTACCGTGAGGTGATCACTTCGGCGAAAGGACATCCCACATTCTCTACACGCGTATGGCTTTTCTCCAGTGTGAACTCTGTGGTGTTTAATGAGTTTCGTTTTTTCACTGAAGGACTTCCCACAATCGGTACACTCATAAGGCTTTTCTCCAGTGTGAACTCTCTGGTGTTTAATGAGTTTAGTTTTTGCACTGAAGAACTTCCCACAATCGGTACACTCATAGGGCTTTTCTCCAGTGTGGACTCTGTGGTGTTGTTTGAGGTAAGACTTATCACTGAAGGACTTCCCACAATCACTGCACTCATATGGCTTTTCTCCCGTGTGAACTCTCTGGTGTTTAATGAGGGTAGTTCTTATACTGAAGAACTTCCCACACTCAGTACACTCATAGGGTTTCTCTCCAGTGTGAACTCTGAGGTGTGCAGTGAGTTGAGCACTTTGACGAAAGGACATCCCACATTGTCTACACGCATAGGGCTTCTCTCCCGTGTGAACTCTGAGGTGGTAAGTGAGGTGAGCCCTTAGACGGAAGGACATCCCACATTCTCTACACTCATACGGCTTTTCTCCAGTGTGGACTCTATAGTGGTTAATGAGCGTAGCCCTTTCTCTGAAGGACTTCCCACACTCAGTACACTCATACGGCTTCTCTCCCGTGTGAACTCTGAGATGTGCAGTGAGTTGAGCCCTTTGACGAAAGGACCTCCCACAGTGTATACACGCATAGGGTTTCTCTCCAGTGTGAACTCTAAGGTGTACAGTGAGCTGACCTCTTCGACGAAAGGACATCCCACATTCTCTACACTCATACGGCTTTTCTCCAGTGTGAACTCTGTGGTGTCTAGTGAGGTAAGCCCTTCGACGAAAAGACATACCACATTCTCGACACACGAATGGCTTTTCTGCGGTGTGAACCTGGTCATGTTGATTGAGGTTAAACTTCCGTGTGAAAGACTTCCAAAAATCACTACACTCATACAGCTTTTCTCCAGTGTGAACTCTCTGATGTCGAAAGAGGTTAAAGATTTGTCTAAAAACTTTCCTACATTTGTTACGCTCTCCAGAAGGGACACCCTGACATTGAACAACATTCAGGTGGTCGCTGCAAGCGTTTGCACATTCACCCCACTGGTGGTGACTTTTTCCATCAAGAAATTCCTGTGAAAGCTCACTGCTGCAGTTTAGCTCCTCAGTGATGGGAGTGGCCTGGTGCTGGAGAAGCTCTGAGTTGTACTGCAATTCTTCTCCCACCTCCCTGCTGATTGTAGGCACTGAAGATAAGTAGAAGTTGCACCTGCTCACATAGGATGCCCTGTCCATAGCTTCTTTCCAGGGCTCCTCCCTACATTCATTCCTCTGTTGCTGGTGAGGGTTTCCACGGAAACAGATGTTTCCAACACCTGTGTCACTACAGAAGGCTTTCTGCTCAAAGTATGCTGCATGTGAGTCAGTCAGGTGCAAAATATCTTTCAAAACAAAGAAACACCGCTTACACAGAAGGGTCTTCTGAGTGGCTGGAGCTCTCTTAGAATCTCTGACCTGTGACTCTCCTTGTATAGATACACTCTGCTCGGAACAGGTCTCCTTATCATCCATTTTATGCCGACAACCTGAAAAGTGAGAAATGGTGAGGAAATACATGTTGAATGTGGTGACAGGGGCAAGTCCCATTGCAAAAGTGTGTTGTACGTCACACGTTGGTCCCATGAAAATGTCTGAAAATAAGAGATGTGCAAGAGGGATTAATAAGAGGCTCCTGTGACTTTCTGGGTTAATGAAAATCACAAAATAGGGAGGCCTCCCCAGAAATATGGCACAAACATGGCAAGTACTACATGGATGAGAATATGGATCTCTAGCTAATCCTTCAACTGACAGCATTCAGCATGGCTTGTCTGCTGGGGACAGGGGTGAGCTGTACAAGAGGTTGGTTAGGTCTTATTCCAAGTAAAATTCAATAAAGGAGTAGCTGGTTTCATGGACTACTTAGCACGTAGGTGCACCTCGTAACACATGTGCAAGTCAATGTTGAAGAATACTGCATAGGCAGCAGTGCAGAGGAACAGGTAACGAAGAGGTGAGCAGTCAGCACTGGGCCAGAGCAACACAGCTTGCTATAGTATTCAGGGAAGAGAATGTTACAAACAATTGAACGAGGGACTTACAAGAACAGCCTGTGGTTCATGTAAGTAAAGACCATAACATGGCACAGGTCGTCACAAAGAACCTTTACCTAGCCGAAATCGGTTTGGCTCAGTGGATAGAGCGTCGGCCTGCGGACTCAAGGGTCCCAGGTTCGATTCCGGTCAAGGGCATGTACCTTGGTTGCGGGCACATCCCCAGCAGGGGGTGTGCAAGAGGCAGCTGATCGATGTTTCTCTCTCATTGATGTTTCTAACTCTCTATCCCTCTCTCTTCCTCTCTGTAAAAAAATCAATAGTAAAATATATTTTAAAAAAAAGAAGAAAAAAAAAGAACCTTTACCTAGAGAAAGTGTGCAGAAGTTGAGTCCATGCATGTGGACACGTGTCTGTTTCCTATGAAGATAAACTGCAACCTGGGACCCATTAAACTCACTGCAAGACTCCTGACTCCTTGAGACTTGTTGCACTCTTTGAGGTTACGGGTGTTAGGGATGTTTGTGGAGCCCTTTGCTCAGGACTCTCTATAGAGCTCATCCCTGGTAGCCACAGCACATTTGGCAAGACAGTGGGGGAAGTTAGAAGAGGCCCTGTTCTGGCTGTGGGAGTGAAAACACTATGCCTGAGGAATAAAGGAAAAGAGATCATCACCTCAGGACAGTGTGAGAACATGAAGGTCTTACCGACAGATGACACAAGTGCAAACACTTCCAGCATCGCATCGCAGTACAGAAGTCGCTGAGCCCCATCAAGAAGCCCCCACTCCTCCTGAGAGAAGGCAATGGCCACGTCCTCAAAGTTCATATCCTGTCATAATGGGAACAGTACAACCCATGATCAGATTCACTCCTAAGATTCTAGGTCTGTCATAGTCCCCACCCTCCACATCCGTCTGCTCTCTCCACTCTGCGCATCAGAGAAAATACCAGACCTTCATCCCATGAAAGCCAGTGTCTTCTTATATTCCTACTGATACTTTGTCTTCCCACAATAATAAAGGCAGCTGAGTAGATGGAAGTTAGCTGGACTCTGGACCTCTCAAGTGAGCCACACTGACTCAAATCAATAGAGTGGGTGTCAAAAACATAGGTTGCTAAAGCAGGTATGGCTCAGTGGATAGATTGTTGGCCTGCAGACTGAAGGGTCCCAGGTTCGATATTGGCCATGGGCACATGCCCAATTGAACACCCGATTGCCAGTAGGGAATGTGCAAGAAGCAGCCGATCAATGATTCCCTGTCATCATTGATATTTCAATCTCGCTCCCTCTCCCCTCTTCACTGAAATCAATAAAAAGGTATTTAAGAAAAATAGGTTAAAGAGAGATGATGGCCATAAAGAGTGATTAAGTGATTTGATACTGGTCTTGTCAGGTAATACCCTTTAGTCCCTCACATTGTTTCTCAAAGACACCAAATACATGGCATCACACTTTACCCTCTTCACCCGAATCCCAAGGTGACGAGGCCATTGCTTTGCACGACCTGCTGCACATAGTTCTTCGAACAACACTTCTCTCACACAGCTTCATTCCCAGAGGCACAACTTCAAAGGTAATGCATATTTGCCTTGGCGAGGACAAATTGTTTCCTAATCACCTTTTCCAAAATTATAGTTCACCACCTGCATAATCCATTTCCCCTTACCCTTCTCCCTTACCAGTGCCAGTGGAGATTTTGAAGCCTGGGTAACACTGATCTATGCTATCTCATTCCTATCAACCAGTGTGTCACCCCCACCAACAAAAGGCAGGTGGTTAGTTAAATGGCGCCTAAGCTCTGTATTGTGGGAAACCGCCCATTGTCTTCACTAGCAGAGGTTCGGACAAGGAACCGGAAGGCTGGAGACCTTGAGCTCTGGCAAAGATCGGAGCTATACACCCACTGTCTAGTTGAGACAAAGGTAGCTGAAGCAACTTCCACCTTTCAGTCTTATGTAAACCCTCGCTGATAGGCTATCACCAAGCTATTACTGGAATTGCCTGCCTAAGGGTGATGGGTGTATCCCAAACCTGAATAAAAGGGATCGAAAGGCCAAAGCAAAGCGGAGTCCTTCCGTGGATTTCCGCCTGGCTCCCAATTTCCAAATTATCTTGTGTCTTTCATTTGCACACAGCCTCCTCCAGAGCCCGAACCCAAACCCTAAACCTGAACCCTGAGTCACGCGGGACGTGGGTCACTCGCAACGGGTGCCTTCGACATGGGACCGCTGGAGGGGACGGTTTCACCTGGAGTGAAGAAAGGAAGATTTCACCGAATAGGTGGGGAAGAAATCACCATATAGGTGAGGAAAATTCACCGCACGCAAAGCCCACAATCAGCTGCAGAAGTTGCAATCTGTAAGTAAGGTGGGAACATCTTTTTCAGCCAGGCTAATGGGGCAGTATCCTATCTAATCCTATCTAATAAAAGAGTAATATGCAAATTGACCGTCACTCCAACACAAGATGGCCACCCCCATGTGGTCAAAGATGGCTGCCCCCATGTGGACATAAGATGGCCACCATAAGATGGCCTGCAGGGGAGGGCAGTTAGGGGTGACCGGGCCAGTAGAGGAGGGCAGTTGGGGGAGACCAGACCAGCAGGGGAGGGCTGTTGGAAGGTACCAGGCCTGCAGTGGGGAGGGCAGTTGGGGGCAACCAGGCTGGCAGGGGAGGGCAGTTAGGAGTTACTGAGCCAGCAGGGCAGTTGAGGGGGACCAGGCCTGCAGGGGAGCAGTTAGGCATCGATCAGGCTGGCAGGGGAGTGGTTAGGGGGTGATCATGCTGGCAGGCAGAAGCGGTTAGGGGCAATCAGGCAAGCATTTGGGAGCCAGCAGTCCTGGATTGTGAGAGGGATGTCCCAGATTGGAGAGGGTGCAGGCTGGGCTGAGGGACACCCCCCCCCCCCCCCCCGGTGCACAAAATTCGATTATAAAGTAAACTTTATTATAGACTTTTGTTTTCATGCTTAAGGAATTAAAGTTTCAGAAGGTATTCTCTTAAACTTTTTGCTTGATGTTATAGAACATAACCCTTGGTTTCCTGAAGAAGGTTCATTAGATCTTGAATGTTTGGGGAAAAGTTGGTCAAAATTTGAAAAAAGATCAGCAGCAGGAAAAAAAACTTGCCTCCAAACTGTGAAACACATGATTTTCCAAAGTCTTTGGTAACTTAAAGACTTTGGAACATTGCTGGGTTAAATGATAAACATCTAAATATTTTTAAATAGCATAAAATACTGAAACATTGACTGCTACACATGTTTTAATTCACTTGCTCTTAGTTTTTATTACAGAAGGTCTCTTGTACTGTGTTGAGTGTGTATTTTCTTGAAAGTAAGAGTGTGTTATTTGTGAATGCCTAGAAGGTTTGTGTTGTCCAGTGAGACAGGACCTGATCACCCCTGATATCCGAAGGGACCCCTTCTCTCCTAGTAAGCTAAAGTAGTCCCACCCAGGCTCTCTGCTGTGGCTTAAGTCCTTATAACTGAGCCTAGACTTTCTTAATTTCCACCGCTCATTCAGAGTCATTGACACTATCATAGGCAAGGGGCCAAATCCCTGGACAAGACTGGCAACTGACTTCACTCACACGCCTCCTATTAAAAACAAAACAAAACAAAACAAATATCTCTTAACCCTCGTAGATACCTTATCAGGCCGGGTAGATGCATTCCCCTCTGCCCCTGAAAAGTCCTCCGAGGTCACACAAGCTCCCATTCAGCATTATCATTCCCCAATTTGGCGGACCCACCTCATTACAATCAGATAATGCAACTGCTTTCAAACTGTAAATAACTCAACCATTCTCCTCCACTCTGACATCCAGTGGAACTTACACCCCCACCAGTCCTAATCTTCAAGCAAGGTAGAAAAGCCCCACCTAACTAAATTAACTCTCAAAATTAAAGAACCTTAAATTACTCTCCTACCGCTCGCCTTTATGCACATCGGGGCAATCCCCCCAGGCACCCTCCTGTCTTAGTCCCTGTGAACTCATCTATGGAAGACCCTCCTTATTAGGAAACTTCCCTTCCACAGAGACCCCCCTCGGAGACTATGGCCCCATTTTAAATCTCATCCAACCATTACTGAGAGAGCATGCTGATCAAGTCCTCCCTCCACCTTCATGGGGAGCCATCCCCCCTACTCCTCTACAGCCAGGGGACTGGGTCCTCCTAAAGGAAACCCACCCGTCGAATAATTTACAGCCCGGATGGCAAGACCCTGACCAGGTACTGCTAACCACCCCACTGCAGCTAAACTCTCAGAGCAAACCCCGTGGTTCCACCTTTCCAGATTAAACCCTAAACCACCCCCAAACACCTCCATCACGTGACCTGGAGTCCCCTAACTGTTACAGCCACCAGATCGGGCCCACCAGACTCCGCCTTACCCTCATCTATCGCTCACCCCATGTAGATGCAGCCCCCCAATAATCAGTCTTTACCTGTCCCCGTAACCCACCATATCCGACACCAAAGGTCAGTTCAGATAATCCCTCTCCCCATAACCCCGGGCATCACAGCAGAGGTTGGACCTGGCACAGGGGGCCTAACCACTGCTCTATCCCCTTTGGAAATCCTGTCTCCGGACCTACAAGCTCTGGATGCTAGCAAGGGGCACAACTGGGAAACAAGGACCTCGCCCCCAGGGTGACCTCCCCTCCCCCAGCCAATAACCAGGCAGGCACCTGAGCCCCCTGATCTTTTCCCCTAAAGATCACATCTCGGCCTCAGTGCATGTCAGCTCCAGGCCCAGAAAAGCAGCGAAAGCAGACCAGTGACGCTGCGGCAGCCTCAGGACCAGCTTCCGCCTCCCGAGCCCCTCAACGGGACCGTTTCCGACCTTCCAGGAGGCCTCATGAATTCCTAATTCTTCACTCTTTTGGGCTCCTTCCGCGACCCCAACATCCATGTCCCCAGCGTTCTGCAAAACCACACCTCATCTGTTTGATGCCTTTACACCCCAAACAGGCCCGGGTTCCCGAATCCTCCCCGCTCAGTGCCACCATCACGTCCTCACAAGGTGGCCCTGCAGCCTTCCACCCTCTTCCCCATCACCCACGTGTCACCACCAGGGACTCACCATTCTGGACGCTGGGACCTGGGCGGCAGGACCTGAGCGGCGCCGGCCCCCAGGCTGGAGGGTTCAGGGGGTCGGGCTGCGGGAACGCTGTGAGCAGAGAGGCGTCCGGGAGGCACGGGGACCCCGATCTCGGTCTGTTGGGGCTCCAGGAGCCTCAGACACCCCCTGCACCGCAGGCAGCGGCCTCCCAGGCCTCCTCCTCCTCAGTCCAGTGCCCTGAAGCCTGCGACTCCGTGAACAAAAGACCTAAGAAGTTAAAATGACCACTCGGAGGAGGAAGGCGGAAGTCCCGCCCTAACCGGATAGGCAGACACTAAAGTGTCCTTTAGCTCCGCCCACGTGGGCGCATTGCCTTCTGGGTAATGTAGTTTTCTCAACCGCCCATTGGCCTACTAGCATCCCAGTCAATAGTGAATAAACGTGTGTGGCCCAGCAAGTGACTCCTGGGGAAGGAGAAGGTGGGACCAGAGGGCTTACTAACTGGAACAGACTGAGGCATCTCCAAGGTCAAGAGGGTGGGGAGGACCGCAAGAGATCCACCAGAGGATATATACACAGGGAGAAATGGGAGGCGTCTGTAATATTATCAACAATAAAAAATACAGGGATTTTTGTACATTTTAAAATAATGTAGCCCAGCTGGTGTGATTCAATGGTTGAGCCTTGACCTATGAACCAGGAGGTTAGGGTTCTTTTATTTATTTATTTATTTGTTTATTTATTTTATTTATTTTTTTAATTCTTTATTGTTTAAAGTATTACTAATAGTTTACATATGCTTCCTTTTTCCCACCACTGAGCCCTCCCCAACCATCCCCATCCCTCAGCACATGTCCTCAACTCCCCCCCCCCGCCCCCGCTAGTGTCTGTGTCCATTGGTTATGCTTATATGCATGCATATAAGTCCTTTGGTTGATCCCTTAATCCCTCCCTCCCCTGACTTCCCTCTGAAGTTTGACAGTCTGTTCGATGCTTCTATGTCTCTGAATGTATTTTCGTTCATCAATTTATGCTGTTCATTATATTTCACAAATGGTGAGGTCATGTGATACCTGTTCTTTTCCTGGTCAGGGTGCATACATGGGTTGCAGGCTCAATTCCCAGTGTGGGGGTAGAGTCTTGCAGGAGGCAACTAATCAGTGATTCTCTCTCATCATTCATGTTTTTGTCTCTCTCTCTCTCTCTCCCTTCCACTCTCTAAAATCAACAAAAATATTTTAAACAAAGTATATACATATGTATATGCATAGGCCATGGATATAGACAATAATGTGGTGAGGGCCCTAACCGGTTTGGCTCAGTGGATAGAGCCTCGGCCTGCAGACTGAAGGGTCCCAGGTTTGGTTCAGTTCAAGGGCATGTACCTTGGTTGCGGGCACATCCCCAGTAGGGGGTGTGCAGGAGGCAGCTGATTGATGTTTCTCTCTCATTGATGTTTATAGCCCGGTACCTTTATTATTGAGGTCAGTGGTCACCCTGAACAGAAGGTCTTTTACGGTGCTCCTGTGAGCACTATGAATTATGTTCTCTGTTCACAGTATTACATAAGTCTTAGTAATGTGGAGGGGAACTCCTCCCCACATTACTGCAAAGGAGCCATGTGCTGTGAAGTATGAAATTACATGGGATGCTGGCATTTGTTGTAAGACTCTGAGGTTAAACTACTATTGAGACAGAAACACTGTATTCTTAGTGATGGGAGAGACTGCGGTAAATTAGATGGAAAGTGCCTCCTCTGAACGTAAATCCTCAAATGTTCCTGGGCCTGTGGCTTGTGTGACCTTTGTGTACAGACATCCTCAGGACCTCCTTAACTGTGTCCTGTAGCTGACGTCATTGGCAGGGAAAAGAATTTAATGGTTTTGTGGATTCCCGTGGCCTCTCTATACGTAAGAACTCAAAGCTAGAGGCATGATAATCCTGTAATCAGTCCCAGGATGTGTCTTTTGTAACCAGTCGGCAATCCTGTTGATTCCTATAGCATCATCTTCGCTGCTTGCCAATATTTGCTGCCATTGAGGCATTGATGTTCCTCCTAGGAAATGAGAACTGACATGCAAGAAAGTGCACTTTTCTAATGTGTGTTATTTCATGAGCCTTGACATAGAGGTAAAGCTGTAAAATCACCGCAAGTGAAATAATTTTATCTTTTTAAAAATATATATTTTATTGATTTTTTACAGAGAGGAAGAGAGAGGGATAGAGAGATAGAAACATCGATGAGAGAGAAACATCGATCAGCTGCCTCCTGCACACCCCCCACTGGGGATGTGCCCGCAACCAAGGTACATGCCCTTGACCGGAATCGAACCTGGGACCCTTGAGTCCACAGGCCGACGCTCTATCCACTGAGCCAAACCGGTTAGGGCGAAGTAATTTTATCTTTAACTATATACAAGGTGTGGCAAAAGTAGACTTTCAGTCGTAAGTACACAAACCGCAGCGCTTGTGCTTTTAAAAATATATTTTTAAAATACCTCTATTTTATTTTATTTTTTAAGGAAAGAGGAGGGAAGGGGAGAGAGAGAAACACAACACACATGAGCTCCCTCCTGCACACCCGCTACTGGGGACACAGGTGGGGGTGTTCACTGACTGCAATTGAACCCGGACGTTTCAGTGCCCTGGGTGACACCCACCCAGCTGAGGTACACGGTGAACGCAGAGTTTATTCCGGTATGTTTATGTATTAATTATTCCCCATCCCAACAACTCTAACCCTACATTTCCCACCTTCTACATTGTCCTCCGACCCTTTTGTAATCTCTCTTTCTAACTTGCCCAGTCTTCCATGCAATCATTCATTTTCTGTCTTTCAGTTCATATTTTTCATAATTGTATATGCACTACAAGGTGTGTACTTTTTATCGAATACTGGTTTCCTTAATGCTACAAATATTTTGAGATCCAATACAAATGCTTATGTGAATATTGAATTTGTTTTATTGCTGAGTAGTATAGTATTCTATGGATAGCAACTTCATCTATTTTTTTTTAATATATTTTATTGATTTTTTTACAGAGAGGAAGGGAGAGGGATAGAGAGTTAGAAACATCGATGAGAGAGAAACATCGATCAGCTGCCTCCCGCACACCCCACATTGGGGATGTGCCCGCAACCAAGGTACGTGCCCCTGACCGGAATCGAACCTGGGATCCTTCAGTCTGCAGGCTGACGCTCCATCCACTGAGCCAAACCGGTTTCGGAGCAACTTCATCTATTGATCTGTCTATAACCTTGGTTATTTCCAGGTTTGGGGTATTATAAATAAATCTGTACCCGGGCCGGGCGCCGCGCCACTCCTGCTAATCCCGGCCCCGCTGCTCCTGCAGCTGCAGCTATGTAGAGCACGGCCATGGAGGCGGGAGAGGCCGGCACTGCTGGGCTCCCCAGCTGTGAGCCTGGCATCTGGCACCATCAGAAGCGCTCCTGCCGTGGGGGCACACTGACCACCTGGGGGCAGCTCCTGCGTTAAGCATCTGCCCCCTGGCGATCAGTGCGTATCATAGTGACCGGTCAAAAGGTCATTCAGTTGTTTGGTCCCTTAGGCATTTATATATATATAGATGTCCATGGCCTATGTATATAGGTATGTACTTTTAAAAATATTTTTAGAGAGTGGAATGGAAAGGGAGAGATAAAAACATCAACTATGAGCCGAAACCGATTTGGCTCAGTGGATAGAGCGTCGGCCTGCGGACTCAAGGGTCCCAGGTTCGATTCCAGTCAAGGGCATGTACCTTGGTTGCGGGCACATCCCCAGTAGGGGGTGTGCAAGAGGCAGCTGATTGATGTTTCTCTCTCATCGATGTTTCTAACTCTCTATCCTCTCTCTTCCTCTCTGTGAAAAATCAATAAAACATATTTAAAAAAAAACAAAAAAAAACATCAACGATGAGAGAAAATCACTCGTTAACGGCCTCCTGCACCTCCCCATCCCACACTGGGAATTGAGCCTGCAACCCATGTATGTGCCCTGAGCAGGAAAAGACCCAGTGTCACATGACCTCATCATTTGTGGAATACAATGAACAGCATAAATTGATGAACAAAAATAGGTTCAGAGACATAGAAGCATCAAACAGACTGACAAACTTCAGAGGTAAGGCAGGGGATTGGGGACGAGGGGGTAAGAGAACCACCAAAGGTCTTGTGTGCATGCATATAAGCAGCACCAATGTACACAGACACTAGTGAGGTGAGGGCCTGTGCTGGGGAGTGGGGAGGGCCAGGGAGAAGCCAGTGGAGGAAAAAGGAGACATATGGCCCTAGCTGGTTTGGCTCAGTGGATAGAGTGTCGGCCTGCAGACTGAAAGGTCCCGGGTTCGATTCCAGTCAAGGGCACATGCCCAGGTTGTGGGCTCGGTCCCCAGTGGGGGGCGTGCAGGAGGCAGCCGATCAATGATTCTCTCATCATTGATGTTTCTATCTCTCCCTCTCCTTTCCTCTCTGAAATCAATAAAAATATATATTTTTTAAAAAGGAGACATATGTAATAATATATGTAATACTTGAAACAATAAAGAATTTTTAAAATAAATAGATAAATAAATAAATAAAAGAACCATGACCTCCTGGTTCATAGCTTGAGCCACACCAGCTGGACTATATTATTTAATTTTAAAAAAACAAACATGTATTTTTTAAATCTTTTAAAAATATATTTTGTTGATTTTTTACAGAGAGGAAGGGGAAGGGATAGAGAGTTAGAAGCATCGATGATAGAGAAACATCAATCAGCTGCCTCCTGCACACCTCCCACTGGGGATGTGCCCGCAACCAAGGTACATACCCTTGACCGGAATCGAACCTGGGACCTTCCAGTCTGCAGGGCAACGCTCTATCCACTGAGCCAAACCGGTTAGGGCAGTACATGTATTTTTTTATTGTTGATATGATTTTTTAATTTACTTTTTATTGTTGATGCCTCCCATTTCCCCCCTCTGTATATATTCTTTGGTGGATCTCTTGCATTCCTCCCCACCCTCTTCACCTTGGCGATGCCTCAGCCTGCTCCAGTCAGCCAGGCCTCTGCTCACATCTTGTTCCTCCCCAGGCCTCACTTGCTGTGTCACAACACCTGGAGTCCCCAAGTCTTTGGCTGGAATGCTTGTAGTCCCCTGGGGTTTTTTGGGAAACTACATTACCCAGAAGGAAATGCGCTTATGTGGGCGGAGCTAAAGGGCATTTTGGTGTCTGCGCATCCGGTTAAGGCGGGACTTCCGCCTTCCTCCTCGCGGTGGTCATTTTAACTTATCAAGTCTTTGTTCAGAGATTCACAGGCTTCAGGGCACCGGACTGAGTAGGAGGAGGCCTGGGAGGCCGCTGCCTGCGGTGCAGGGTGTGTCTGAGGCCCCTGGCGCCCCAACAGACCGAGATCGGGGTCCCCGTGCCTCCCGGACGCCTCTCTGCTCACAGCGTTCCCGCAGCCTGACCCCCCTGAACCCTCCGGCCTGGGGGCCGGCGCCGCTCAGGTCCTGCCGCCCAGGTCCCAGCGTCCGGAATGGTGAGTCCCTGGTGGTGACACGTGGGTGATGGGGAAGAGGGTGGAAGGCTGCAGGGCCACCTTGTGAGGACGTGATGGTGACACTGAGCGGGGAGGATTCGGGAACCCGGGCCTGTTTGGGGTCTAAAGGCAACAAAGTGGTGAGGTGTTTGTCTGGGCTGCAGACATTGCACACGGCTCCTCCGCTGCCTGGAGGCAGGACGCCTTGGGACAGAGGGAGGTGGAGCAGGTCCCCGAACCATGGGCCGGTTGGAGTTTGGAGGGAGGTGGTGGGTCACGCTCCGGCCAGGTGTGCCCAGGCGTTGCACCTGTGCCTGAGTTCCTTGGAAAACGGCTGACATAGCTTTTGTAACCTCTGGGTTGTCATTGTAACTGTCCTAACCCCCTCCTTGTGGTTTCCGAGTATACATTTGGGGTAACACCTGTGGTCTGCATGGCAGTGCGGCCTTGACCCCGGTGAAGTGCTGCACCTGTAGTCGCTGGCCAGTTTATTAAAGGCTCATACATTTTTTTAAAAAATATTTTATTGATTTTTTTTTACAGAGAGGAAGTGAGAGGGAATAGAGAGTTAGAAACATCAATGAGAGAGAAACATCAGCTGCCCCCTGCACACCTCCCACTGGGGATGTGCCCGCAACCAAGGTACATGCCCTTGACCGGAATCGAACCCGGGACCCTTGAGTCCGCAGGCCGACGCTCTATCCACGGAGCCAAAACCATTCAGGGCAAAGGCTCATACATTTTGATCTCTGTCTCTGGTGGTCGTCTCTTGCGGGCCGCCCCAGAACAATCTTTAGGGGGGAACAGGTTAGGGGGTCTCGGTTGCCTGACTAGTTATTGGCTGGGGGAGGGGAGGTCACCCTGGGGGCGAGGTCCTTGTTTCCCAGTTGTGCCCCTTGCTAGCATCCAGAGCTTGTAGGTCCGGAGACAGGATTTCCAAAGGGGATGGAGCAGTGGTTAGGCCCCCTGTGCCAGGTCCAACCTCTGCTGTGATGCCCGGGGTTATGGGGAGAGGGGTTATCTGAGCTGCCCTTTTGTGTCAGATAAGGGGGTGGTGTAATGTCCCCCGTGCGTGGAACAGAGGACGCTTCAGCAACGGAATCAAATCAAGGAGTCTCTCATTCAAGCACTCCAAATCTCGCAGCCTCTGAGCACAGCAACAAACTTATAAAGGCAAAACCACATCCTGCCAGACCTTGGAACGTGGAACTTCCTTGGGGAAGGAGTTTGTACAGAAGCCAGATTGAGCAGAGTTAGCTATCTCTAAAGCAGGCGTCCTCAAACTATGGCCCCCGGGCCACATGCGGGTGTTTTAGCCGTTTTGTTTTTTTTTACTTCAAAATAAGATATGTGCAGTGTGCATAGGAATTTGTTCATAGTTTTTTTTAAACTATAGTCCGGCCCTCCCACGGTCTGAGGGACAGTGAACTGGCCCCCTGTTTAAAAAGTGTGAGGACCCCTGCTAAAGGTTATCTATAGTTCCAGTTCCTGGAACCCTGAGCCATTGAGTCAATGGAAAGCATTTTTTTTTTTTTTTTTTTCAGTTCTGGTCCTCGGGGCACAGAAGAATAGCCTTTGTAAAACCACAATGGGGAAGCCTATGTCACTGAGTCTCTTAGGCTAACTACCCTGTTATTTAAGCAAGTGTTTACAGAAGCCAGAATAGCAGGGTTAAAATTTAAACCGCAGTTTTCACCTGAGATGAATGTTACTAATGCCTCAGTGGGTTAGGGGAACAGGTCAAGACTGATTATTGGGGAGCTGCATCTACATTGGGTGAGCGATAGATGAGGGTAAGGTGGAGTCTGGTGGGCCCGATCTGGTGGCTGTAACAGTTAGGGGACTCCAGGTCACGTGATGGAGGTGTTCCGGGGATGGGTTTAATCTGGAAAGGTGGAACCACGGGGTTTGCTCTGAGAGTTTAGCTGCAGTGGGGTGGTTAGCAGTACCTGGTCAGGGCCTTGCCATCGGGGCTGTAAATTATTCGACGGGTGGGTTTCCTTTAGGAGGACCCAGTCCCCTGGCTGTGGAGGAGTAGGGGGGATGGCTCCCGATGAAGGTGGAGGGAGGACTTGATCAGCATGCTCTCTCAGTAATGGTAGGATGAGATTTAAAATGGGGACATAGTCTCCGAGGGGGGTCTCTGTGGAAGGGAAGTTTCCTAATAAGGAGGGTCTTCCATACATGAGTTCACAGGGACTAAGACAGGAGGGTGCATGGGGGGGGGGGGGAGGGGGAGAAATTGCCCCAATGTGCATAAAGGCGAGCGGTAGGAGAGTAGTTTAAGGTTCTTCAGTGTTGAGAGTTAATTTAGTCACCTGATTGGGGCTTGTGGGGGGTGTAAGTTCCACAGGGCGTTCAGAGTGGAGGAAACCTGTTGAATTATTGGAGATAGGAAAACTGGTCCATTATCTGCTTGTAATGAGGTGGGGAGGCTGAATCTGGGAATGATAATGCTGAATGGGAGCGTGTGTGACCTCGATGAACTTTTCAGACGCAGTGGGGAATGCTTCTACCCAGCCCGAGAAGGTATCTACAAGGGTTAGGGAATATTTGGTGTGTTGTTTTTATTATAGGAGGCATGTGAGTGAAGTCATTTTGCCAGTCTTGTCCAGGGATTTGGCCCCTAGCCTGATTTGTGGGGAAAGAAGGAAGTCTAACCTGTCCTTGGGGAGATACTGAGTAACACGTAGAACACGTTTTGGAGATATCTTGCAGTAGGAAGGCTAGGCTAGGACATGTGAGAAGGGGTTTTAGAGTTGTAAATGTATCCTATAAGGGGAAGGATATATGTTCCCTGCAATATTAACCATGCATCTTCCTGCATTGCCCCCAAGAGCTACTAGGGCCTGAAGTTCCTCTGGAGTGTATTCGGGTGTTATATGGGGTGTAGCTAAGAGTTGGGGAGATGGAGGCTTCCTCTGAGCCTCCGCCTTGGCCTCCTGTCTGCTCTGTTATGTCCCTGTATTATGGACTCTCTCCCTCCTCGGTGTCCTCTGCAGTGTATGACTTTTAAGAAGGCTAGACAAGAGGAGAGATGGAACTAAATATCGAGCAGGAAGACCTGTGAGGCATTCAATGATAGTGTCCAGGACTGTGAATGAGCGCTGGAAATAAAGAAAGTGCAGGCTTTAACTTAAGGAGGTAGCCCTAGCCGGTGTTGCTCAGTGGATAGAGCGTCGGCCTGCGGACTGAAGGATCCTGGGTTCGATTCCGGTCAGGGGCATGTACCTTGGTTGCGGGCTCGTCCCCAGTGGGGGGTGTGCAGGAGGCGGCTGATCGATGTTTCTCTCTCATCGATGTTTCTAACTCTCTATCCCTCTCCCTTCCTCTCTGTAAAAAAATCAATAAAATATATATTTTAAAAAAAAGGATGTAAGTAACAGGAGAGAGTCTGGGCGGGGCTGCTGTAGCTTCCTAGGAGAGAAGGAGTCCCTTTGGACATCAGGGGTGATCAGGTCCTGACTCACTGCTCGACACAATCCTTCCACCCACTCACAAACAACCAGCTTTAGCCGAAAAGTAAACAAACAGCATTGACATTTATGAACACACATTACACACACTCTGACTTTCAAGAAAACATACCTTCCTCAAAGTGCAAGAGACCAGGCAAATGAAAACATGTCTAGCAATCAATGTTTCAGTATTTTATTCTGTTTTAAAGTATTTAGATGTTTATCATTTAACCGAGCAGTGGTCCAAAGCCTTTAAGTTACCAAAGACTCTGGAAAATTACGTGTAGGCCTAGGAGGCTGGAGAAAAGGCAGGGGGAGGGGGAGGAGGGAGCAGACCCCAAGCCTGTTCCCAGGCCTCCAGCTGCTTGGATTTAAAACTGCCCCGTTTTGCCGAAACCGGTGTGGCTCAGTGGATAGAGCGTCGGCCTGCAGACTCAAGGGTCCCAGGTTCGATTCCGGTCAAGGGCATGTACCTTGGTTGCGGGCACATCCCCAATAGGGGGTGTGCAGGAGGCAGCTGATTGATGTTTCTCTCCCATCAATGTTTCTAACTCTCTATCCCTCTCTCTTCCTCTCTGTAAAAAATCAATAAAATATATTTAAAAATATAAATAAAATAAATAAATAAATAAAACTGCCCCGTTTTTCCTTAGAGATAACATGCTAAGGTTGGGGTGATAATGAGTTCAGCTTCTGATAGTAGACAGACTTTTAAGTGCCGTATTTTCCGGCGTATAAGACGACTTTTTAACACAGGAAAATCTCAAAAGTCGCGGGGGGTGGGGGGTGGGGGGGGTCTTATACGCAGGAAAATACGGTAGGTACTCACTCTCAGCTCCAGCACTGGGACAGCTGCTTGCGGGGGATACAGGTACCATATTTTCCAGCGTATAAGACCCTTGACTTTTGAGAAGATTTTCCTGGGTTGAAAAGTCGTCTTATACGCCGGAAAATACGGTAGTTTTCCTGCTGGGGCCCCTGTTTGTGGGAGGTGGGTGTCACAACACCCCACAGGGACAGAAGTTGTCATGTAGAGTGTGGGGGAGAGATCATGGTTTTGCCTTTAACCATGGGGGGCCAAGGCCTTTAAAAGATGAGTGGATGTGAGATTGATTGGAAGCTTGAAGAGTTATTCAAACCAGATGAGACCAGGGCTGATACATATTTATTTCTCTAAACACTCACCAGGATTTTGCTGTGACCCTCGGTGTGGCCTGGCTGTGGGGAGTTACAGTCAGTCTTGTGGATTAGCTTAGAGGTTTGAGTGGTCATCTGTGAGACTCACTGGGGCCCGGTGCAGAGGGCCATCGGGGCTGGGACTTGAGCGGCGTTAAGTGAGACATGTTGGCAAGCATTCTCTGAAACTCACAGGATGAGAAGGCCAAGGAGAGGACTATGGGGCTGGGGCTGAGGGAGTGTAGGTGTGAGAGAGGTGTGTAAAGTCTGATGTGCACTCGCAGAGAGAATGTAAATTCATGGTCACGGCACCCTGACATTCACTCAAGAGTGAATGATGGGAGAGTCCATTTCTGGTGGTTTTTCTATGATCAAATAAGGTTAATTTTAGGGTAGTTGCCTGTAAAGAGGCTGTTTTTGTACTGTATTCTCGGTACAGAGCTTAGGTGCCGTTTAACCAACTACCTGCCTTTTGTTGTTGGGGGTGACACACTGGTTGATAGGCATGAGACAGCACAGGGGTCGGCAAACTGCGGCTCGCGAGCCACATGCGGCTCTTTGGCCCCTTGAGTTTTTAGCAAAGGCCAGCTTAGGAGGACCCTAATTAAGTTAATAACAATGTACCTACCTATGTAGTTTAAGTTTAAAAAATGTGGCTCTCAAAATAAATTTCAATCGTCGTACTGTTGATGTTTGGCTCTGTTGACTAATGAGTGTGCCGACCACTGAGAAAGCATATGTCAGTGTTACCCAGGCTTCATAATGTCCACTGGCATGGGTAAGGGAGAAGGGTAAGGGGCAAGAGATTATGGAGGTGGTGAACTATGATTTTGGAAAAGAAGAGGGTTAGAGGACAATTTGTCCTCGCCAAGGCAAATTTGCATTGCCTTTGAAGTTGTGCCTCTGGGAATGAAGCGGTGTGAGAGAAGTGTTGTTGAAAGAACTATGTGCAGCAGGTCGTGCAAAGCAATTGCCTCAGCACCGTGGGATTGGGGTCAAGAGGGTGAAAGTGTGATGCCATGTATTTGGTGTCTTTGAGAAACAATGTGAGGGACTACAAGGGTATTGCCTGACAAGACTAAAATCGAATCACTTACATTTTCAATTTTTCTTTCTCAAGTTTTATCCTGTGTACAATTTAAACCCACTTGTACTATACACTTACAGGTTTAATCTGAATTGTTAACATTCTCCACCATTCCTATTTAAGTCTAAGCATTCAGTGAAGCCAAATTTGTAATCTTTGTTAATATCCCCAGTGTAAATACTCTCATTGTTTTGAGGTTCAAACTGCCCAAATGATGGCACTGAATATGGGCATGAAAAGATATTTCAGTAGCACATCATTATATTTTATTTCCAATATGCTGATGCAGCAGTGCCAAATATGCTCAAGCACTTTCATAATAAAACTATAAAAAATCATTGCGAGCATTAACTTCAAACTTTTGTTAAAGTTTTATTTAAGTAGAGTTGATGTAAAATGGACATTTTAAAAAAAGTGTTTTTGATGTTTCCATACATACCTGCATCACTGAAACCAAATTCCTCCTGCCCTTATCAGTGATTCATTCTCAGCATAAAAATAATAGTCTGCAATAATACAGTCTGCCTTTGAAACAGCTTACTTGAAATATATCCATGTAAAAAAGACACGTATGAAACCCCATGACTTCTATTCCAGCCTTACACCACTTTCTGTCATCATGATGGCTTTTATGTATCTACGTGTTCTCAGGTACGTTATTGGATTATTTCACTTAAAATTCTACACATGTCTGACCGAGCAGTGGGTCAGAGAATCATCTCAATAATGCCAAGGTTGCAAGTTTCATCCCCTGTCACGGTGATTACAAGACCAACCAAAAAATGTATAAAAATATTGGAACAGCCCTAACCGGTTTGGCTCAGTGGATAGAGCGTTGGCCTGCAGACTGAAGGGTCCCAGGTTCGATTCCGGTCAAGGGCATGTACCTTGGTTGCGGGCACATCCCTAGTAGGGGGTGTGCAGGAGGCAGCTGATTGATGTTTCTAACTCTCTATGCCTCTCCCTTCCTCTCTGTAAAAAATCAATAAAATATATTAAACAAAATATATATTGGAACAAAACAATTGCTGTCTCTCTCTCCTATCCCCCATTTTTTCTCTCTCTCTAAAAACATATATATATATGTTTTAATCACCCCAGTCAGTCCACACACACGTGAAAACCAGCACAGCCCAGGGGCCGTATAGTAACCAGCACCCAGGGTTCTAATGAGGGCAGAGCAGGCAGTGATGGAGAGAACAGTATGCTAGGTGTCCTTGCTGTCAGTGTAGCCGCTGGGGAACCCGGGCTGAGCTGTACAGTTACCCACTGGGAATGATGGCGTCAGTATGATCCCTGAGAGCGAAAGCAAAGCAGCTGAGAGAAACTTGAGGCCGGGACATGCCCCTTGTGGTCTCTGCACCTTCCAGCCAGGGGGTGAGACTGGGCTCTCTCAGATTCAGGTACTTGAGGAGCTCAGATTCCTCTCAGGCGTCAGGGCTGCGAGCAGCCGTGGCAGCTGGGCAGGTGAGTATGTGTGGGCAGGCGAAAGCCCAGGGCAGTGGCCAGGGAGAGTTGGTGCTGGGACAGGTGTGTGGCTCTCTAGTCCCGGTCCAGGCTGGTGGCTGCTCTGTTCTTTGGGGCCATGGCTAGTGAGAAATGGGGCAAGCCCTGCTGCGTAAGTTACTGGGGGGGGGGGGGGGGTCATGACCTGGGTGCCAGCATGTGCTCCGAGAAAATGCGTTTTTAAACCCTACCAGACCGCTGTACCGATTTTTCGGTGATTTCTGAATCTGCCTCTATACCGCTGTACCTAATTGGCGCTAGATGAAAGGTAGACCTATTTTCTACAATGTCTCCAAGTTCCATCTTATTCTAACCACTTGTTTGCATGTAACTAACATTTTTCTATATCATGTTGATTTTTTTCTCTTTAATGCTCAGGAGCCCAGGTATACGGGACAGTTAGGTTCAGGGCCTCAGGTCTGGTAGGTTTAATGAAATTGGATAGATTGTGTGTATTCTATCATAGACTGATTTTTTCTGGTAATAATGTGCAATTGTTACATTAAAAAATAAAAGAAATCTAGTGGCTGGAATGGCTCTAATGTTTGAGCATCCTCCCAGGCACAGAAAGGTTTCCCATTCAATTCCTGTTGAAGCACAAGCCAGGTTTTCTGACTGGACAGCCAGTGGGTGGATAAAGGGCCTGTGGGAGGCACCTGATCCAGAACTGATCCAGGTTTCTCTCTTTCCCTGTCCCTTCCTCTCTCTTGAAAAAAATCTATATCTATATCTATATCTATATCCATATCCATATCCATATCCATATCTATATCTATATCTATATCTATGTCTATATATCTATATCTATGTCTATATATCTATATCTATATCTATCTGTATATAGATAGATATATATTCTATATAATAAAGAAGTAGTATGCAAACTGACCATCATGCCGTCACAAGATGGCAGAGCCCAAAGTGGAGCAGGGCCGGCTGCTCCACACGCCTGCTGCCCAAGTCCCCTCAGCCCTGCTCGGGGGGCAGCAGGAGTCCCATCAGCCCAGCCGGGGGCCTCGGGTCCTCCTGCACCCCCACTGACCGACAGCTCGCCCCGGCTCCTCCAACGAGCTGCCCATCCCTCCTTTCCTCCCTCCCCCGAAGCTGAAGCCTGACTGTGGTGACCAACAAATTGGAAGTTATAACTCATGTCGTTGAGAGTATTCTCCATTCCTCAGCCAGGGCCGGCCGCTCCGCGCACCCGCCGTCAGAGTCCCCTCAGCCCTGCCGGGAGCCTCAGGTCCTCCTGCACCCCCCACTGACTGAGGCTCAGGCAAGCCTCAGAGGGCGGCTGCCCTGCTCAGGTAACCAGGGCTGGCCAAGGCTTGTGCTGCCGGCAGTGGCAGCAGCAGAGGTGTGATGGGGGCATCGCCTTCCCCTGATCGCCTGGGTCGCCTCCTGCCCCTGAGGGCTCCCTGACTGTGAGAGGGGGCAGGCCAGGCTGAGTGACACCGCCCACCCACCCCCCCACTCCAGTGCATGAATTTTCATGCGCTGGGCCACTAATTTTGCTAGAATAAACTCAAAAAATTCTTTAAAGTTGTGAATGTTTGTTACATTAAGATCAGGAAGGTGAGGCCATCCGTTATAGTGACAAAAACAAGGGATATGGTCTGAGGTAGGGTTCTAAACATTTACCCAAAATGCTCAGAGGAAGAACGGACTGGAAGAGAGAGGAGAGCAGTTAGGGACAGGAAGGAGAAGTCCTGTAAAAGTAAAGCATCCCGCAGGAGTGTGCACTGAGGACTGAGCCCTGAGGTAATGCAGGCATCTCCAGGTGACCTGGCCCTAGGGCTGGTTAAGCATACTGAGCAGCAGAGGCTTTTGCATATGAATGGCCTGGTCCTTTGAAATCTAAACTTACCTAACAAACTGCAGCTGAGTCAGAGAGACCCAGAACTTCCAAAAGAAGGCTCCAGGCCCCACAGCAACTTGCATTGCTTCACCGCTGGGCCTCATCTGGGCACCTCCAAACCCCAAACAAAGAAGAGGAATCTGCAGATCTCTCTGTAGCTCCTGCTGGGTGGCCTCAGGCAGAGGCTAAATTAGCACCTTCTTGGAGATCCAAGAGCCAGTGTACCCAGGGGTCAGAGTAGGACCATCCAGATTACAACTCCTCAGATCCATAAGGGACACACTCAGGGGGCAGACTCAGTGAGCACCAAAGCCCCACTGAAGCAAGTCTTGCCTCATAAGGGTGTCTCCAACACAGAAGATCTTCCATCGTAGACACAGGTGATCCTCACAGCCAATTGGCCTGGATGTCAATTCCCCCCAGTGATACCAACAACAATCAAGGCTTAACTACAACAAGACTGTGCACACAACCCACAAAGGGGTGCACCAAGAGTGTCCACCTCAGGTAACTGAGGAAGCTGAGCCACTGGGCCCTATAGGACACAAAGCCACTCTATCAACTCAGGGAAGCAGCCAAAATGCAGAGATGAAAGAAATGGAGGAAAGCAAACTACTGCATATAGAGTTCAAAACCACTGTTATAAGTTTTTTCAAGAATTTTCTAGAAAAGGCCAATATATTTAGTGAGACCCTTGAGGATATCATAAAGGACCAACTAGAAATTAAGCATACACTGACTGAAATAAAAAAATAATATACAGACATCCAACAGCAGACTAGAGGATCGCAAGAAGCAAGTAAAGATTTGAAATACAAAGAAGCAAAAAACACCCAATCAGAAAAGAAAAAAGAATCCAAAAATATGAAGATAGTGTAAGGAGCCTCTGGGACAACTTCAAGCGTACCAACACCCGATTGGGGTGCCAGAAGAAGAGAGAGAGCAAGATACTGAAAACCTATTTGAAGTAATAATGACAGAAAACTTGCCACAACTGGTGAAAGAAATAGACTTACAAGTCCAGGAAGTGCAGAGAACCCCAAACAAAAGGAATCTAAAGAGGACCACACCAAGACACGTCGTAATTAAAATGCCAAGAGCAAAAGACAAAGAGAGAATATTAAAAGCAGCAAGAGAAAATCAATTAGTTACCTACAAGGGAGCACCCATATGATCGCTAGCTGATTTCTCAACAGAAACTTTGCAGGCCAGAAGGGAGTGGCAAGAAATATTCCAAGTGATGAATAGCAAGAACCTACAACCAAGATTACTCTACCCAGCAAAGCTATCATTCAGAATTGAAGGTCAGATAAAGAGCTTCACAGATAAGAAAAAGCTAAAGGAATCATCACCACCAAACCAGTATTATACGAAATGCTGAAAGGTGTTCTTTAAGAGGAGGAAGAAGAATAAAAAGGTAAAGATAAAAAATTATGAACAACAAATACATATCTATCAACAAGTGAATCTAAAAATTAAGTGAATAAAAAATCTGATGAACAGAATAAACTGGTGAATATAATAGAATCAGGGGCATAGAAAGGGAGTGGACTAACAATTCTCGGGGGGAAGGGGGTGTGGGGGGTGCAGGAAAAGATTGAACAAAAAATCATACACCCATGGCCGTGGGCCCCTGGATCCGGGTGAGCCTGGGTCCGGGTGAGGCCGTGGGCCCCTGGATCCGGGTGAGCCTGGGTCCCGGGTCCGGGTGAGGCCATGGGCCCCTGGATCCGGGTGAGCCTGGGTCCCGGGTCCAGGTGAGGCCGTGGGCCCCTGGATCCGGGTGAAGCCGTGCCCCTGGGTCCGGCCGAGACCAAACCAGAGGGAGTCGGACCTGCATTACCACCATTTGTCCACCATCCAGAGCTGAGGGGTCAGTGCCGACATGTACTCATAAGGAACTGGTGGACATTGATATTGGGTCTCAAAAGAACTGTTGGTCCAGAAAGAAACTCACTACAGACTGATTCATTTGCCTGTCAGCATAACTATTATTGCTCGTCGCACATTCAATTCTTATAAGTATATCTCTAGTGACACATGATTTCGCTCATCTAGGGGAAATGCTGAACAACATAGACTGATGAACAAGAACAGAACCAGAGACAAGGAGGCATCGATCGGACTATCGGGCCTCAGAGGGAGGATAGGGGAGGGTGGGGGGAGGGGGGAGAGATCAACCAAAGGTCTTGTGTGCATGCATATGAGCCTAACCAATGCTTAAGTTCAACAGAGGGTTGGGGCATCCATGGGGAGGGGTGTGGGATGGGAATGGGGGGATGAGGAAAAATATGTGACACCTTAATCAATAAAGAAATTAAAAAAAAATAAAAAAAAATAAATCTTCACCTCTCTATGTTTAAAAAAAAAAAATCATACACCCATGGATGAAGACAGTGGGGGGGGGGTAAGGGCATGGGGTGGGGTGGGAACCTGTTGGAGGGGAGCTATGGGGGCAAAAAGGAGGAATTACTTTAATAATCTGAACAATAAAGATTAAAAAAAAAAAAAGGGAACAGCCGAAACCGGTTTGGCTCAGTGGATAGAGCATTGGCCTGCCCACTGAAGGGTCCCGGGTTCGATTCCGGTCAAGGGCATGTACCTTGGTTGCGGGCACATCCCCAGTAGCGGGTGCGCAGGAGGCAGCTGATCGATGTTTCTCTCTCATCGATGTTTCTGACTCTCTGTTCCTCTCCCTTCCTCTCTGTAAAAAAATCAATAAAATATATTAAAAAAAAAAAAAGGGAACAGGTAACAATGGGACAGGAGACAGATCTAGAAGAACTTTGTGACAACTTGTGTATCTGTTTTGCATGTTCTGGGAGCAATGGAACATTTGGAGAAGTGGAGACACGTGATCTGACCAAGGTCTCCTTAGATTCTGTGGCTGCAGCATGATGGACAATATGGGCATTGAGGGAGGTGGTGGAAATACTAAGAAGATAGTCTTAGTGAGTGTGATGGGAACTGGCCCATGAAGGTGGCTGTGGAAGAAACACTTCCATTATGTATTGGTGTTTTAGGTGTGGCCACCTAAATATTCTAATTTTGAGGATGAGAGACAGAGAGCGAGAGAAGAGTCAGAGAAGTCGTGACATTTTGGATTTAGCAGCTGCAGTTCTGGAAGCACCATCAACTTAGATGGAGGAAATCATAGTAGAAGAGTGATATTCACTGGGGACGCAAACACTTTTCTTTTTGGCCTGTTAGAATATGAGATTTCAGAGAGCAGTTCATGAGCATCTTTGACTCTGAGAGGTAGTTTAGGATGAAGACTTCTTCAAAAGCTTGTGGAGAATGATGGGCCAGGAAGGAGTTTAGATAATTTTTTAAAATTGGAGGCTAAAGAGTCATTCCTACAAGTTGAGGCTGGGGCTGGTGCATATTTACTTCTAAAACATCCACCAGGAATTGTTTGTGCCATTGGGTGTGACCTGAGGGGTTGCAGTCAGTCTGGTTGATTTGCTTAGGACCATGAGGGGTCACCTGTGAGACTCACTGGCATTGGGGAGAGGGCCATAGGTGATGGGACTTGAGTGATGAAGCCTGTGACTGGGGAAAGGACATCAGGTGCAGCACCAGTGGAGGTGGGCTATGGACATCTGAGATGTGATGTGGTTCTCAATAGGTGAGGTCGAAGGAATAAACAGTCAGGGAGGGAGGTCTTCATAGCAGGTTCAAGGCTGTTGCTATGACTGTGGACTATCAGAGTTGGTGGAATACTTGGTCTGCTTTGAATTTGCCAAGGACTCTCTGGAACACACATGCCGATTACTGAGTAGAAAACCTAGGGGATAACTATGGGGGCTGTGTCTCTGCGAGTTCAGGAGTGAGAGCGTGGTAGTAGAAAGAGTGATTGGCACTTAGAGAGGGCGTGTGAATTCATGAAGGCCGGGCATTAACATTTACATATGAGTGAATGAAAAGGGAGTCCATCTCTGATGGTGTCTTTATGATATGATATGGGGAATTTTAGGGTAATTCCTAAGAAGATGGATTGCTGTGGTGCTACATGGCAGGTCCAGAGCTTAGATGCCATATATATGCCCACCTGCCATTTCTTGTTGAGGGCTCACCCAGTGAACACTAGGAATGAGATAGCACATAGCAGTGTCATCTGTGCTTGAAAATCCCCACCAGTATGGGGCAAGGAGAAGGGAAAAGGGTGAGGGGGAAATAATTACAGAGGTGGTGAACTAGAATTTTGGAAAAGAAGCTGATTAGAAAACACCCTGTCCTTGTCATGGCTCATTTGTGTTACCAGTGAAGTTGTGCCTCTGGGAATGAAGCTGTGTGAGACAAGTGTGGATCACAGAACTATGGGCAGCGGGTAATGCAGAGTGATGGCCTCAGCCAACTGGGATTGGAGTCAGAAGTGCAATGCGCATTACTATGTGGTTTGGTGTCTTGGAGGTACAATTTGGAGGACAACATGGGTATTGCCTGACAAGACCAGAGTCAAATCCATCACATTCCCATTATGTGCAACATCTCCTCCTACCCTATGTTCCTGACACCCACTGTTTTTGAAAAGGGGAAATTTGACTCACATTTGAGGATGAGAGCACAGGTATCTTGTATCTGTTCATCTGCCTTTATGTTGTGGGAAGACACCGCATCAGTAGGAATATAAGGAGAGATTGACTTTAATGGGACCAAGGCCTACTGTTTTCTCTAATGTGGGGAGTAGAGGGAGCCGGGTGGGGAGTATGACAGGCTTGAAATCTCAAGAGAGAATCTTATCATGGGATGTGCTGTGCCCATTATGACAGGATATGAACTTTGAGGACGTGGCCATTGCCTTCTCTCAGAAGGAGTGGGAGATCCTTGATGAGGCTCAGAGACGTCTGTACTGTGACGTGATGCTGGAAGTGTTTGCACTTGTATCATTTATAGGTAAGTCCTTCACATCGCTCCTAGTGTCCTGAGGTGATGCCCACGCTTTATTTATTCTCCAGACATAGCCCTCTCTCTCTCAAAGCCAGACCATGAGCTCTGCTAATTTCCCCCACTGTCTTGTCAATGGGCTGTGGCTGCCAGTGCTGAGCTCTGTGGAGAGTCCTGAGCAATAGAATCCATAAACCTCCCTGACACCAGTTGCCTCAGAAACTGCAGGATGTGTCTGGGTGTCAGCATTCTTACAGACTGCTTAATGGGTCCCTCCTGCTCTTCCACTCCCAGGGAGGGTGACTCTATCCAGATCCATGGCTTCCACTTCTGCACCTTTCCTGTAGGTAAGGACCTTGGTGAATGCCTGTGCCAGGTATCTTCATTCTATACACGGACCAGGGGCTGTTCATGTAAGACCGTCCTTCAATTGTTGTTTGTAATATTACCTTCCCTGGATACTATTGCAAGCTGAATGCTATGGGCAAGTGATGGCTGCTCCCCTGTTGTCTTTCATGGATACTCAGAACTTTTAGTTTGCACATATTTCTAGAGAAGGAGGTGCAGGGAAAATCCTGGGTTTTTCCAGGGTGAACGTACAGGATGGTCTCAGAAGATGCCTGGCACTTCTGAGTGGCAACTTGGGCAAGTTATGACATAAGGATGGTGTTCAGCTTGTACCAGGAACCTGCTCCTGTACAACAGTGTTTGGTGCAGGTTCCAATGGCCACACCTCATTTATACCTTTCCTTTTACATTTTTGACACTTTGCTGACTTGTCCCTTTTACATCACCTATTCCCCTGCACATCTCTTTCTGCAGTATACTACTACATGGACCTATGCAAGTGTTATGAGGAGAGCATACATGCTTAAACACCCCTCAGACACCAGCTACTTGTTTATTGAATTTTACTTGGAATGAGATGTAACCAACCTTCTGCACAGCTTGCCCGTGTCACCAGCAGAGAAGATCTACTGAATGCTGTTGGCAGCACAATGAGCTGGACAGTCCGCTTCTCTTCCACGTGGTGCTTGCCATGTTTTTGCTCTATTTCTGTTGAAGTCTCCCTTGTTTTGTGATCTCCGTGGTCAAGAACTTCACAGTGGCCTCTTATTAATCCATCTTTCAGGTCTTTTATTTTCAGCCAATGTAGTATGTGCAACACACTTTTATAATGGGAATTCCCTCTGTCACCAGAGTCAACATTCATTTCCGCATCATTCCTCTGTTTTCAGGTCCTTGGCATAAAATGGATGATGTGGAGGCCTATTCTGAGCACAGTGTACCTATAGGAGATTCTCAGGTCAGGGGTTCCAAGACAGCACCAGCCACCCAGAGGACCCATCTTTGTAAGCCGTGCTTCTCGGTGTTAAAAGATACTTTACACCTGACTGGGTTACAAGTGGCATACTTTGAGAAGAATGTGTTCTTAAGTGATACATGTGTGAGAGACTTGTGCTTCAGTGTAAACTCTCACCAGCAACAGAAGGATGCCAGTGGAGAGAATCCATGGGAGGAAGATAGGGAGAGTGCCTCGCTTGTGGCCAGTTGCTGCTGCTTCTTATCTGGGGTGCCTGCAGCTAGTAGACAGGTTGGGAAAGACTCCCCAGCCATCTCAGGGCTTCTCCAGCACGAGGCCACTCTTATCACTGAGGAGCCACACAGAAACAATGAAATTTCACAGGAATGTATCAGTGGAAAAAGACACCTCCAGTGGGTTGAATGTGAAAGAGCTGCCAGTCAGAAACTGAAAGTTGCTTCTCAGAAAGGTCTCTGCTCTGGAGATATGATTAATGAGTCTAATAAATGTGGGAAAGTCTTCAGACAAAACTTTACCCACCCACAACATGGGAGAGTTCACACTGGAGAAAAGTCCTGTGAGTGTACTGATTGTGGGAAAGTCTTCAGTAAAAGCACTGAGCGCATTAAACACAGCAGAGTTCACATTAGAAAAAAGCGGTATAAGTGCCGTGACTGTGAGAAGTCCTTCCATTACAAATCCGACTTCACTAGACACCGCAGAGTTCACACTGGAGAAAAGCCATATGGGTGTAGCGAATGTGGGAAGCATTTCAGCCAAAGGACTGACCTGACTACACACCACAGAGTTCACACCGGAGAAAAGCCATACGCGTGTAGTGAGTGTGGGAAGCATTTCAGTCAAAAGACTGACCTCACTAAACACCACAGAGTTCACACTGGAGAAAAGCCATACGCGTGTAGTAATTGTGGGAAATCCTTCAGTAAAAGCTATAGCCTCAGCCGACACAGGAGGGCCCACACTGCTAAATGTAGTGCGTATAGCGAGTGTGGGAAATCTCTTGGCTACAAACATAGACACCCGAGAGTTCACACTGGAGAAAAGTCATACAGGTGTAGCGAATGTGGGAGGCACTTCAGTCGAAGGGCTGAGCTTATTATACACCACAGAGTTCACACTGGAGAAAAGCCATATGAGTGCAGTGAATGTGGGAAGTCCTTTCGTCAAAGGTCTACCCTCACTACACACCACAAGAGAGTTCACACCAGAGAAAAGCCGTAAACGGGCAGGGAATGTTTCCCTTTTCTCACTTGGAATAAGAACACTTAAGGAGACTCTATGGGACCCATTTACATGAATGTAAACCCCATTTATGGGAACATACACTCTGCTGGATTCCTTATACATTTCATGTACAAGTGAGACGTGAAGGAGCTGCATTGCACTTGCTAACATGCCCAGACCTACGCCCCAAATGATGTCACTGTGAGTGTTCGTCGCTGAAGAGATTTCACCTCTAACACCTGACTCACCTGAGGAGTGTGCATCGGTCACCACCCCTGGGTGCTCAGGGGAATGTATTCCGTGTTCTCACTTCTGCTGGAAGTAATTATGGTTCCTCCAAGCTCTTGACAGTATCTTCATTCATTTCTCTGTGACGAGAAAATGGACCTGACCCAGGATTCATCCCGAGCACCCCTTCTCAGCTAAGAAGTGCCACCTCTTTCAGGGACATAGTGGTACGCACATTATGGTTTGATAAATCTGGGTGTGGGGGGAGAGGGGATTCTTATTCACCAACCTGCAAACCACTTGTTCTCCTCTGCTCTGGTTTATGATCTTTTGTTCAGGTGTTTTTTACATTTGTACTTTAATTTTGGTTTTATTCACGGCCACAGATGATTTGCAAACACAAATGTGATCTTTCAGCATATAGAGATGAATATTGTGTTTATCTCAAAATTTCTGTGGTTTGGAAGGTTCAGCATAATGGCAGGAAATCACTTTTTGTCCAATATTGGCTTATTATTTATTGTGGCCCATGGGCTTGAAAGACCACATGACTTTGTGCATTTAAGTTGCTCAACAGGCAAGAAGTCAAAGCTAGAGTTAGGATAATCCTATGATGTGTCTTTTGTAAGCAGTCAGCATTCCTCTTGATTTTGATGGCAATAGTTTTTTAAAAAAATATATTTATTGATTTCAGAGAGAAAGGGGGAGAGAGAGAAATACCAATGATGAGTGGGAATCATTGGTCAGCTGCCTCCTGCACGCCCCGCTCTGGGGATGGAGCCCACCACCTGGGCATGTGCCCTAACCGGGAATCGAACTGTGACCTTATTCATAGGTCGATGCTTAACCACTGAGCCACGCCAGCTGGGCCGATGACAATAGTCTTCACCGCTGGCCAATATTTGCTGCCACTGAGGCAGGGCTGGTCCTCCCAAGAAATGAAGAGAGGGATGGTTGTGTCTATATACCGTTGCCATCTTAATTTTCTAACAACAGAGGGATATCTATGATTTATACGGAACCACATTGCAAGGGTTACGTATATGTACAAATGACGAGCAAGGGGATGGTCGTTTCCAATGTGCACTATTTGGTGAGGTTGAACATACAGATAAAGCTAAGAATCCATCACAGGTGAAGTGGGCTTCTCTGTTACCCACATCCATGTTGGGGGACAAAGTAGGCTTACTGTTGTGAGTGTGCCAAACCCACAGTTAATTCTCTTTTTCAAGTTACTATTTTATATATTTTAAAATGTATTTTTATGACATTTTGAAAGGAATGGGGGAGAGAGAGAAACAGCAATCATCTGCCTCCTGCACGACCACTCCTGGGGATTCAGGACGGCGTGTGCCCTGCCCTGGAATCAAACCAGTGGCTTTCAGTGCACGTGATCATGCCCAGCAAAATGAGGCACAAATGGCCAATGGGAGTTTATATTTGTGTTGTTATTAATTATTATTTCCCATACCAACAATTGTAAACCTACTTTTACCACACCCTGTATTCTCCTCCAGTCCTTTTGTAAGCGTTCTGTCTCCCCAACCCTCCATGCAGGCATTGATTTACCTTCCTGTACAATAGAGTACTTCATATTTTTCAAAATTGTATTGGCACTATAAAGCAAATTCTCTTTAAGAAACACTGGCTTCCTTCATGCTACGCAGATATTTTGAGATTCAACGCTAATGTTTATGTAAATGGTTAATTTTTTATTTCTAGGAAATACTGTATTCTATGGATAACCACTTGAACTATTGAGCTGTCTATGGTTTCAGTTATTTCTACATTTGGGGTTTTCTAAATAAACCAGTTGGGAATATTGTGTTCAGTTCTTCCTACAAGTACATGTCTTACTTATCAAACTGTTCCTAGAGACCAACTCTTCATGGAAAACCCATTATTGGGTTCCCCCTCCCCATGCAGGGAGTCTGAATCTGCTTGCAATAAATTGACCACACTTTGACTGAAATCTTCTGGTCTGTGATTTCATTCTTCGGCTGGGTGAGACAAGACCACGGGAACAATCTTCTGCTAACCTTCCCATTACAAACTGGGATTGGAATTCCAACTGTGAGGCCTCAAGCAAGAGGCAGTGCACCTAATGATGGCTGGGTTTAGCCCATGAAAGCCAGCGAGGAGGCATATTATCCAGGTGCCCACGGTTAGGGCAGGACATCCTATGTTTTTACCTGGTGGTCAAGTTGACCTCTTTGGTTTGTTCCTAGAGAGAGACAGCAGAGCACCAGGCCTCCCTTAGGTCCAGGCTTCGGAGGCAGCTTCATCCCGTGGAGTGGTGTGTCTGAGGCTTGTTGAGCAGAGACAGGTGTGGAAAGGGACCTCTGTGCCTCCCAGACTCCTCTGGGCTTACTGGGATTGGCTCAGCCTCACCGGGTTAGACCTCCAGCCTGGGGTGTGAATGCCTCTCAGGTCCGGTAGCCCAAGTCACAGCATCCAGAACAGTGAGTTGATCGCGGATGACAAAAGGTGTGATGGGGGAAGAGGGCAACCGGTGGCAATGCTACCTTGTAAGGGCGTGGTTGTGCGTCTGAATCAGGAGGACTCAGGAATTCAGAACCCGTTTTGGGTCTAAAGGAAACAGAGACGATGAGGAAAAGTTTTGCGTGAGGAGTCATACTGTCATTCTCAGGAAACGGGGGCCTTGGATGGTCCTGAACAAAAGAGTGGCATTGTGAAAGGTAGAGCTCTAAATTTCCCAAAGCAGCCCCGGAGAAGAACAGACTAGAAGAGAGAGGATAGCAGTTGGGGATAGATGGGAGACATATTGTAAAAGATAAGGTACCTGGCAAGAGTGTACACTGAGGATTGAGTCCTGAAGTAATGCGGTCATCTCCAAGACACGTGTCGCCATTGACTGGGTAAGGGTACCGAGCAGCCTGAGCACATGGATCCTGGCTGTGGGGGCCAGGCTCTCAACAAAGGTTATTCTTTCCATAGATTTCTGCCAATGCAGAAATGCACAGGGGTTCTGGATTGTGGAACTGATTTCAAGGCCTCACACTCTTACGACCTCTGAATGACGGCATCCTGGGACTGCTCTACATCTGTTCTAGTCGTTGGACCTGGGGACACCGGCACCATCTTATTAATCTTTCCTGCATGCCTCTCACTTCCAGAAAATTGCACGGTAATAGTGTACTATGAGGAATACACTTGTATTAGATCATCCCCATGGCACCACAGTCAACATTTATTTCCTTATCCTTCTGTGTTTTTAGGTTTTTTGTCCTAAAATGGAAGATAAGGTGGCACCTTCTGAGCAGAGTGTCTCTGTGGAAGGAGAGTCACAGATCAGGGCTTCTAAGACAGCGCCAGCAAGCCAGAAGACCCTTCTGTGTAAGTGTTGTTTTCGGTGTAAGAATATATCCTGCACCTGACTTAGGTAGAAGCAGCCTATTTTGTGCGGGAAGCATTCTTCAGGGATTCATGTGTGAAAAGCTTCAGTTTGCGTGAAAACCCTCACCAGCAATAGAGGGATGCGGGTGAAGAGAGGCCCTGAAAAGAAGATGTGGACAGAGCTTCATTTGAGTCCAAGATCAGTTCCTACTTACCTTGGGTGCCTTCAACCAGGAAGGAGACTTAGGAAGACTTCTCAGCCATCTCCTATCATCCCCAGCACCAGGAAACCTGACACTGAGGATCCACACTGTGGCAGTGAGATTTAACGAAAACGTATTGATGGAAATAGTATTCACCAGTGCGGTAAATGTGAAAATAGTGCCAGTCACAGCCAGAGAGTTGTTCAACATCAAGGTGTCTGCTCTGGAGAACTGAATTATGATTGTAAAAAATGTGGGAAAGTTTTTATAAGAATGTTTAAACCCTGCATTACCACCATTTGTCCACCATCCAGAACTGAAATATCATTGCTGTTATGCACACATAAAGAACTGTTGGACATAGAAATTGGGACTCAAAAGAACTGTTGGCCCAGAAAGAAACTCACTTATAGACTCATATAGATTCATTTGCCTCTCAGCATAACCATTATTGCTTATCTCATTTTCGGTTCCTATAAGTGTATTCCTGGTATCACATGAGCTCATTCATCTAGGGGAAATGATGAACAACATAGACTGAAGAACAAGAACAGCATCGATCAGACTGTCAGACCTCAGAGGGAAGGTAGGGGAGGGTGGGGACAAGGGAGATAGATCAACCAAAGGACTTGTGTGCTTGCATATGAGCCTAACCAGTGATCACGGACAACAGGGGGGTGGGGGCATGCGTGTGGAGGGGTTTGGGATGGGAATGGGGGTGGGGTTTGATGACAAATATGTGATACCTTAGTTAATAAAGTAATTAAAAAAAAGAATGTTTAAACTAATTAGAAATAAGATAATTCACACTGAATAAAAGCCCTTTAAATATTCACCCCTTAAATACAAGAGAGTAAACACTAGAGAAAACCTATGTCAGTGTAGAGATTGTAGGAAGTCCTGTAACCATGGATCTAAGCTCCTGGAACACCACACAGGAAATCTCATGAGTGTGGTGAATGTAGAAAATCTTTTAACCACAAACCTAGCCTGGTTATACACCTGAGAGTTTGCACTGGATAAAATCTTAAATGTGCAGGGAATGATTTCTTTTTCTCACTTAGAATGATAATACTGAAGGAGATTCTTTGTGACACATTTACGTGAATTTAAATTCCTTTTTTAAAAAAATATATTTCTTGATTGATTTCAGAGAGAAAGGGAGAAGGAGAGAGAGAGAGAAACATCAACAATGAGAGAATCACCAACTGGCTGCCTCCCGCATGCCCCCCAATGGGGATCAAGCCTGCAACCCAGGCATGCACCCCCAGCCGGAATCGAACCCGGGACCCTTCAGTCCGGAGGCCTGCGCTCCATCCACTGAGCCAAGCCAGCCAGGGCTAAATTCCTTTGAATGGAACATATGCTCTGCTAGATTCATCCTAAGTTTCAGATGCAAGCGAGGCTTGAAGAAGCTGCATTGCACTTGCTAACATGCACAGAACTACTACCCGATGGATGTCACAGTGCGTATTTGTGGCTTAAGATATTTCACCTCTGAAACCTGGCTCACCTGAAGAGTGTGCATCAGTCACAACCCCTGTGTGCTCAGGGGAAATGTAGTCTGTGTTCTCACTTGTGCTTGAGAATATAATGATTACTCTGAGCTCTTGGCTGGATCTTATTCATTTATCTCTGACTAGGAAATTCACCGGACACAGGCTTCATCCAGAGCACTCTATCAGGGACATCGTGGTTCTCACATTAAGCTGTGATTAATTGTTTCAGGTTCTGATTCACCAACTTACAAACCACTTCCTGTCCTCTGTTCTGGTTTGTGATCTTTCAGTAAAGGTGTTTTTCCTTTTGTATCATTAATTTTGGGGGTTATATTTACTCCCTGAAAGTTGTGATCTGTTAGCATGGAGAAGTGAGCAGAACCCAAATTTTCTGTGCTTTGGAAGGCACATAGTAATGGCAGAAAATCTCTCTTTGCCCAATATTGGCTTTTTTTTTTTTTCAATTTCTGGCCAAGCCCTTGAAAATTTGTCTGCATGACTTTGTGGTTCTAATTTGCAGCCCGGTGCTTCTATTATTGCTGAGGTCAATGGTCACCTTGGAAAGGAGAACTTTGTTGTGTTTCTGTGGACAATATTAATTTTGGTCTCTGGTCACAGTATGTATTACATAATTATCCACAATGTTTAGGGGAATTCTTCCCCATAGACTGTAAAGGAGCCATATGTCATGATGTATGAAATTTCATACCATGGTGTCATTTTCTGTATAACTCAGGTTTAAATGGAACCACCACTAGGACATAAACACTGTACTCACAGTGAGTGGGAAAGATTGCAGCGAATTAGATGAAAAAAGCCTCTTGTGAATGTATTCCACAAATGATCCATGGTCTGTGGATAACTCTGTCTTCAGTCCAAGGATTTGTCTATTGTAACCAGTCAACATCCATGTTGGTTCTGATGGCAATAGTTTTCACTGCTTGCCAATATTTTCTGCCAGTGAGGCAAGCCTGGTCCTCCCAGGAAATTAGGAGAGAGATGGTGAGACCATATAGGATTGCCATTTTAATTTTCCAACAAGACAGAGATATCTAGGTCTTCATTTGGAAGCACGTTTTAAGGCTTTATTTAGGTGTTTTTATAACTGACATGCAACAAAATGCACTTTTCTAATGTGTACTATTTGTTGAGCTTGGACAAATGGATCAAACTATACAACTGTCACATGTGAAAGAAATGTATCTCTCACCCATATATCGGTTAGGGCAAAAGTCGAGTTACAGAAGTGAGTATATAAAACAAAGAGCTAGTTGCTCGCCCGGCCGGCTAATAAAGGCTCCCTAAATTTTAATTTGGTCTGGGCTCCAGTGGTCATTCACTCGCGTTCGCTCCACAACAATAAGGCCTACGTTTTTTCATTATCCCCAGCTTCAATTAATGTACCCTCAAAATCTTCTGAACTCGGGTTGTGAAATCTTTTCTGACATGAAGTAAAAAATTCAAATTCTACTGACCAAGCTGAGGCAGACCCGCTCCAGACTGCTTCCTGTTCTCGAACACATTTATACCTGGGACATTTTCTAGAAAGACAGACGAAGGCATAATTTTGCTTAGAGGCCTTAGGAGAAAACATGATGGCCCTCATTCACCTCGGTGTTGCTGTGTCAAATTAATCTTAACAGTATTCCTTTTTTAATTGATTTTTTTAGAGAGAGAGGGAGACAGAGAAACATCAATGATGAAAAAAGAATAAAAAAATAAAAAAAGAAATAAAATAAAAAATAAAAAAAATATAAAAAAAAGAAAGAAAACAAAAGAGAGAGAGAAAAAAAAAAGAAACATCAGTGATGAGAGGGTATCATTGATCCGCTATGCCCCCTACAGGAATGGAGCCCCCCAACCTGAGCATGTGCCCTGTCCTGGAATCGAACCCAGACATACCTTGGTTCATGGGTCCACGCCCAACCACTGAGACATGCCATGTGGGCAAACTATCTTCTTCTTCTTTTTTTAAAATATATTTTATTGATTTTTTACAGAGAGGAAGGGAGAAGGATAGAGAGTTAGAAACATCGATGAGAGAGAAATATCGATCAGCTGCCTCTTGCACACCCCCCACTGGGGATGTGCCCGCAACCAAGGTACATGCCTTTGACCAGAATCGAACCTGGGACCCTTGAGTCCGCAGGCCGACGCTCTATCCACTGAGCCAAACCAGTTTCGGCCAAACTATCTTCTTTATTGTCGAATCTATTACACATAGACACAATTTGCCCCATCCTCACCACCTTTGCCTCTGTCTACCCTGCCCCCACCGTTTCTAGGGCCTCACCACATTATTGTCTCTATGTCCATGGGTTATGCACATATGTACATACTTTTAAAATGCATTTTTATTGATTTTAGAGAGAGGAAGAAAGAGAGATACAGAAATACAGAAATAATGAAGGAGAATCGATGATTAGCTGCCTCCTGCATGTCCCCACCCCCACCCAACTGAGCATTGAACCTACAACCCATGTATGTTCCCTGACCAGGAATAGAACCATGACCGCATGGATCATAGGTCAATGCTCAATGATTGAGCAACACTGGCTGGCTCATATTATTAAAAAAAAAATTTAAATATGTATTTTTTATCATTAGTAGTATTACAGATGTCTCACATTTTCGCCTGTGCATATATTCTTTTTATATATATATATATTTTTTATTGATTTTTTACAGAGAGGAAGAGAGAGGACAGAGAGCCAGAAACATCGACGAGAGAGAAACATTGATCAGCCGCCTCCTGCACACCCCCCACTGGGGATGTGCCCGCAACCAAGGCACATGCCCCTGACCGGAATCGAACCTGGGACCCTTGAGTCCGCAGGCCGACGCTCTATCCACTGAGCCAAACCGGTTTCGGCCGCCTGTGCATATATTCTTTGGGGGATCTCTCCCAGTCCTCCCCACACCCCTCTCCTGGGAGGTCTGCCCATCTGTTCCAGTTAACCAGGCCTCTGGCCCCACCTGGTCCTTCCCCAGGGCCACTTGCTGAACCACATCACCTTTATTCACCAATGTCATTGGCTGGGAAGCTAGCCCTCCCCTTGGCGTTTGAGAAAACTACATTACCCAGAGAGCAATGCGTGCGCCTGGGCAGAGCTAAGAGGCACTTTTGGAGTGAGAAAACTACATTACCCAGAAAGGAATGCGTGCACCTGGACGGAGCTAAAAGACACCTTTGGATTTTGTTCATCCGGTTAGGGCGGGACTTCCGCTTTCCTCCTCCCGGCGGGCATTTTGAACTCTTCAGTTTCCTCCAGGACTCACAGGCTTCAGCCCACTCGCGGAGGAGGCCTAGGAGGCAGCTGCCTGCGGTGCAGGGTGTGTCTGAGGCTTGTTGAGCACCATCAGGCCGGGATTGGGGCCTCCGTGCCTCCCAGACTCCTCTCTGCTCACAGCGTTCCCGCAGCCTGACCCCCCTGAACCCCCAGCCTGGGGGAGTGGCTTCTCTCAGTTACTGCAACCCAGGAGGCCGCACCCAGAACAGTGAGTAGCTTCGGGGTGACACAGGGTGTAAGGGGGGGAAGAGGGCCACAGGCTGCAATACCACTTGGTAAGGACACGGGGGTGGAGCTGAGCCTGGAGGCTTAGGAAAACCCGGGCCTGTTGTTTGGGGTCTAAAGGCAACAGAGAGATGAGGTGTGGATTTTGCACGAGGAGTTCTACTTTCATTCTCAGAACGCTGGGACCATAGATGGTTGTGCAAGAAAGAGGGACATTTTCTGAGGTAGGGGACTAACTTTCCCTAACATCGCTCAGAGGAAGAACAGACTAGAAGACAGAGGACAGCATTGTGGACAGGAAGGGGAAGTCCTGTAAATGACAAGGGAACTGGAAGGAGTGAGCACTGGGGACTGACCCCCGAGATCACACAGGCATCTGGAGGGCACCTGGCCTCCGGGCTGGGCAAGGGGTACAGTGCATTCTGAGCCCAGAGAGCCTGGTGGTTGCCAGGCTCCCAACAGACCATTTTCTTTCTAATGCGGAATCGATCAGGTGTGCGGGTTTGTGGAGCTTAGTTCAGGGCCTCGCACACCTGCGGCCTCTGATAGCGTGGCGGGCTGGGCCTACCCAGCTGCTCTGACAGCTATTGGACCTGGGCGCTTGGAACAGACACTAGGCCCAGACTCCTAAGGCCAGGGCTAGGGCTTCTTGAAGTGGACCTTTATTCTGGCAACCAGTGTAATGCGTGGGGGGTCCTCCAGGGCATAGGTTCCAGAATGTGCCAAGGCTTGGAGTGAAGAGTGAGCTGATTCAGGAACTGAGAGGTATGTTTTGGGCAGGAGTCCTCAAACTTTTTAAACAGGGGGCCAGTTCACTGTCCCTCAGACCGTGGGAGGGCCGGGCTATAGTTTAAAAAAAAAACTATGAACAAATTCCTATGCACACTGCACATATCTTATTTTGAAGTAAAAAAACAAAACGGCAAAAACACCCGCAGGTGGCCCGCGGGCCGTAGTTTGAGGACACCTGGTTTTGGGGATATAGATATAGATTAGATATAGATATAGATTAGATATAGGTATAGATATAGATATAGATATAGATATAGATTTAGATTTAGATTTAGATTTAGATTTAGATGTAGAAAGGAAGGAAGAGAGACAGAAAGGAGAGAGAGAGAGGGAAACAGGGATGAGCAAAAAAGAAGGATCAGTTGCTGCCTGCACAAACCGTACTGTGAGTCCAGCCCACAACCCAGACATGTGACCTCACCAGTGCATGGACTATGCTCATCCATGTCAGACGTCAGCCAGGAATGTAGGTCACTTTAGTACAGGGAATCAAGGTCAGGATGGGACAGTGTGAGCCTGAGGGCTAGCTTCCCTGCTGGGGCCACTGCTTGTGGGAGGTGGGTCACAGCACAGCCTAGTGACGGAGTTCTCCTGTAGCGTGTCGGGGAGAGAGAATGGTTTTGCAGTGGCCAAGGCCTTTAAAACATGGGTGGACCTGAGATGAATTGGAGGCCGCAGAGTAATTCAAACAAGATGAGATTGGGTGGGTACATTATTTATTTCTCTAAACCCTCACCAGGATATTGTTGGGACCCTTCATGTGGCCTGGCTGGGGGAGTAACAGTCAGTCTTGTGGATTAGCTTTAGCGGCTTGAATGGTCATCTCTGAGACTCACAAGGCATGGGCCAGAGGGCCAGCGCAGCTGGGACGTGAGTAACAGTTAAGTGGAGAGATGTTGGCTGTGACTGGTGAAAGGACATCGAGTGCAGCACCAGGGGAGGTGGGCTCTGGGTATCTGAGATCTGACTGTGGTTCTTCATAGGTTAGATTTAAGGGAAAAACAGTCCTGGAGAGAGGCCTTCACAGCAGGACGCAAGGCTGCCTCTATGAGTGTGGACTATCAGAGTCTGGGCAGTACTTGTTCCTGTTTGAATTTGGCAAGCGTTCTCTGGACCACACATGCTGAGTAATAAGTAAGGGGGTGAGGAGAGGATCACAGGGGGCGGGACTGTAGCAGTGCAGGTGTGAGAGAGGTGTGGCCGAAAGAGTGATGAGCACTTGGAGAGGGAGTGTGACTGCATGGCCAGAGCACCGTGACATTGACATAAAAGTGAAAGTAGGGAGAGTCCATTTCTGGTGGAGTCTGGACGATAAAATAAGGGTGATTTTGGATAATTGCCTGGAACGGGTGATGTTTTGGTGCTACCTGCCATGTTCAGGGCTCGGATGACATGTATGTACCCACCTGCCTTTTGTTGTTGGGGGTGACACAGTGATGGTTAATAATGAGATAGTATACATCAGTGTTCCCCAGGCTTGAAATTCTCCATGGGCATGGGTAAGGGAGAAGGGTAAGAGAGAAATGGATTATGGAGATGGTTATCTATAGGTTGTGCCTCGGGGAAAGAAGCGGTGTGAGAGAAGTGTTGTTCAAAGAACTATGTGCAGCAGGTAATACAAAGCTATGACTCAGCACCCTGGGATTGAGGTTGTAAGGGTGAAGTGTGATGTCATGTTTTTGGTGTCTTTGAAGAACAGTCTGAAGGACTACACAGGTATTTCCTGATAAGACCAGTATCAAATCACTCACCCTCCCTGTATGGCCGACATCTCTTCCTACCCTATGTTCTTGACACCCACTCTACTGTCAGGAGGAAGTGTGGCGTACATGTGAATCCCAGAGCTCAGTTATCTTCTGTCTGCTCAACTGCCTTTATTGTGGGAAGACAAAATATCACTTATAATATAACATGACAGTGACTTTCATGGGATGAAGGCCTGGTATCTTCTCTGGTGTGTGGAGTGGAGAGAGAAGATTGATGTGGAGGGTGGCAATATGACAGAGTTGGACCCTTAGGAGTGAATCTGATCGTGGGCTGTACTGTCCCCATTATGACGGTATATGAACGTTGAGGATGTGGCCATTGTCTTCTCTCAGGAGGCATGGGGGCTCTTTGATGAGCCTCAGAGACTTCTCTCTTGCGATGTGATGCTGGAAGTGTTTGCACTTGTATCATCTGTAGGTAAGACCTTCACATTCTCCCAGTGTCCTGGGATGATGTTCTCTCTTCCTTTATTCCTCTGATGTAGCTTTCACTCTTCTACAGCCAGTCCATGGGCTCTGCTCATTTCCCCCACTGTCCTGTCAGATGTGCTGTGGGTGTCAGGGATGAGCAGGATGGGGAGCCCTGAGCAAAGGACTCCACGAACATCACTAACACCCATAACCTCAAAAAGTACCGAAAGTGTTAGGGAGTCAGGAGTCCTGCAGCGAGCTTAATGGGTCCCAGCTTGTACTTTCGCTTCACGGGGACTGACAGTGTCCACATGCATGGCTTCAACTTCTGCCCTCCTCCTCTAGGTAAGGGTTCTTTGTGGCAGCCTGTGCCATAGTATGGTCTTTACCTACATGAACCATGGGATGTTCTTGTATGGCCTCATTCAAATATTTGTAATAAGTTTCTTCCCTGAATACTATAGCAAGCTGTGTTGCTCTGGCCCAGTGCTGACTGCTCACCTCTTCACCTGTTCCTCTGCACTGCTGCCTGTGCAGTATTCTGCAACATTGACTTGCACATGTGTTACAAGGTGCACATACGTGCTAAGTAGTCCATGAAACCTACTCCTTTATTGAATTTTACTTGGAGTAAGACCAAACCAATCTCTTGTACAGCTCATTCCCGTCCCCAGCAGACAAGCCATGCTGAATGCTGTTAGTTGAAGGATTAGCTGGAAATCCATATTCTCATCCATGTGGTGCTTTCCATATTTGTGTCATATTTCTGGCGAGGCCTCCCTGTGTTGTGATCTTCATTAGCCCAAAAAGTCACAGGAGCCTCTTATTAATCTTCCTGCACATCTTATTTTCACACATATTCATGGAACCAGCGTGTGATGTGTAACGCCCTTTTGCAATGGGATTTCCCCCGTCACACATTCAACATTCATTTCCCTGCCGTTTCTCACTTTTCAGGTTGTTGGCATAAAATGGATAATGAGGAGGCCTGTTCTGATCAGAGGGTATCTATACAAGGAGAGTCACAGGTCAGGGCTTCTAAGACAGGTGAATGTGTAAGCCGTGTTTCTCTTTGTTACAACATATTTTGCACCTGACTGGGTCTCATGCAGCATACTTTGAGCAAACAGTCTTCATTAGTGACGCGTTTGTTTTTTTTAAAATATATTTTATTGATTTTTTTACAGAGAGGAAGGGAGAGGGATAGAAAGCTAGAAACATCGATGAGAGAGAAACATCGATCAGCTGCCTCCTGTACACCCCCTACCGAGGATGTGCCCGCAACCAAGGTACATGCCCTTGACCGGAATCGAACCTGAGACCTTTGAGTCTGCAGGCCGACGCTCTATCCACTGAGCCAAACCGATTTTGGCTAGTGACGCGTATTGTGGAGACTTCTGTTTCAGTGCAGACCCTCAGCAGCAACAGAGGAATGACTGTGGAGAGGACCCTTGGAAACAAGCTATGGACAGGGCCTTCTTTTTAAAAAAATATATATTTTATTGATTTTTTACAGAGAGGAAGGGAGAGGGATAGAGAGCTAGAAACATCAATGAGAGAGAAACATCGACCAGCTGCTTCCTGCACACCCCCTACTGGGGATGTGCCCGCAACCAAGGTCCATGCCCTTGACCGGAATCGAACCTGGGACCCCTCAGTCCGCAGGCCGATGCTCTATCCACTGAGCCAAACCGGCTTCAGCCAACAGGCCCTTCTTTATGAGCAGGGGCAGCTTCTACTTATCTTCGGTGCCTTCAATCAGCAGGGAGGTCGGGGAAGATTTGCGATACAACTCAGAGCTTCCCTAGCACCAGGCCACTCCCAACACCGAGGAGCTACACTGTGGCAGTGAGCTTTCACAGGGATTTCTTGATGGTAAAAGTCATCAGCAGTGGGGTGACTGTGAAAACGCCGCCAGCCACAACCTGAAAGTGGTTCAACGTCAGGGTGTGTGTTCTGGAGAGCTGACTCACGAGTGTAAGAAATGTAGGAAAGTGTTTAGACGAAATATAAACCTCATTGGACATAAGAGAGTTCACCCTGGCCCTAGCTGGTTTGGCTCAGTGGAGTTCACCCTGGAGAACAGCCGTATGAGTGGAGTGAATGTGAGATGTCCTTTAATCGAAGGCTTGACCTCACTGCACACCTCAGAGTTCACACTGGAGAGAAGCCATATGCGTGTACTGCATGTGGGAAGTCTTTTATCAAAAAATTTAACCTTATTAAACATCTGAGAGTTCACACAAGAGAGAAGCTATATGAGTGTACTGAATGTGGGAAGTCTTTTATAAAAAAATCTAACCTTATTAAACATCTGAGAGTTCACACAGGAGAGAAGCCATATGAGTGTACTGAATGTGGGAAGTCTTTTATCAAAAAATCTAACCTTATAATACATCTGAGAGTTCACACAGGAGAGAAGCCATATGAGTGTAGTGAATGTGGGAAGTTTTTCAGAGTAAGACCTGCACTCATTAAACACCAGAGAATTCACACTGGAGAGAAGCCATATGAGTGTACTGAATGTGGGAAGTCCTTCATCAAAAAATCTAACCTTATAATACATCTGAGAGTTCACACAGGAGAGAAGCCATATGAGTGTAGTGAATGTGGGAAGTTTTTCAGAGTAAGACCTGCACTCATTAAACACCAGAGAGTTCACACTGGAGAGAAACCACTTGAGGTTAGACATTGTGGGAAGTCCTTCAGTAATAAGTCTGCCCTCTAACAACACAACAGAGTTCACACTGGAGAGAAGCCATATGAGTGCAGAGAATGTGGGAAGTCTTTTAGCCAAAAATCTAGTCTTATTAGACATCTGAGAGTTCACAGTGTAGAGAAGTGTTAAGTGTGCAGGGAATGTTTTATTTTACTCACTTGTAATAACAATACTGAATTCGACTCTTTTGGGCGTATTTTCCTGAATTTAAACCCTTTTAATGGGACATACACTGTACTAGATTCCTCATGTGTGTCCGGTACAAATGAGTCTTGAAGGCGGTTCGTTGCACTTTGTAAAATGCCCACATCCACTACCCGATAGATCTGTGGCTGAAGAGATTTCACCTCTACCACCTGGCTCCCCTGAAGACTGTGTATCCGTCCCGACCCCTGCGTGCTCAGGGGAAATGTATTCTGTGTTCTCCCTTGTGCCTGAGAACGTTATGATTACTATGAGCACTTGACAGGATCTCCATTCCTCTCTCTCTGACGAGGGAATGCAGCTGCCCCGGGGTTAATGAAGGGCACCCATCCTCAGCTAAGAAGTGCTGCTGCTCTCAGGTACATTGTGGTTCTCACATGATGCTGCGATGAATTGTTTCTAGTTCACCAACCTGCGTACCGCTGGCTGTCCTCTGTTCTGGCTTATGATCCTTTAATAACAGTGTTTTTTTTTCATTTGTATCTTTAATCTTTTTGGTTATGTTCACTTCCAGGGAATATTTTCAAGCACAGTTGTGATCTGTCGTCATGTAGCGTTAAGAGATATTGAGTGGACCCCAACCTTTCCGTGCTTTAGGAGGGACAGCATCATGCCAGAAAATAATTCCTTGACCAGTAGTGGTTGTAGTGCATTGCTGCCCACGGCCTTGAAATAAAGACTGTGTGACTTTGTGGCTCTAATCTGCAGCTTTGATCCCGGCCCCCATGGGGCTATGGAGGAGGCATCTAATTTTTTTTCTTTTCTCTCAATCTCTCTTTCTCTCCCCCTTCCCTTGCACTCTGTCTAAAAATCAGTGGGAAAATATCCTCAGATGGGGATTACCAAAACCCCGAGCATTCACCCAGTGCCCTGAGCTGGGGCCTCCGCCGGCTCAGCCTCCCTTTGCTCACTCTGTCCTGCCTTTTCCCGGGCTGTTCCCACCGCAGTGGGCACGCTGTGTCCTTCCCAGGGTTTGGCAGGGAGGAGGCCCATGCAAGGCCCTGAGGGGAATTTGGGTTCTGTGTCCGCCTGAGATGTGCTGGCCAGGGCTCTGCTGTCTCCATCCAGAGTCTCTCCAGCCTGCTCCTCCCCCAGGCACCAGGCACCTGGCCTGCTGCAAATGAACCTACTTCTGTGTCTGGGAGAATCCCCCTGATGCTTTGGGCCCCCCGATCAGTTCATCTTTAGACAATCCTGCCTCCAGCCACCCCACTCACACCTCGGAGGCCCACTGGTGTTTAGGTCCTTTTTTTCCATTTTAGGGATTATTTTGCACTTTAATTTTATAAAAAATAAAGCCTTCCTCTCCCCACCCCCTCACCCAGCCAGTCCTGGAGGTAGTGTGGATGCTACAGGAAATGGTGCTGTGTATTTTCAGTGGTGAGAACATTCTGCAATACAGGTGTTTCCAGAAGGAGAGGCTTGGTCTTAATATAATTCCACATTCAGAGGATGAGCTGTGGTTGGGGTGCCCTCTCCCTCAGTTTTGCCTGTGCATATAAGACCTGAAATGAGGGGATAGTTCCTGGATTCTGGGGGATACTGTGCTGCTGGATTGTGTGGTTGAGGGGCAGAGAGGTTGAATGCCTGTTATCGTGTTTTTGCCAGCTCATGGGCCAGGTTCCTGGAGTGGGTGGGCTGAGGGAAGGCTGTAGGGATGAGAACTTGAATGAGGCTGGTTGGAGGGTCAGCAGCCATGGGTGGGCATAAGGGACACATATAAAGACTGAGGCTGTGGATACTGTTGAGCCCACCTGTTTCAGACGCCCCAAATACAGAGTCCCCTGTCCTTGATAACTGGCATTCTAGTGGAGGACAGTCCGCAGAGAATGGCCCAGGACACCTGTGACAGGTGACAGCAGCGATGGGGGAAGGAGAAACCCGCGTTGGTCAGTGGGGTCTTCACTGAGGAAGTCTGGGACGGGGTGGCAGGCTCCAGGTCAGAGCCTGCAGGGAGCATGCCCTGTGCATTTGCGAGCTGTGGGGAGGCACTCTGGCTGGTTTTAACAGCAAGGATCGGAAAGTGATAAAAAATAAAAATAAAATGAAATAAATGGTGGCCGAACAGGCAGAGGTATTGTGCATCTCGTCCTGAGCCAGACCGGAAATACCACTCAATCGAAGAACACCCGAATGGTATTAACAAACCCCATGCAGCCGAGGAGACAGTTGACAGCAGGGAGGGCAGGGGACGCCTGTAGAACGGCCAGAACGGGGAAGTGGGCTTGAGAGGGACAGCCAGCCGGGGGCCCAGAGGGTGAGGGGAAAGCTGTGTTCCTCCAAAGCTGCGTCCCTTCACGACGCGGGTAACATCCACCTGGGTGATGGCAAAGCCACCGGGCAGCTGGCTGCCGGGAAACTGGACCAGAGGCAACAGCCCCGAAGGCTGCCCCGGGAAAGGCGGCCCAAACAGCGCGGTGCGGGGGAGAGACCAACGAGCAGGTTCATTGTTGTGGTTTGGTTGTGTCTTTGCTTTTGTTCTCTAAGCCCAGAACACAGGGCTTTTCTATTGCAAACACGCACCCGGGGCTTTGGAGCTGGGAGAGAGGCACAGGCTTGAGGTGCCCGAGGAGAGGCTGAGGAGCAAAGCAGGGCGGGGGGACACGGCCACGAGTCCTGCATTGGGACCTTCTTTTTAAAAAAAATTTAAATTCTTTATTTTTTAAATTATCACATAAGTCTTCGTTTACCCCCCTTTGAACTCTCCCCAGCTCCTACCCCCCAGCATATGCCCCCACCCCCTTGCTGTCTGTGTCCACTGGTTGTGCTCACATGCAAGCATACAAGTCCTCCAGCTGATCTTTTACCCCCTCCCCTCCCCTGCCTGCCCTCTTAGTTGGGACGGTCTGTTCAATGCTTCTATGATGCTGGCGTATTTTTGTGCATCAGCTTACGTTGTTCATTATATTCCACAAATGGGTGGGATCATGTGATATTTATCTTTCTCTGGCGGCCTTATTTCCCTTAGCATAATGCTCTCCAGGTCCATTCATGCTGTTGCAAATGGTAAGAGTTCCTTCTTTTTTACAGCAGCGTAGTATTCCATTGTATAGATCAGGCGTCCTCAAACTATGGCCCGCGGGCCACATGCAGGTGTTTTTGCCGTTTTGTTTCTTTACTTCAAAATAAGATATGTGCAGTGTGCATAGGAATTTGTTCATAGTCTTTTTTTAAACTACTAGTAGCCCGTTTGCAGGAAGAATCCTGCAAGCGGCCGCTGTGGCTGCATGTGCTGCCGCTGCCACTGCCTTTGCGGCCGCCGCGCCTGCACCCACGCACCGCTGCCACCCGCCCCGCTCCGCCCCGCCCCGCCCCGCCCCGCCCGGGCTTTCCCTCTGGCAGCCACCTTGCTTTCTGCTTTTCCTCCCTCTTCCTTCTAAGTTGTCTTCAGTCTTCACTCCTCCCTCCCTCAGTGTATGCAAATTAACCACCATCTTTGTTGGGTAATTTGCATACTCGCCCTGATTGGCTGGTGGGCGTGGCTTGGTGTAGTGAAGGTGTGGTCAATTTGCATATTACTATTTTATTAGGTAGGATAGTCCGGCCCTCCAACTGTCTGAGGGACAGTGAACTGGCCCCCTGTTTAAAACGTTTGAGGACCCCTGGTGTAGATGTACCACAGTTTTTTAATGCACTCATCTGCTGATGGGCACTTAGGCTGTTTCCAAATCATAGCTATTGTAACTATGATTGTGCTGCTATGAACATAGGGGTGCATATGTCCTTTCTGATGGGTGTTTCTGATTTCTTGGGAAATATTTTGCTAGAACTGTGGCATTCTTAGCTTCCAAACCTAAGTGGCCATTTCTTCCCAGAAGAGCGAGCCCCTCTTAGTGGGCTCAGGGCAGGAGATAATTCCTGCCACACCCTGCATTTTGAGTTTTACCGAGGAAGCAGAGGCAGAGGCCAAGCTTCTGGGTCTAAATAGCCCCAAAGAGGCCTCAGTGACTGGATTGGAATAAGAGGGGCTGGCCCACCCTGCTATTCGGGGAATCAGACTGATAAAAACTCCAGGTTGCCAGCCAACCTCATTGGTCTCCATACAAGGATCTCTGACCAGCCAAGACCAGAGTAATATTGTGGGGCACATGTGGAGGATCAGCTCTGGGTGAGGAAAAAACACCCATCTTATTCCCTGAAAGAAAATCAGCACCATTCCCACCTAAAGCCCTGCCAGAAACAGATGCTTGAGGCATTCAGACTGACGGCCAGAGGACAGGCAAAGAGGGCAGATTGGCCCTGCTTGCTTACAGCCATGGCCTGTGCAGACAGACACACGCAGACCTGTGGTTCGCTTGGAGCTTCAAGCAGGGAGCTAACATCCAAAAACTGACTGACAGGGCCAGCACCTCAGTACCTATGAGGAAGCCCCAAATTAGCAGACAGAACGGAAGAGTGGGGTCTTACACCAGCAGCCATGGGGCATTAAAACTCAGCTGAAGTGCACGACTCTTCACCTTTTTATCTCTATTAAATTAAAATGTTTATGATTGTTTTTAATTTTATCTCCTTTTTTGCTTTTTCTTTCTCACTTCTCTTATTCTTGTTTGCAGCTCTTTTACCCATTTTACTTTTCCTATTTGCTTTCTTTTTCCCCCTTTTTACAAATGGATCTACTTTATCTGCTTTATTAATGTGTTATTATTCTAGTGTCTGTTGCTTTATTCACATATCTATTCCTCTTCCTGATCCTACTTCATTTCCCCTTCTCTTTACTATGCTTTTTATTTTCTTTATCTCTTGTCTTGCTCTTTTCTTCTCCTAATTTTTAACTTGCTTCATTTCTTTTTTTTTTTTTAATATATTTTATTGATTTTTTTACAGAGAGGAAGAGAGAGGGATAGAGAGTTAGAAACATCGATGAGAGAGAAACATCGATCAGCTGCCTCCTGCACACCCCTACTGGGGATGTGCCCGCAACCAAGGTAAATGCCTTGGACCGGAATCGAACCTGGGACCTTTCAGTCCGCAGGCCGACGCTCTATCCACTGAGCCAAACCGGTTAGGGCAACTTGCTTCATTTTTTAAATTTAGGCCTTTCTGCTGTCTCCTCTAATCTCCTTTGCAAACAATATTTATTTCATTTTTAAATTTTCTTTTTGCCTTCTCATTTCTTTTCTCCATCCTCTGTTGTAAACTGTGGTCCTTCCCCTAGTTATCCAATTGCTTAACTTTATTTTCTTAATTTAAGCTCAGCATCTACAGACACTGCCACCCCCATTTTTTATCGGGAGTCTGACTTATGTTTGCCTTTTGTGGGGGATACTCCATGTTTATGTTCTATAGGGAGTCACTCATGTTTTTAGGGAGTCTGACCTCTGTGTACATTTCTTGGGGTACACTCTATGTTAATGTTCTATAGGGAGTCATTCATGTTTATGGGTAGTCTTATCTCTGTGTACCTTTTGTGGGGGACACTCCATGTTTATGTTATATAGGGAGTCATTCATGTTTATGGGGAGTCTGACCTCTGTGTACCTTTCTTGGGGAACACTTCATGTTTATGTTCTATAGGGAGTCACTCATGTTGATTGGTAGCCTGACCTCTGTGTACTTTTCGTGGGGAACACTCCATGTTTATGTTCTGTAGGGAGTCATGTTTCTTGGTAGTCTGACCTCTGTGTACCTTTCCAGGGGGAAACTCCATGTTAATGTTCTATAGGGAGTCATTCATGTTTATTGGTACTCTGACCTCTGTGTGCCTTTCGTGGGGGACACTCCATGTTTATGTTCTATAGGGAATCATTCATGTTTCTTGGTAGTCTGACCTCTGTGTACCTTTCCAGGGGGAAACTCCATGTTAATGTTCTATAGGGAGTCACTCATGTTTATTGGTAGTCTGACCTCTGTGTACCTTTCAAGGGGGACACTCCCTGTTTATGTTCCATAGGGAGTCATTCATGGTTATGGGGAGTCTGACCTCTGTGTACCTTCGTGGGGGACACTCCATGTTTATGTTCTATAGGATGTCCTTCATGCTTATGGGGAGTCTGACCTCTGTGTACCTTCGTGGGGTATACTCCATGTTTATGTTCTACTAGAGGCCCGTTGCACGAAGAGATTCATGCAATAGGCCTTCCTTCCCTTGGCTTCCAGCACAGGTTTTCCTCTGGCACCCGGACCCAGGCATTCGCTCTGGCCAGAATCTGCCATCTTCGCCTTCACTGCAGACTCTGGAATTTGCAGTCTTGTCTTCGCTGCGGCCCTCCGCTCCTGGAGATCCCTTCAGCCCTGCCCTCCCTCTGGCCACTCTGCACATGAAGCAACTGGACAGCCGCCACCTTTGGACTTCTAATTTGCATACTCACTCTGATTGGCTGTGGGCGTAGCAGAGGTATGGTCAATTTACATATTTATTATTAGGTAATATAGGGAGTCATTCATGTTTATGTGGAGTCTGACTTCTTTTTACCTTTCCTTAGGGGACACTCCAAGTTTATGTTCTATAGGGACTCATTCATGTTTATGGGGAGTCTGACCTCTGTGTACCATTCCTGTGGGACACTCCTTGTTTATGTTCTATAGGGAGTCATTCATGTTTATTGGTAGTCTGACCTCTGTGTACCTTTCGTGGGGGACACTCCACGTTTAAGTTCTATAGGGAGTCATTCTAGTTTATGGGGAGTCTGAACTCTGTGTACCTTTCGAGGGGGACACTCCAGGTTTAGGTTCTATATAGAGTCATTCATGTTGATTGGTAGTCTAACCTCTGTGTACCTTCGTCGGGGACACCTCATGTTTATGTTCTATAGGATGTCCTTCATGCTTATGGGGAATCTGACCTCTGTGTACCTTCGTGGGGGACACTCCATGTTTATGTTCTACTAGAGGCCCGTTGCACGAAGAGACTCGTGCAATAGGCCTTCCTTCCCTTGGCTTCCAGCACAGGTTTTCCTCCGGCACCCGGACCCAGACATTCGCTCTGGCCAGAATCTGCCATCTTCACCTTCACTGCAGACTCTGGAATTTGCAGTCTTGTCTTTGCTGCGGCACTCCACTCCTGGAGATCCCTTCAGCCCTGCCCTCCCTCTCATAGCAGGCATCATGCTCCGCCTGGCCACTCCGCACCTGAAGCAGCTGGACAGCCGCCATCTTTGGCCTTCTAATTTGCATACTCACTCTGATTGGCGGTGGGCATAGCAGAGGTATGTTCAATTTACATATTTGTCTATTATTAAATAAGATAGGGAGTTATTCATCTTTATGGGGAGTCTGACCTCTGTGTAACATTCCAGTGGGACACTCCATGTTTATGTTCTATAGTGAGTCATTCATGTTTATTGGTAGTCTTACCTCTGTGTATCTTTCGAGGGGGACACTCCCTGTTTTAGTTCCATAGGGAGTCACTCATGTTTATGGGGAGTCTGACCTCTGTGTACCTTTCGTGGGGGACACTCCATCGTTATGTTCTATAGAGAGTCATACTAGTTTATGGGTAGTCTGACTTCTGTGTACCCTCGTGGGGACACTCCATGTTTATGTTCTATAGGGAATCATTCATGTTTATTGGTAGTCTGACCTCTGTGTACCTTTCGTGGGGTACACTCCATGTTTAAGTTCCAGAGGGAGTCCCTCATGTTTATGTGGAGTCTGACCGCTGAGTACCTTTTCTGGGGAACACTCCATGTTTAGGTTCTATAGGGAGTCACTCATGTTTATGGGAAGTCTGACCTCAGTGTACCTTTTGAGGGGGACACTCCATGTTTAGGTTCTATAGGGAGTCACTCATGTTTATGGGAAGTCTGACCTCGGTGTACCTTTCGAGGGGGACACTCCATGTTTAGGTTCCAGCGGGAGTCACTCATGTTTATGGGAAGTCTGACCTCGGTGTACCTTTCGTGGGGGACACTCCATGTTTATGTTCTATAGGGAGTCACTCCTGTTTACGGGGAGTCTGACCTCTCTGTACCTTTCGTGAGGGACACTCCATGTTTAGGTTCTATAGGGAGTCACTCATGTTTTTGGGGAGTCTTACCTCTGTGTACCTTTCGTGGGGGACACTCCATGTTTGTGTTCTATACGGTGTCATTCATATTTATTGGTAGTCTGATGTCTGAGTACCTTTCGCGGGGGACACTCCATGTATAGGTTCTATAGGGAGTCACTCATGTTTATGGGGAATCTGACCCCTGTGTACCTTTCGAGGGGGACACTCCATGTTTAGGTTCCAGAGGGAGTCACTCATGTTTATGGGGAGTCTGACCTCTGAGTACCTTTCAAGGGGACACTCCCTATTTAGGTTCTATAGGGAGTCACTCATGTTTATGGGGAGTCTGACCTCTGTGTACCTTTTCTGGGGGACACTGCATGTTTAGGTTCTATAGGGAGTCATTCATGTTGATTGGTAATCTGACCTCTGTGTACCTGTCGAGGGGGACACTCCATGTTTAGGTTCTATACGGAGTCACTCTAGTTTATGGGGAATCTGACCACTGTGTACCGTTCGAGGGGGACACTCCATGTTTAGGTTCCAGAGGGAGTCACTCATGTTTATAGGGAGTCTGACCTCTGTGTACCTTTCCAGGGGGACACTCCATGTTTGGGTTCCAGAGGGAGTCACTCATGTTTATGGGGAGTCTGACCTCTGATTACCTTTCAAGGGGGACACTCCATGTTTAGGTTCTATAGGGAGTCACTCATGCTTATGGGGACTCTGACCTCTGTGTACCTTTCTAGGGGGACACTCCATGTTTAGGTTCTATAGGGAGTCACTCATGTTTATGGGGACTCTGACCTCTGTGTACCTTTCTAGGGGGACACTCCATGTTTAGGTTCTATAGGGAGTCACTCATGTTTATGGGGACTCTGACCTCTGTGTACCTTTCTAGGGGGACACTCCATGTTTAGGTTCTATAGGGAGTCACTCATGTTTATGGGGAGTCTGACCTCTGTGTACCTTTCGTGGGGGACAATCCATGTTCATGTTCTATAGGGCGTCACTCCGGTTTATGGGGAGTCTGACCTCTGTGTACCTTTTGAGGGGGACCCTCCATGTTTGGGTTCCAGAGGAAGTCTCTCATGTTTTTAGGGAGACTGAACTCTGAGGACCTTTCGTGGGGACACTCCATATTTATTTATTTTATTTAATTTTTTTTCGGCTTTAATTTCTTTATTGATTAAGGTGTCACATATTTGTCCTCATCCCCCCATTCCCATCCCCCACCCCTCCCCACGGATGCCCCCACACCCCTGTTGTTCTTAACCATTGCTTAGGCTCATATGCATGCACACAAGTCCCTTGGTTGATCTCTCCCCCTTACCCCCACCCTCTCCTACTCTCCCTCTGAGGCCCGACAGTCCGAACGATGCCTCCTTGTTTCTGGGTCTGTTCTTGTTCATCAGTCTATGTTGTTCATCATTTCCCCTAGATGGGGGACACTCCATATTTAGATTCTATAGGGAGTCACTCATGTTTTTGGGGGGTCTGACCCCTGTGTACCTTTCAAGGGGGACACTCCATGTTTAGGTTCCAGAGGGAGTCACTCATGTTATGGGGAGTCTGACCTCTGAGTACCTTACGAGGGGGACACTCCATGTATAGGTTCCAGAGGGAGTCACTCATGTTTTTGGGGGGTCTGAGCTCTGTGTCCCTTTCCAGGGGGACACTCTATGTTTAGGTTCTAGAGTGCGTCACTCCTGTTTATGGGGAGTCTGACATCTGTGTACCATTCGTGGGGGACACTCCATATTTAGATTTTATAGGGAGTCACTCATGTTTTTGGGGATTCTGACCTCTGTGTACCTTTTGTGGGGGACACTCCATGTTTATGTTCTATAGGGTGTCATTCATGTTTATTGGTAGTCTGATGTCTGAGTACCTTTCGTGGGGGACATTCCCTATTTAGGTTCTATAGGGAGTCACTCATCTTTATGGGGAATCTGACCTCTGTGTACCTTTCCAGGGTGACACTCCATATTTAGGTTCTATAGGGAGTCACTCATGTTTGTGGGGAGTGTGACCTCTGTGTACCTTTTGAGGGGGACCGTCCATGTTTGGGTTCCAGAGAAAGTCTCTCATGTTTTTAGGGAGTTTGAACTCTGAGGACCTTTTGTGGGGACACTCCATATTTATTTTATTTTATTTATTTATTTATTTATTTATTTATTCATTTATTTATTTATTTTTCAGCTTTAATTTCTTTATTGATTAAGGTGTCACATATTTGTCCTCATCCCCCCCATTCCCATCCCCCACCCCTCACCACGGATGCCCCCACCCCCATGTTGTTCTTAACCGCTGGTTAGGTTCCTATGCATGCACACAAGTCCCTTGGTTGATCTCTCCCCTACCCCCACTCTCTCCTACCCTCCCTCTGAGGCCTGACAGTCCGATCGATGCCTCCTTGTTTCTGGGTCTGTTCTTGTTCATCAGTCTATGTTGTTCATCATATCCCCTAGATGGGGGACACTCCATATTTAGATTTTATAGAGAGTCACTCATGTTTATAGGGAGTCTGACCTCTGAGTACCTTTCGCGGGGGACACTCCATGTTTAGGTTCCAGCGGGAGTCACTCATGTTTATGGGGAGTCAGACCGCTGTGTACCATTCGCGGGGACACTCCATGTTTAATTCTATAGGGAGTCACTCATGTTTATGGGGATTCTGACCTCTGTGTACTTTTCGTGGGGGACACTCCATGTTTAGGTTTCAGAGGGAGTCACTCATGTTTATGGGGAGTCTGACCTCTGAGTACCTTTCGAGGGGGACACTCCATGTTTAGGTTCCAGAGGGTGTCACTCATGTTTATGGAGAGTCTGACCTCCGTGTACCTCTCGTGGGGGACACTCCATATTTAGATTGTATAGGGAGTCACTCATGTTTATGGGGAGTCTGACCACTGTGTACCTTTCGAGCGGGACACTCAATGTTTAGGTTCCAGCGGGAGTCACTCATGTTTATGGGGAGTCTGACTTCTGAGTACCTTTCAAGGGGGACACTCCATGTTTAGGTTCCAGAGGGTGTCACTCATGTTTATAGGGAGTCTGACCTCATTGTACCTTTCGTGGGGGACACTCCATGTTTAGGTTCTATAGGGAGTCACTCATGTTAATGGGGAGTCTGACCTCTGTGTACCTTTCAGGGGGACAGTACATGTTTTGGTTCTATAGGGAGTCACTCATGATTATGAGGAGTCTGACCTCTGAGTACCTTTCGAGGGGGACACTCATGTTTATGTGGAGTCTGACCTCTGTGTACCTTTCAGGGGCACACTCCATGTTTTGGTTCTATAGGGAGTCACTCATGATTATGAGGAGTCTGACCTCTGAGTACCTTTCGAGGGGGACACTCATGTTTATGTGGAGTCTGACCTCTGTGTACCTTTCAGGGGCACACTCCATGTTTTGGTTCTATAGGGAGTCACTCATGTTTATGGGGAGTCTGACCTCTGTGTACCTTTCGTGGGGGACACTCCATGTTTAGATTCTATATGGAGTCACTCATGTTTATGGGGAGTCTGACCTCTGAGTATCTTTCGAGGGGGACTGTCCATGTTTAGGTTCTAGAGGGAGTCACTCATGTTTATGGGGAGTCTGTCCTCTTTGTACCTCTTGTTGGGGACACTTCATATTTAGATTGTATAGGGAGTCACTCATGTTTATGGGGAGTCTGACCACTGTGTACCTTTCAAGGGGGACACTCCATGTTTAGGTTCCAGCGGGAGTCACTCATGTTTATGGGGAGTCTGACCTCTGAGTACCTTTCAAGGGGGACACTCCATGTTTAGGTTCCAGCGGGAGTCACACGTTTATGGGGAGTCTGACCTCTGAGTACCTTCCGCGGAGGACACCCCATGTTTAGATTCTATAGGGAATCACTCATGTTTATGGGGAATCTGACCTCTGTGTACCTTTCGTGGGGGACACCCCATGTTTACTTTCTAAAGGGAGTCACTCATGTTTATGGGGAGTCTGACCACTGTGTACTTTTCAAGGGGGACACTCCATGTTTAGGTTCTATAGGGAGTCACTCATGTTAATGGGGAGTCTGACCTCTGTGTACCTTTCGTGGGGGACACTCCATGTTTACTTTCTAAAGGGAGTCACTCATGTTTATGGGGAGTCTGACCACTGTGTACTTTTCAAGGGGGACACTCCATGTTTAGGTTCTATAGGGAGTCACTCATGTTAATGGGGAGTCTGACCTCTGAGTACCTTTCAAGGGGGACACCCCATGTTTAGGTTCCAGCGGGAGTCACTCAGGTTTATGGGGAGTCTGACCTCATTGTACCTTTCGTGGGGGACACGCCATGTTTAGGTTCTATAGGGAGTCACTCATGTTTATGGGGAGTCTGACCTCTGGGTACCTTTCAGGGGGACACTCCATGTTTACTTTCTATAGGTAGTCACTCATGTTTATGGGGAATCTGACCTCCGTGTACCTCTCGTGGGGGACACTCCATATTTAGATTGTATAGGGAGTAACTCATGTTTATGGGGAGTCTGACTTCTGTGTACCTTTCAAGGGGGACACCCCATGTTTAGGTTCTAGCGGGAGTCACTCATGTTTATGGGGAGTCTGACCTCTGAGTACCTTTCAAGGGGGACACCCCATGTTTAGGTTCTAGCGGGAGTCACTCATGTTTATGGGGAGTCTGACCTCATTGTACCTTTCGTGGGGGACACTCCATGTTTAGGTTCCAGCGGGAGTCACTCATGTTTATGGGGAGTCTGACCTCTGAGTACCTTTCGTGGGGGACACTCCATGTTTAGGTTTCAGAGGGAGTCACTCATATTTATTGGGAGTCTGACCTCTGAGTACCTTTCGTGGGGGACACTCCATGTTTAGGTTTCAGAGGGAGTCACTCATGTTTATGGGGAGTCTTACCTCTGTGTACTTTTCGTGGGGGACACTCCATGTTTAGGTTCTATAGGAAATCACTCATGTTTATGGGGAGTTTGACCTCTGTGTACCTTCTGCGGGTGACACCCCATGTTTAGATTCTATAGGGAGTCACTCATGTTTATGGGGAGTCTGACCTCTGTGTACCTTCCGCGGTGGATACTCCAGGTTTACTTTCTGTAGGGAGTCACTCATGTTTATGGGGAGTCTGACCTTTGAGTACATTTCGTGGGGGACACTCCATGTTTAGGTTCTATAGGGAGTCACTCATGTTTATGGGGAGTCTGACCTCTGTGTACCTTTTGTGGGGGACACTCCATGTTTAGATTCTATAATGAGTCACTCATGTTTATGGGGAGTCTGACCTCTGTGAACCTTCCGCGGGGGACACCCCATGTTTAGATTCTATAGGGAGTCACTCATGTTTATGGGGAGTCTGACCTCTTTGTACCTTAACTGGGAGACATCCATGTTTAGGGTCTATAGGGAGTCACTCATGTTTATGGGGAGTCTGACCTCTGCGTACCTTTCGCGGGGGAAACTCCATGTTTAGGTTCCAGCGGGAGTCACTCATGTTTATGGGGAGTCTGACCTCATTGTACCTTTCGTGGGGGACACTCCATGTTTAGGTTCTATAGGGAGTCACTCATGTTTATGATGAGTCTGACCTCTGAGTACCTTTCGAGGGGGACACTCATGTTTATGGGGAGTCCGACCTGTGGGTACTTTTCATGGGGACATTCCATGTTTACTTTCTAAAGGGAGTCACTCATGTTTATGGGGAGTCTATCCTCTTTGTACCTTTCGTGGGGGACTCTCCATGTTTAGGTTCTATAGGGAATCACTCATGTTTATGGGGAGTCTGACCTCTGTGTACCTTTCATGGGGGACACCCCATGTTTAGCTTCTATAGGGAGGCACTCATGTTTATGGGGAGTCTGACCTCTGTGTACCTTCCGCGGGGGACACCCCATGTTTAGATTCTATAGGGAGTCAATCATGTTTGTGGGGAGTCTGACCTCTGAGTATCTTTTGAGGAGGACACTCCATGTTTAGGTTCCAGAGGGAGTCACTCATGTTTATGGGGATTCTGACCTCTGAGTACCTTTCGCGGGGGATACTCCAGGTTTAGGTTCTATAGGGAGTCACTCATGTTTATGGGGAGTCTGACCTCTGAGTACCTTTTGGGGGGGACACTCCATGTTTAGGTTCTATAGGGAATCACTCATGTTTATGGGGAGTCTGACCTCTGTGTACCTTCTGCGGGGGACACCCCATGTTTAGATTCTATAGGGAGTCACTCATGTGTATAGGGAGTCTGACCTCTGTGTACCTTCCGCGGGGGACTCCCCATGTTTAGATTCTATAGGGAGTCACTCATGTTTATGGGGAGTCTGACCTCTTTGTACCTTAACTGGGAGACATCCATGTTTAGGGTCTATAGGGAGTCACTCATGTTTATGGGGAGTCTGACCTCATTGTACCTTTCGTGGGGGACACTCCATGTTTAGGTTCTATAGGGAGTCACTCATGTTTATGAGGAGTCTGACCTCTGGGTACCTTTCGCGGGGGACACTCATGTGTATGGGGAGTCTGCCCTCTGAGTACCTTTCGTGGGGGACACTCCATGTTTAGGTTTCAGAGGGAGTCACTCATGTTTATTGGGAGTCTGTCCTCTGAGTACCTTCGCGGGGGACACCCCATGTTTAGGTTCTATAGGGAGTCACTCATGTTTATGGGGAGTCTGACCTCTGTGTACCTTTCCAGGGGGACACTCCATTTTTAGGTTCCAGAGGGAGTCACTCATGTTTATGGGGAGTCTGACCTCTGAGTACCTTTCAAGGGGACACTCCATGTTTAGGTTTTATAGGGAATCACTCATGTTTTTTTTTTTTTTTTTTTTAATATATTTTATTGATTTTTTACAGGGAGGAAGGGAGAGAGACAGAGAGCTAGAAACATCGATGAGAGAGAAACATCGACCAGCTGCCTCCTGCACACCCACCACCGGGGATGCGCCCGCAACCAATGTACATGCCCTTGACCGGAATCGAACCTGGGACCCTTCAGTCCGCAGACCGACGCTCTATCCACTGAGCCAAACCGGTTTCAGCACGGAATCACTCATGTTTATGGGGAGTCTGACCTCTGTGTCCCTTCTGCGGGGGACACCCCCTGTTTAATTCTATAGGGAGTCACTCATGTTTATGGGGAGTCTGACCTCTGTGTACCTTCCGCGGGGGACACTCCATTTTAGATTCTATAGGGAGTCACTCATGTTTATGGGGAGTCTGACCTCTTTGTACCTTAACTGGGAGACATCCATGTTTAGGGTCTATAGGGAGTCACTCATGTTTATGGGGAGTCTGACTTCTGAGTACCTTTCGTGGGGGACACTCCATGTTTAGGTTCTATAGGGAGTCACTCATGTTTATGGGGAATTTGACCTCTGAGTACCTTTCGATGGGGACACTCATGTTTATGGGGAGTCTGACCTCTGGGTACCTGTCAGGGGGACATTCCATGTTTACTTTCTAAAGGGAGTCACTCATGTTTATGGGGAGTCTGACCTCTGTGTACCTTTCGTGGGGGACTCTCCATGTTTAGGTTATATAGGGAATCACTCATGTTTATGGGGAGTCTGACCTCTGTGTACCTCCGCGGGGGACACCCCATGTTTAGATTCTATACGGAGTCACTCATGTTTATGGGGAGTCTGACCTCTGTGTACCTTCCGCGGGGGACACCCCATGTTTAGATTCTATAGGGAGTCACTCATGTTTATGGGGAGTCTGAACTCTGTGTACCTTCTGCGGGGGACACCCCATGTTTAGATTCTATAGGGAGTCACTCATGTTTATGGGTAGTCTGACCTCTTTGTACCTTAACTGGGAGACATCCATGTTTAGGGTCTATAGGGAGTCACTCATGTTTATGGGGAGTCTGATTTCTGAGTACCTTTCGCGGGGGACACTCCATGTTTAGGTTCCAGCGGGAGTCACTCATGTTTATGGGGAGTCTGACCTCATTGTACCTTTCGTGGGGGACACTCCATGTTTACTTTCTAAAGGGAGTCACTCATGTTTATGGGGAATCTGACCTCTGTGTACCTTTCGTGGGGGACATCCATGTTCAGATTCTATAATGAGTCACTCATGTTTATGGGGAATCTGACCTCTGTGTACCTTCCGCGGGGGACACCCCATGTTTAGATTCTATAGGGAGTCACTCATGTTTATGGGGAGTCTGACCTCTGTGTACCTTCCGCGGAGGACACCCCATGTTTAGATTCTATAGGGAGTCACTCATGTTTATGGGGAGGCTGACCTCTTTGTACCTTAACTGGGAGACATCCATGTTTAGGGTCTATAGGGAGTCACTCATGTTTATGGGGAGTCTGACTTCTGAGTACCTTTCGTGGGGGACACTCCATGTTTAGGTTCTATAGGGAGTCACTCATGTTTATGAGGAATTTGACCTCTGAGTACCTTTCGAGGGGGACACTCATGTTTATGGGGAGTTTGACCTCTGGGTACCTTTCAGGGGGAATTTCCATGTTTACTTTCTAAAGGGAGTCACTCATGTTTATGGGGAGTCTGTCCTCTTTGTACCTTTTTTGGGGGACACTCCATGTGTAGGTTCTATCAGGAGTCACTCATGTTTATGGGGAGTCTGACCTCTTTGTACCTTTCGCGGGGGACACTCCATGTTTAGATTCCAGCGGGAGTCACTCATGTTTATGGGGAGTCTGGCCTCATTGTACCTTTCGTAGTGGACACTCCATGTTTAGGTTCTATAGGGAGTCACTCATGTTAAGGGGGAGTCTTACCTCTGTGTACCTTTCAGGGGGACACTCCATGTTTTGGTTCTATAGGGAGTCACTCATGTTTATGAGGAGTCTGACCTCTGAGTACCTTTCGAGGTGGATACTCATGTTTATGGGGAGTCTGACCTCTGAGTACCTTTCGTGGGGGACTTTCCATGTTTAGGTTCTATAGGGAGTCACTCAGGTTTATGGGGAGTCTGACCTCTGTGTACCTTCCGCGGGGACACCCTATGGTTAGCTTCTATAGGGAGTCACTCATGTTTATGGGGAGTCTGACCTCTGTGTACCTTCCGCGGGGGACACCCCATGTTTAGATTCTATAGGGAGTCACTCATGTTTTGGGGAGTCTGACCACTGTGTACCTTTCGCGGGGGACACTCAATGTTTAGGTTCTATAGGGAGTCACTCATGTTTATGGGGATTCTGACCTCTGAGTACCTTTCGCGGGGGACACTCCATGTTTAGATTCTATAGGGAGTCACTCATGTTTATGGGGAGTCTGACCTCTGAGTACCTTTTGTGGGGGACACTCCATGTTTAGGTTCTATAGGGAGTCACTCATGTATATGGGGAGTCTGAACTCTTTGTACCTTTTGTGGGGGACACTCCATGTTTAGGTTCTTTAGGGAGTCACTCATGTTTATGGGGAGTCTGACCTTTTTGTACCTTAACTGGGAGACACTGCATGTTTAGGGTCTATAGGGAGTCACTTATGTTTATAGGGAGTCTGACCTCTGAGTACCTTTCGAGGGGGACACTCCATGTATAGGTTCCAGAGGGAGTCACTCCTGTTTATGGGGAGTCTGACCTCTGTGTACCTTTCGCGGGGGACACCCCATGTTTAGATTCTATAGGGAGTCACTCATGTTTATGGGGAGTCTGACGTCATTGTACCTTTCGTGGGGGACACTCCATGTTTAGGTTCTATAGGGAGTCACTCATGATTATGGGGCGTCTGTCCTCTGAGTACCTTTTGTGGGGGACACTCCATGTTTAGGTTCTATAGAAAATCACTCATGTTTATGGGGAGTCTACCTCTGTGTACCTTCCGCGGGGGACACCCCATGTTTAGATTCTATAGGGAGTCACTCACGTTTATGTGGAGTCTGACCTCTGAGTACCTTTCGCGGGGGACACTCCATATTTAGGTTCTATAGGGAGTCACTCATGTTTATGGGGAGTCTGACCTCTGTGTAGCTTTCGTGGGGGACACTCCATGTTTAGGTTCTATAGGGAGTCACTCATGTTTATGGGGAGTCTGACCTCTGAGTACCTTTCGCGGGGGACACTCCATGTTTAGGTTTCAGAGGGAGTCACTCATGTTTATTGGGAGTCTGACTCTGAGTACCTTTCGCGGGGGACACTCCATGTTTAGGTTCTATAGGGAGACACTCATGTTTATGGGGAGTCTGACCTCTGTGTACCTTTCGTGGGGGACACTCCATGTTTAGGTTCTATAGGGAGTCACTCATGTTTATGCGGAGTCTGACCTCTGAGTACCTTTCGCGGGGACACTCCATGTTTAGGTTCTATAGGGAGTCACTCATGTTTATGGGGAGTCTGACCTCTGAGTACCTTTCGTGGGGGACACTCCATGTTTAGGTTCTCTAGGGAGTCACTCATGTTTATGGGGAGTCTGACCTCTGTGTACCTTTCCAGGGGGACACTCCATGTTTAGGTACCAGTGGGAGTCACTCATGTTTATGGGGAGTCTGACTTCTGAGTACCTTTCGTGGGGGACACTCCATGTTTAGGTTCTATAGGGAGTCACTCATGTTTATGATGAATTTGACCTCTGAGTACCTTTCGAGGGGGACACTCATGTTTATGGGGAGTTTGACCTCTGGGTACCTTTCAGGGGGAATTTCCATGTTTACTTTCTAAAGGGAGTCACTCATGTTTATGGGGAGTCTGTCCTCTTTGTACCTTTTTTGGGGGACACTCCATGTGTAGGTTCTATCAGGAGTCACTCATGTTTATGGGGAGTCTGACCTCTTTGTACCTTTCGCGGGGGACACTCCATGTTTAGATTCCAGTGGGAGTCACTCATGTTTATGGGGAGTCTGGCCTCATTGTACCTTTCGTAGTGGACACTCCATGTTTAGGTTCTATAGGGAGTCACTCATGTTAAGGGGGAGTCTTACCTCTGTGTACCTTTCAGGGGGACATTCCATGTTTTGGTTCTATAGGGAGTCACTCATGTTTATGAGGAGTCTGACCTCTGAGTACCTTTCGAGGTGGATACTCATGTTTATGGGGAGTCTGACCTCTGAGTACCTTTCGTGGGGGACTCTCCATGTTTAGGTTCTATAGGGAGTCACTCAGGTTTATGGGGAGTCTGACCTCTGTGTACCTTCCGCGGGGACACCCTATGGTTAGCTTCTATAGGGAGTCACTCATGTTTATGGGGAGTCTGACCTCTGTGTACCTTCCGCGGGGGACACCCCATGTTTAGATTCTATAGGGAGTCACTCATATTTATGGGGAGTCTGACCTCATTGTACCTTTCGTGGGGGACACTCCATGTTTAGGTTCTATAGGGAGTCACTCATGTTAATGGGGAGTCTGACTTCTGTGTACCTTTCAGGGGGACACTCCATGTTTTGGTTTTATAGGAAGTCACTCATGATTATGAGGAGTCTGAACTCTGAGTCCCTTTCGACGGGGACACTAATGTTTATGGTGAGTCTGACCTCTGAGTACCTTTCGTGGGGGACACTCCATGTTTAGGTTCTATAGGGTATCACTCATGTTTATGGGGAGTCTGACCTCTGTGTACCTTTCGCGGGGGACACTCCATGTTTAGATTGTATAGGGAGTCACTCATGTTTTGGGGAGTCTGACCACTGTGTACCTTTCGCGGGGGACACTCAATGTTTAGGTTCTATAGGGAGTCACTCATGTTTATGGGGATTCTGACCTCTGAGTATCTTTCGCGGGGGACACTCCATGTTTAGATTCTATAGGGAGTCACTCATGTTTATGGGGAGTCTGACCTCTGAGTACCTTTTGTGGGGGACACTCCATGTTTAGGTTCTATAGGGAGTCACTCATGTATATGGGGAGTCTGAACTCTTTGTACCTTTTGTGGGGGACACTCCATGTTTAGGTTCTTTAGGGAGTCACTCATGTTTATGGGGAGTCTGACCTTTTTGTACCTTAACTGGGAGACACTGCATGTTTAGGGTCTATAGGGAGTCACTTATGTTTATAGGGAGTCTGACCTCTGAGTACCTTTCTAGGGGGACACTCCATGTATAGGTTCCAGAGGGAGTCACTCCTGTTTATGGGGAGTCTGACCTCTGTGTACCTTTCGCGGGGGACACCCCATGTTTAGATTCTATAGGGAGTCACTCATGTTTATGGGGAGTCTGACGTCATTGTACCTTTCGTGGGGAACACTCCATGTTTAGGTTCTATAGGGAGTCACTCATGATTATGGGGCGTCTGACCTCTGAGTACCTTTTGTGGGGGACACTCCATGTTTAGGTTCTATAGAAAATCACTCATGTTTATGGGGAGTCTGACCTCTGTGTACCTTCTGCGGGGGACACCCCATGTTTAGGTTCTATAGGGAGTCACTCATGTTTATGGGGAGTCTACCTCTGTGTACCTTCCGCGGGGGACACCCCATGTTTAGATTCTATAGGGAGTCACTCACGTTTATGTGGAGTCTGACCTCTGAGTACCTTTCGCGGGGGATACTCCATATTTAGGTTCTATAGGGAGTCACTCATGTTTATGGGGAGTCTGACCTCTGTGTAGGTTTCGTGGGGGACACTCCATGTTTAGGTTCTATAGGGAGTCACTCATGTTAAGGGGGAGTCTTACCTCTGTGTACCTTTCAGGGGGACACTCCATGTTTTGGTTCTATAGGGAGTCACTCATGTTTATGAGGAGTCTGACCTCTGAGTACCTTTCGAGGTGGATACTCATGTTTATGGGGAGTCTGACCTCTGAGTACCTTTCGTGGGGGACTCTCCATGTTTAGGTTCTATAGGGAGTCACTCATGTTTATGGGGAGTCTGACCTCTGTGTAGCTTTCGTGGGGGACTCTCCATATTTAGGTTCTATAGGGAGTCACTCATGTTTATGGGGAGTCTGACCTCTGTGTAGCTTTCGTGGGGGACACTCCATGTTTAGGTTCTAAAGGGAGTCACTCATGTTTATGGGGAGTCTGACCTCTGAGTACCTTTCGCGGGGGACACTCCATGTTTAGGTTTCAGAGGGAGTCACTCATGTTTATTGGGAGTCTGACCTCTGAGTACCTTTCGCGGGGGACACTCCATGTTTAGGTTCTATAGGGAGACACTCATGTTTATGGGGAGTCTGACCTCTGTGTACCTTTCGTGGGGGACACTCCATGTTTAGGTTCTATAGGGAGTCACTCATGTTTATGCGGAGTCTGACCTCTGAGTACCTTTCGCGGGGGACACTCCATGTTTAGGTTCTATAGGGAGTCACTCATGTTTATGGGGAGTCTGACCTCTGAGTACCTTTCGTGGGGGACACTCCATGTTTAGGTTCTCTAGGGAGTCACTCATGTTTATGGGGAGTCTGACCTCTGTGTACCTTTCCAGGGGGACACTCCATGTTTAGGTACCAGTGGGAGTCACTCATGTTTATGGGGAGTCTGACTTCTGAGTACCTTTCGTGGGGTACACTCCATGTTTAGGTTCTATAGGGAGTCACTCATGTTTATGAGGAATTTGACCTCTGAGTACCTTTCGAGGGGGACACTCATGTTTATGGGGAGTTTGACCTCTGGGTACCTTTCAGGGGGAATTTCCATGTTTACTTTCTAAAGGGAGTCACTCATGTTTATGGGGAGTCTGTCCTCTTTGTACCTTTTTTGGTGGACACTCCATGTGTAGGTTCTATCAGGAGTCACTCATGTTTATGGGGAGTCTGACCTCTTTGTACCTTTCGCGGGGGACACTCCATGTTTAGATTCCAGCGGGAGTCACTCATGTTTATGGGGAGTCTGGCCTCATTGTACCTTTCGTAGTGGACACTCCATGTTTAGGTTCTATAGGGAGTCACTCATGTTAAGGGGGAGTCTTACCTCTGTGTACCTTTCAGGGGGACACTCCATGTTTTGGTTCTATAGGGAGTCACTCATGTTTATGAGGAGTCTGACCTCTGAGTACCTTTCGAGGTGGATACTCATGTTTATGGGGAGTCTGACCTCTGAGTACCTTTCGTGGGGGACTCTCCATGTTTAGGTTCTATAGGGAGTCACTCAGGTTTATGGGGAGTCTGACCTCTGTGTACCTTCCGCGGGGACACCCTATGGTTAGCTTCTATAGGGAGTCACTCATGTTTATTGGGAGTCTGACCTCTGTGTACCTTCCGCGGGGGACACCCCATGTTTAGATTCTATAGGGAGTCACTCATATTAATGGGGAGTCTGACCTCATTGTACCTTTCGTGGGGGACACTCCATGTTTAGGTTCTATAGGGAGTCACTCATGTTAATGGGGAGTCTGACTTCTGTGTACCTTTCAGGGGGACACTCCATGTTTTGGTTTTATAGGAAGTCACTCATGATTATGAGGAGTCTGAACTCTGAGTCCCTTTCAACGGGGACACTAATGTTTATGGTGAGTCTGACCTCTGAGTACCTTTCGTGGGGGACACTCCATGTTTAGGTTCTATAGGGTATCACTCATGTTTATGGGGAGTCTGACCTCTGTGTACCTTTCGCGGAGGACACTCCATGTTTAGATTGTATAGGGAGTCACTCATGTTTTGGGGAGTCTGACCACTGTGTACCTTTCGCGGGGGACACTCAATGTTTAGGTTCTATAGGGAGTCACTCATGTTTATGGGGATTCTGACCTCTGAGTATCTTTCGCGGGGGACACTCCATGTTTAGATTCTATAGGGAGTCACTCATGTTTATGGGGAGTCTGACCTCTGAGTACCTTTTGTGGGGGACACTCCATGTTTAGGTTCTATAGGGAGTCACTCATGTATATGGGGAGTCTGAACTCTTTGTACCTTTTGTGGGGGACACTCCACGTTTAGGTTCTTTAGGGAGTCACTCATGTTTATGGGGAGTCTGACCTTTTTGTACCTTAACTGGGAGACACTGCATGTTTAGGGTCTATAGGGAGTCACTTATGTTTATAGGGAGCCTGACCTCTGAGTACCTTTCGAGGGGGACACTCCATGTATAGGTTCCAGAGGGAGTCACTCCTGTTTATGGGGAGTCTGACCTCTGTGTACCTTTCGCGGGGGACACCCCATGTTTAGATTCTATAGGGAGTCACTCATGTTTATGGGGAGTCTGACGTCATTGTACCTTTCGTGGGGGACACTCCATGTTTAGGTTCTATAGGGAGTCACTCATGATTATGGGGCGTCTGACCTCTGAGTACCTTTTGTGGGGGACACTCCATGTTTAGGTTCTATAGAAAATCACTCATGTTTATGGGGAGTCTGACCTCTGTGTACCTTCTGCGGGGGACACCCCATGTTTAGGTTCTATAGGGAGTCACTCATGTTTATGGGGAGTCTACCTCTGTGTACCTTCCGCGGGGGACACCCCATGTTTAGATTCTATAGGGAGTCACTCACGTTTATGTGGAGTCTGACCTCTGAGTACCTTTCGCGGGGGATACTCCATATTTAGGTTCTATAGGGAGTCACTCATGTTTATGGGGAGTCTGACCTCTGTGTAGCTTTCGTGGGGGACACTCCATGTTTAGGTTCTATAGGGAGTCACTCATGTTTATGGGGAGTCTGACCTCTGAGTACCTTTCGCGGGGGACACTCCATGTTTAGGTTTCAGAGGGAGTCACTCATGTTTATTGGGAGTCTGACCTCTGAGTACCTTTCGCGGGGGACACTCCATGTTTAGGTTCTATAAGGAGACACTCATGTTTATGGGGAGTCTGACCTCTGTGTACCTTTCGTGGGGGACACTCCATATTTAGGTTCTATAGGGAGTCACTCATGTTTATGCGGAGTCTGACCTCTGAGTACCTTTCGCGGGGGACACTCCATGTTTAGGTTCTATAGGGAGTCACTCATGTTTATGGGGAGTCTGACCTCTGAGTACCTTTCGTGGGGGACACTCCATGTTTAGGTTCTCTAGGGAGTCACTCATGTTTATGGGGAGTCTGACCTCTGTGTACCTTTCCAGGGGGTCACTCCATGTTTAGGTACCAGCGGGAGTCACTCATGTTTATGGGGAGTCTGACCTCTGTGTACCTTTCGTGGGGGACACTCCATGTTTAGGTTCTATAGGGAGTCACTCATGTTTATGGGGAGTCTGACCTCTGAGTACCTTTCGTGGGGGACACTCCATGTTTAGGTTCTCTAGGGAGTCACTCATGTTTATGGGGAGTCTGACCTCTGTGTACCTTTCCAGGGGGACACTCCATGTTTAGGTACCAGTGGGAGTCACTCATGTTTATGGGGAGTCTGACCTCTGTGTACCTTTCGTGGGGGACACTCCATGTTTAGGTTCTCTAGGGAGTCACTCATGTTTATGGGGAGTCTGACCTCTGTGTACCTTTCCAGGGGGACACTCCATGTTTAGTTACCAGCGGGAGTCACTCATGTTTATGAGGAGTCTGACCTCTGTGTACCTTTCAGGGGGACATTCCATGTTTACTTTCTAAAGGGAGTCACTCATGTTTATAGGGAGTCTGACCTCTGAGTACCTTCTGCGGGGGACACCCCATGTTTAGATTCTATAGGGAGTCACTCATGTTTATGGGGAGTCTGACCTCTTTGTACCTTAACTGGGAGACATCCATGTTTAGGGTCTATAGGGAGTCACTCATGTTTATGGGGAGTCTGACCTCTGGGTACCATTCGCGGGGGACACTCCATGTATAGGTTCCAGCGGGAGTCACTCATGTTTATGGGGAGTCTGACCTCATTGTACGTTTAGTGGGGGACACTCCATGTTTATTTTCTATAGGGAATCACTCATATTTATGAGGAGTCTGACCTCTGAGTACCTTTCGAGGGGGACACTCATGTTTATGGGGAGTCTGACCTCTGGGTACCTTCCGCGGGGGACACTCCATTTTTAGATTCTATAGGGAGTCACTCATGTTTATGGGGAGTCTGAACTCTGGGTACCTTTCGCGGGGGACACTCCATGTTTAGGTTCCAGCGGGAGTCACTCATGTTTATGGGGAGTCTGACCTCGTTGTTCCTTTCGTGGGGGACACTCCATGTTTAGGTTCTATAGGTAGTCACTCATGTTTATGAGGAGTCTGACCTCTGAGTACCTTTCGAGGGGGACACTCAAGTTTATGGGGAGTCTGACCTCTGGGTACCTTTCAGGGGGACATTCCATGTTTACTTTATAAAGGGAGTCACTCATGTTTATGGGAAGTCTGACTTCTGAGTACCTTTCGTGGGGGACACTCCATGTTTAGGTTTCAGAGGGAGTCACTCATGATTATGGGGAGTCTGACCTCATTGTACCTTTCGTGGGAGACACTCCATGTTTAGATTCTATAGGGAGTCACTCAAGTTTATGGGGAGTCTGACCTCTGAGTACCTTTCGCGGGGGACACTCCATGTTTAGGTACCAGCGGGAGTCACTCATGATTATGGGGAGTCTGACCTCATTGTACCTTTCGTGGGAGACACTCCATGTTTATGGGGAGTCTGACCTCTGTGTACCTTTAGTGGGGGACACTCCATGTTTAGGTACCAGCGGGAGTCACTCATGTTTATGGGGAGTCTGACCTCTTTGTACCTTTCGTGGGGGACACCCCATGTTTAGGTTCTATAGGGAGTCACTCATGTTTATGGGGAGTCTGACCTCTTTGTACCTTTCATGGGGACACTCCATGTTTTGGTTTTATAGGAAGTCACTCATGATTATGAGGAGTCTGACCTCTGTGTACCTTCCGCGGGGAACACCCCATGTTTAGATTCTATAGGGAGTCACTCATGTTTATGGGGAGTCTGACCTCTGAGTACCTTTCGCGGGGGACACTCCATGTTTAGGTTCTATAGGGAGTCACTCATGTTTATTGGGAGTTTGATCTCTGAGTACCTTTCGCGGGGGACACTCCATGTTTAGGTTCCATAGGGAGTCACTCATGTTTATGGGGAGTCTGACCTCTGAGTACCTTTTGTGGGGGACACTCCATGTTTAGGTTCTATAGAAAATCACTCATGTTTATGGGGAGTCTGACCTCTGTGTACCTTCTGCGGGGGACACCCCATGTTTAGGTTCTATAGGGAGTCACTCATGTTTATGGGGAGTCTACCTCTGTGTACCTTCCGCGGGGGACACCCCTTGTTTAGATTCTATAGGGAGTCACTCACGTTTATGTGGAGTCTGACCTCTGAGTACCTTTCGCTGGGGATACTCCATATTTAGGTTCTATAGGGAGTCACTCATGTTTATGGGGAGTCTGACCTCTGTGTAGCTTTCGTGGGGGACACTCCATGTTTAGGTTCTATAGGGAGTCACTCATGTTTATGGGGAGTCTGACCTCTGAGTACCTTTCGCGGGGGACACTCCATGTTTAGGTTTCAGAGGGAGTCACTCATGTTTATTGGGAGTCTGACCTCTGAGTACCTTTCGCGGGGGACACTCCATGTTTAGGTTCTATAAGGAGACACTCATGTTTATGGGGAGTCTGACCTCTGTGTACCTTTCGTGGGGGACACTCCATGTTTAGGTTCTATAGGGAGTCACTCATGTTTATGCGGAGTCTGACCTCTGAGTACCTTTAGCGGGGGACACTCCATGTTTAGGTTCTATAGGGAGTCACTCATGTTTATGGGGAGTCTGACCTCTGAGTACCTTTCGTGGGGGACACTCCATGTTTAGGTTCTCTAGGGAGTCACTCATGTTTATGGGGAGTCTGACCTCTGTGTACCTTTCCAGGGGGTCACTCCATGTTTAGGTACCAGCGGGAGTCACTCATGTTTATGGGGAGTCTGACCTCTGTGTACCTTTCGTGGGGGACACTCCATGTTTAGGTTCTATAGGGAGTCACTCATGTTTATGGGGAGTCTGACCTCTGAGTACCTTTCGTGGGGGACACTCCATGTTTAGGTTCTCTAGGGAGTCACTCATGTTTATGGGGAGTCTGACCTCTGTGTACCTTTCCAGGGGGACACTCCATGTTTAGGTACCAGTGGGAGTCACTCATGTTTATGGGGAGTCTGACCTCTGTGTACCTTTCGTGGGGGACACTCCATGTTTAGGTTCTATAGGGAGTCACTCATGTTTATGGGGAGTCTGACCTCTGTGTACCTTTCCAGGGGGACACTCCATGTTTAGTTACCAGCGGGAGTCACTCATGTTTATGAGGAGTCTGACCTCTGTGTACCTTTCAGGGGGACATTCCATATTTACTTTCTAAAGGGAGTCACTCATGTTTATAGGGAGTCTGACCTCTGAGTACCTTCTGTGGGGGACACCCCATGTTTAGATTCTATAGGGAGTCACTCATGTTTATGGGGAGTCTGACCTCTTTGTACCTTAACTGGGAGACATCCATGTTTAGGGTCTATAGGGAGTCACTCATGTTTATGGGGAGTCTGACCTCTGGGTACCATTCGCGGGGGACACTCCATGTATAGGTTCCAGCGGGAGTCACTCATGTTTATGGGGAGTCTGACCTCATTGTACGTTTAGTGGGGGACACTCCATGTTTATTTTCTATAGGGAATCACTCATATTTATGAGGAGTCTGACCTCTGAGTACCTTTCGAGGGGGACACTCATGTTTATGGGGAGTCTGACCTCTGGGTACCTTCCGCGGGGGACACTCCAGTTTTAGATTCTATAGGGAGTCACTCATGTTTATGGGGAGTCTGAACTCTGGGTACCTTTCGCGGGGGACACTCCATGTTTAGGTTCCAGCGGGAGTCACTCATGTTTATGGGGAGTCTGACCTCGTTGTTCCTTTCGTGGGGGACACTCCATGTTTAGGTTCTATAGGTAGTCACTCATGTTTATGAGGAGTCTGACCTCTGAGTACCTTTCGAGGGGGACACTCATGTTTATGGGGAGTCTGACCTCTGGGTACCTTTCAGGGGGACATTCCATGTTTACTTTATAAAGGGAGTCACTCATGTTTATGGGAAGTCTGACTTCTGAGTACCTTTCGTGGGGGACACTCCATGTTTAGGTTCTATAGGGAGTCACTCATGATTATGGGGCGTCTGACCTCTGAGTACCTTTTGTGGGGGACACTCCATGTTTAGGTTCTTTAGGGAGTCACTCATGTTTATGGGGAGTCTGACCTTTTTGTACCTTAACTGGGAGACACTGCATGTTTAGGGTCTATAGGGAGTCACTTATGTTTATAGGGAGCCTGACCTCTGAGTACCTTTCGAGGGGGACACTCCATGTATAGGTTCCAGAGGGAGTCACTCCTGTTTATGGGGAGTCTGACCTCTGTGTACCTTTCGCGGGGGACACCCCATGTTTAGATTCTATAGGGAGTCACTCATGTTTATGGGGAGTCTGACGTCATTGTACCTTTCGTGGGGGACACTCCATGTTTAGGTTCTATAGGGAGTCACTCATGATTATGGGGCGTCTGACCTCTGAGTACCTTTTGTGGGGGACACTCCATGTTTAGGTTCTATAGAAAATCACTCATGTTTATGGGGAGTCTGACCTCTGTGTACCTTCCGCGGGGGACACCCCATGTTTAGATTCTATAGGGAGTCACTCACGTTTATGTGGAGTCTGACCTCTGAGTACCTTTCGCGGGGGATACTCCATATTTAGGTTCTATAGGGAGTCACTCATGTTTATGGGGAGTCTGACCTCTGTGTAGCTTTCGTGGGGGACACTCCATGTTTAGGTTCTATAGGGAGTCACTCATGTTTATGGGGAGTCTGACCTCTGAGTACCTTTCGCGGGGGACACTCCATGTTTAGGTTTCAGAGGGAGTCACTCATGTTTATTGGGAGTCTGCCCTCTGAGTACCTTTCGCGGGGGACACTCCATGTTTAGGTTCTATAAGGAGACACTCATGTTTATGGGGAGTCTGACCTCTGTGTACCTTTCGTGGGGGACACTCCATATTTAGGTTCTATAGGGAGTCACTCATGTTTATGCGGAGTCTGACCTCTGAGTACCTTTCGCGGGGGACACTCCATGTTTAGGTTCTATAGGGAGTCACTCATGTTTATGGGGAGTCTGACCTCTGAGTACCTTTCGTGGGGGACACTCCATGTTTAGGTTCTCTAGGGAGTCACTCATGTTTATGGGGAGTCTGACCTCTGTGTACCTTTCCAGGGGGTCACTCCATGTTTAGGTACCAGCGGGAGTCACTCATGTTTATGGGGAGTCTGACCTCTGTGTACCTTTCGTGGGGGACACTCCATGTTTAGGTTCTATAGGGAGTCACTCATGTTTATGGGGAGTCTGACCTCTGAGTACCTTTCGTGGGGGACACTCCATGTTTAGGTTCTCTAGGGAGTCACTCATGTTTATGGGGAGTCTGACCTCTGTGTACCTTTCCAGGGGGACACTCCATGTTTAGGTACCAGTGGGAGTCACTCATGTTTATGGGGAGTCTGACCTCTGTGTACCTTTCGTGGGGGACACTCCATGTTTAGGTTCTCTAGGGAGTCACTCATGTTTATGGGGAGTCTGACCTCTGTGTACCTTTCCAGGGGGACACTCCATGTTTAGTTACCAGCGGGAGTCACTCATGTTTATGAGGAGTCTGACCTCTGTGTACCTTTCAGGGGGACATTCCATGTTTACTTTCTAAAGGGAGTCACTCATGTTTATAGGGAGTCTGACCTCTGAGTACCTTCTGCGGGGGACACCCCATGTTTAGATTCTATAGGGAGTCACTCATGTTTATGGGGAGTCTGACCTCTTTGTACCTTAACTGGGAGACATCCATGTTTAGGGTCTATAGGGAGTCACTCATGTTTATGGGGAGTCTGACCTCTGGGTACCATTCGCGGGGGACACTCCATGTATAGGTTCCAGCGGGAGTCACTCATGTTTATGGGGAGTCTGACCTCATTGTACGTTTAGTGGGGGACACTCCATGTTTATTTTCTATAGGGAATCACTCATATTTATGAGGAGTCTGACCTCTGAGTACCTTTCGAGGGGGACACTCATGTTTATGGGGAGTCTGACCTCTGGGTACCTTCCGCGGGGGACACTCCATTTTTAGATTCTATAGGGAGTCACTCATGTTTATGGGGAGTCTGAACTCTGGGTACCTTTCGCGGGGGACACTCCATGTTTAGGTTCCAGCGGGAGTCACTCATGTTTATGGGGAGTCTGACCTCGTTGTTCCTTTCGTGGGGGACACTCCATGTTTAGGTTCTATAGGTAGTCACTCATGTTTATGAGGAGTCTGACCTCTGAGTACCTTTCGAGGGGGACACTCATGTTTATGGGGAGTCTGACCTCTGGGTACCTTTCAGGGGGACATTCCATGTTTACTTTATAAAGGGAGTCACTCATGTTTATGGGAAGTCTGACTTCTGAGTATCTTTCGTGGGGGACACTCCATGTTTAGGTTTCAGAGGGAGTCACTCATGATTATGGGGAGTCTGACCTCATTGTACCTTTCGTGGGAGACACTCCATGTTTAGATTCTATAGGGAGTCACTCAAGTTTATGGGGAGTCTGACCTCTGAGTACCTTTCGCGGGGGACACTCCATGTTTAGGTACCAGCGGGAGTCACTCATGATTATGGGGAGTCTGACCTCATTGTACCTTTCGTGGGAGACACTCCATGTTTATGGGGAGTCTGACCTCTGTGTACCTTTCGTGGGGGACACTCCATGTTTAGGTACCAGCGGGAGTCACTCATGTTTATGGGGAGTCTGACCTCTTTGTACCTTTCGTGGGGGATACCCCATGTTTAGGTTCTATAGGGAGTCACTCATGTTTATGGGGAGTCTGACCTCTTTGTACCTTTCATGGGGACACTCCATGTTTTGGTTTTATAGGAAGTCACTCATGATTATGAGGAGTCTGACCTCTGTGTACCTTCCGCGGGGAACACCCCATGTTTAGATTCTATAGGGAGTCACTCATGTTTATGGGGAGTCTGACCTTTGAGTACCTTTCGCGGGGGACACTCCATGTTTAGGTTCTATAGGGAGTCACTCATGTTTATTGGGAGTTTGATCTCTGAGTACCTTTCGCGGGGGACACTCCATGTTTAGGTTCCATAGGGAGTCACTCATGTTTATGGGGAGTCTGACCTCTGAGTACCTTTCGTGGGGGACATTCCATGTTTAGGTTCTATAGGGAGTCACTCATGTTTATGGGGAGTCTGACCTCTGTGTACCTTTCCAGGGGAACACTCCATGTTTAGGTACCAGCGGGAGTCACTCATGTTTATGGGGAGTCTGACCTCTGTGTACCTTTCATGGGGGACACTCCATGTTTAGGTTCTATAGGGAGTCACTCATGTTTATGGGGAGTCTGACCTCTGTGTACCTTTCGTGGGGGACACTCCATGTTTAGGTACCAGCGGGAGTCACTCATGGTTATGGGGAGTCTGACCTCTTTGTACCTTTCGTGGGGGACACTCCATGGTTAGGTTCTATAGGGAGTCACTCATGTTTATGAGGAGTCTGACCTCTGTGTACCTTTCAGGGGGACATTCCATGTTTACTTTCTAAAGGGAGTCACTCATGTTTATGGGGAGTCTGACCTCATTGTACGTTTAGTGGGGGACACTCCATGTTTATTTTCTATAGGGAATCACTCATGTTTATGGGGAGTCTGACCTCTGAGTACCTTTCGAGGGGGACACTCATGTTTATGGGGAGTCTGACCTCTGGGTACCTTTCAGGAGGACATTCCATGTTTACCTTCTAAAGGGAGTCACTCATGTTTATGGGGAGTCTGTCCTCTTTGTACCTTTTGTGGGGGAAACTCCATGTTTAGATTCCAGCGGGAGTCACTCATGTTTATGGGGAGTGTGACCTCTTTGTACCTTAACTGGGAGACATCCATGTTTAGGGTCTATAGGGAGTCACTCATGTTTATGGGGAGTCTGATCTCTGGGTACCTTTCGCGGGGGACACTCCATGTTCAGGTTCCAGCGGGAGTCACTCATGTTTATGGGGAGTCTGACCTCATTGTACCTTTCGTGGGGGACACCCCATGTTTAGGTTCTATAGGGAGTCACTCATGTTTATGGGGAGTCTGACCTCTGAGTACCTTTCGTGGGGGACACTCCATGTTTAGGTTTCAGAGGGAGTCTCTCATGTTTATTGGGAGTCTGTCCTCTGAGTACCTTTCGCGGGGGACACCCCATGTTTAGGTTCTATAGGGAGTCACTCATGTTTATGGGGAGTCTGACCTCTGAGTACCTTTCCAGGGGGACACTCCATGTTTAGGTTCCAGAGGGAGTCACTCATGTTTATGGGGAGTCTGACCTCATTGTACCTTTCGTGGGGGACACTCCATGTTTAGGTTTTATAGGGAATCACTCATGCTTATGGGGAGTCTGACCTCTGTGTACCTTCTGCGGGGGACACCCCATGTTTAGATTCTATAGGGAGTCACTCATGTTTATGGGGAGTCTGACCTCTGTGTACCTTCCGCGGGGGACACTCCATGTTTAAATTCTATAGGGAGTCACTCATGTTTATGGGGAGTCTGAACTCTGGATACCTTTCGTGGGGGACACTCCATGTTTAGGTTTCAGAGGGAGTCACTCATGTTTATTGGGAGTCTGACCTTATTGTGCCTTTCTCGGGGACACTCATGTTTAGGTTCTATAGGGAGTCACTCATGCTAATGGGGAGTCTAACCTCTGAGTATCTTTCGAGGGGGACACTCATGTTTATGGGAGTCTGACCTCTGTGTACCTTTCGTGGGGGACACTGCATGTTTAATTTCTAAAGGGAGTCACTCATATTTATGGGGAATCTGACCTCCGTGTACCTTTCGTGGGGGACACCCCATGTTTAGATTCTATAGGGAGTCACTCAAGTTTATGGGGAGTCTGCCCTCTGAGTACCTTTCGCGTGGGACACTCCATGTTTAGGTACCAGCGGGAGTCACTCATGTTTATGGGGAGTCTGACCTCATTGTACCTTTCGTGGGGGACACTCCATGTTTACTTTCTAAAGGGAGTCACTCATTTTTATGGGGAGTCTGACCTCTGTGTACCTTTCGTGGGGGACACTCCATGTTTACTTTCTAAAGGGAGTCACTCATGTTTATGGGGAATCTGACCTCTGTGTACCTTTCGTGGGGGACACCCCATGTTTAGATTCTATAGGGAGTCACTCAAGTTTATGGGGAGTCTGACCGCTGTGTACCTTCCGCGGGGGACACCCCATGTTTAGATTCTATAGGGAGTCACTCATGTTTATGGGGAGTCTGTCCTCTTTGTACCTTTTGTGGGGGACACTCCATGTTTAGATGCTATCAGGAGTCACTCATGTTTATGGGGAGTCTGACCTCTGTGTACCTTTCCAGGGGGTCACTCCATGTTTAGGTACCAGCGGGAGTCACTCATGTTTATGGGGAGTCTGACCTCTGAGTACCTTTCGTGGGTGACACTCCATGTTTAGGTTCTCTAGGGAGTCACTCATGTTTATGGGGAGTCTGACCTCTGTGTACCTTTCCAGGGGGACACTCCATGTTTAGGTACCAGTGGGAGTCACTCATGTTTATGGGGAGTCTGACTTCTGAGTACCTTTCGTGGGGGACACTCCATGTTTAGGTTCTATAGGGAGTCACTCATGTTTATGAGGAATTTGACCTCTGAGTACCTTTCGAGGGGGACACTCATGTTTATGGGGAGTTTGACCTCTGGGTACCTTTCAGGGGGAATTTCCATGTTTACTTTCTAAAGGGAGTCACTCATGTTTATGGGGAGTCTGTCCTCTTTGTACCTTTTTTGGGGGACACTCCATGTGTAGGTTCTATCAGGAGTCACTCATGTTTATGGGGAGTCTGACCTCTTTGTACCTTTCGCGGGGGACACTCCATGTTTAGATTCCAGCGGGAGTCACTCATGTTTATGGGGAGTCTGGCCTCATTGTACCTTTCGTAGTGGACACTCCATGTTTAGGTTCTATAGGGAGTCAGTCATGTTAAGGGGGAGTCTTACCTCTGTGTACCTTTCAGGGGGACACTCCATGTTTTGGTTCTATAGGGAGTCACTCATGTTTATGAGGAGTCTGACCTCTGAGTACCTTTCGAGGTGGATACTCATGTTTATGGGGAGTCTGACCTCTGAGTACCTTTCGTGGGGGACTCTCCATGTTTAGGTTCTATAGGGAGTCACTCAGGTTTATGGGGAGTCTGACCTCTGTGTACCTTCCGCGGGGACACCCTATGGTTAGCTTCTATAGGGAGTCACTCATGTTTATGGGGAGTCTGACCTCTGTGTACCTTCCGCGGGGGACACCCCATGTTTAGATTCTATAGGGAGTCACTCATATTTATGGGGAGTCTGACCTCATTGTACCTTTCGTGGGGGACACTCCATGTTTAGGTTCTATAGGGAGTCACTCATGTTAATGGGGAGTCTGACTTCTGTGTACCTTTCAGGGGGACACTCCATGTTTTGGTTTTATAGGAAGTCACTCATGATTATGAGGAGTCTGAACTCTGAGTCCCTTTCGACGGGGACACTAATGTTTATGGTGAGTCTGACCTCTGAGTACCTTTCGAGGGGGACACTCCATGTTTAGGTTCTATAGGGTATCACTCATGTTTATGGGGAGTCTGACCTCTGTGTACCTTTCGCGGGGGACACTCCATGTTTAGATTGTATAGGGAGTCACTCATGTTTTGGGGAGTCTGACCACTGTGTACCTTTCGCGGGGGACACTCAATGTTTAGGTTCTATAGGGAGTCACTCATGTTTATGGGGATTCTGACCTCTGAGTATCTTTCGCGGGGGACACTCCATGTTTAGATTCTATAGGGAGTCACTCATGTTTATGGGGAGTCTGACCTCTGAGTACCTTTTGTGGGGGACACTCCATGTTTAGGTTCTATAGGGAGTCACTCATGTATATGGGGAGTCTGAACTCTTTGTACCTTTTGTGGGGGACACTCCATGTTTAGGTTCTTTAGGGAGTCACTCATGTTTATGGGGAGTCTGACCTTTTTGTACCTTAACTGGGAGACACTGCATGTTTAGGGTCTATAGGGAGTCACTTATGTTTATAGGGAGTCTGACCTCTGAGTACCTTTCGAGGGGGACACTCCATGTATAGGTTCCAGAGGGAGTCACTCCTGTTTATGGGGAGTCTGACCTCTGTGTACCTTTCGCGGGGGACACCCCATGTTTAGATTCTATAGGGAGTCACTCATGTTTATGGGGAGTCTGACGTCATTGTACCTTTCGTGGGGGACACTCCATGTTTAGGTTCTATAGGGAGTCACTCATGATTATGGGGCGTCTGACCTCTGAGTACCTTTTGTGGGGGACACTCCATGTTTAGGTTCTATAGAAAATCACTCATGTTTATGGGGAGTCTGACCTCTGTGTACCTTCTGCGGGGGACACCCCATGTTTAGGTTCTATAGGGAGTCACTCATGTTTATGGGGAGTCTACCTCTGTGTACCTTCCGCGGGGGACACCCCATGTTTAGATTCTATAGGGAGTCACTCACGTTTATGTGGAGTCTGACCTCTGAGTACCTTTCACGGGGGATACTCCATATTTAGGTTCTATAGGGAGTCACTCATGTTTATGGGGAGTCTGACCTCTGTGTAGCTTTCGTGGGGGACACTCCATGTTTAGGTTCTATAGGGAGTCACTCATGTTTATGGGGAGTCTGACCTCTGAGTACCTTTCGCGGGGGACACTCCATGTTTAGGTTTCAGAGGGAGTCACTCATGTTTATTGGGAGTCTGACCTCTGAGTACCTTTCGCGGGGGACACTCCATGTTTAGGTTCTATAAGGAGACACTCATGTTTATGGGGAGTCTGACCTCTGTGTACCTTTCGTGGGGGACACTCCATGTTTAGGTTCTATAGGGAGTCACTCATGTTTATGCGGAGTCTGACCCCTGAGTACCTTTCGCGGGGGACACTCCATGTTTAGGTTCTATAGGGAGTCACTCATGTTTATGGGGAGTCTGACCTCTGAGTACCTTTCGTGTGGGACACTCCATGTTTAGGTTCTCTAGGGAGTCACTCATTTTTATGGGGAGTCTGACCTCTGTGTACCTTTCCAGGGGGTCACTCCATGTTTAGGTACCAGCGGGAGTCACTCATGTTTATGGGGAGTCTGACCTCTGTGTACCTTTCGTGGGGGACACTCCATGTTTAGGTTCTATAGGGAGTCACTCATGTTTATGGGGAGTCTGACCTCTGAGTACCTTTCGTGGGGGACACTCCATGTTTAGGTTCTCTAGGGAGTCACTCATGTTTATGGGGAGTCTGACCTCTGTGTACCTTTCCAGGGGGACACTCCATGTTTAGGTACCAGTGGGAGTCACTCATGTTTATGGGGAGTCTGACCTCTGTGTACCTTTCGTGGGGGACACTCCATGTTTAGGTTCTATAGGGAGTCACTCATGTTTATGGGGAGTCTGACCTCTGTGTACCTTTCCAGGGGGACACTCCATGTTTAGTTACCAGCGGGAGTCACTCATGTTTATGAGGAGTCTGACCTCTGTGTACCTTTCAGGGGGACATTCCATGTTTACTTTCTAAAGGGAGTCACTCATGTTTATAGGGAGTCTGACCTCTGAGTACCTTCTGCGGGGGACACCCCATGTTTAGATTCTATAGGGAGTCACTCATGTTTATGGGGAGTCTGACCTCTTTGTACCTTAACTGGGAGACATCCATGTTTAGGGTCTATAGGGAGTCACTCATGTTTATGGGGAGTCTGACCTCTGGGTACCATTCGCGGGGGACACTCCATGTATAGGTTCCAACGGGAGTCACTCATGTTTATGGGGAGTCTGACCTCATTGTACGTTTAGTGGGGGACACTCCATGTTTATTTTCTATAGGGAATCACTCATATTTATGAGGAGTCTGACCTCTGAGTACCTTTCGAGGGGGACACTCATGTTTATGGGGAGTCTGACCTCTGGGTACCTTCCGCGGGGGACACTCCATTTTTAGATTCTATAGGGAGTCACTCATGTTTATGGGGAGTCTGAACTCTGGGTACCTTTCGCGGGGGACACTCCATGTTTAGGTTCCAGCGGGAGTCACTCATGTTTATGGGGAGTCTGACCTCGTTGTTCCTTTCGTGGGGGACACTCCATGTTTAGGTTCTATAGGTAGTCACTCATGTTTATGAGGAGTCTGACCTCTGAGTACCTTTCGAGGGGGACACTCATGTTTATGGGGAGTCTGACCTCTGGGTACCTTTCAGGGGGACATTCCATGTTTACTTTATAAAGGGAGTCACTCATGTTTATGGGAAGTCTGACTTCTGAGTACCTTTCGTGGGGGACACTCCATGTTTAGGTTTCAGAGGGAGTCACTCATGATTATGGGGAGTCTGACCTCATTGTACCTTTCGTGGGAGACACTCCATGTTTAGATTCTATAGGGAGTCACTCAAGTTTATGGGGAGTCTGACCTCTGAGTACCTTTCGCGGGGGACACTCCATGTTTAGGTACCAGCGGGAGTCACTCATGATTATGGGGAGTCTGACCTCATTGTACCTTTCGTGGGAGACACTCCATGTTTATGGGGAGTCTGACCTCTGTGTACCTTTCGTGGCGGACACTCCATGTTTAGGTACCAGCGGGAGTCACTCATGTTTATGGGGAGTCTGACCTCTTTGTACCTTTCGTGGGGGACACCCCATGTTTAGGTTCTATAGGGAGTCACTCATGTTTATGGGGAGTCTGACCTCTTTGTACCTTTCATGGGGACACTCCATGTTTTGGTTTTATAGGAAGTCACTCATGATTATGAGGAGTCTGACCTCTGTGTACCTTCCGCGGGGAACACCCCATGTTTAGATTCTATAGGGAGTCACTCATGTTTATGGGGAGTCTGACCTCTGAGTACCTTTCGCGGGGGACACTCCATGTTTAGGTTCTATAGGGAGTCACTCATGTTTATTGGGAGTTTGATCTCTGAGTACCTTTCGCGGGGGACACTCCATGTTTAGGTTCCATAGGGAGTCACTCATGTTTATGGGGAGTCTGACCTCTGAGTACCTTTTGTGGGGGACACTCCATGTTTAGGTTCTATAGAAAATCACTCATGTTTATGGGGAGTCTGACCTCTGTGTACCTTCTGCGGGGGACACCCCATGTTTAGGTTCTATAGTGAGTCACTCATGTTTATGGGGAGTCTACCTCTGTGTACCTTCCGCGGGGGACACCCCATGTTTAGATTCTATAGGGAGTCACTCACGTTTATGTGGAGTCTGACCTCTGAGTACCTTTCGCGGGGGATACTCCATATTTAGGTTCTATAGTGAGTCACTCATGTTTATGGGGAGTCTGACCTCTGTGTAGCTTTCGTGGGGGACACTCCATGTTTAGGTTCTATAGGGAGTCACTCATGTTTATGGGGAGTCTGACCTCTGAGTACCTTTCGCGGGGGACACTCCATGTTTAGGTTTCAGAGGGAGTCACTCATGTTTATTGGGAGTCTGACCTTTGAGTACCTTTCGCGGGGGACACTCCATGTTTAGGTTCTATAAGGAGACACTCATGTTTATGGGGAGTCTGACCTCTGTGTACCTTTCGTGGGGGACACTCCATGTTTAGGTTCTATAGGGAGTCACTCATGTTTATGCGGAGTCTGACCTCTGAGTACCTTTCGCGGGGGACACTCCATGTTTAGGTTCTATAGGGAGTCACTCATGTTTATGGGGAGTCTGACCTCTGAGTACCTTTCGTGGGGGACACTCCATGTTTAGGTTCTCTAGGGAGTCACTCATGTTTATGGGGAGTCTGACCTCTGTGTACCTTTCCAGGGGGTCACTCCATGTTTAGGTACCAGCGGGAGTCACTCATGTTTATGGGGAGTCTGACCTCTGTGTACCTTTCGTGGGGGACACTCCATGTTTAGGTTCTATAGGGAGTCACTCATGTTTATGGGGAGTCTGACCTCTGAGTACCTTTCGTGGGGGACACTCCATGTTTAGGTTCTCTAGGGAGTCACTCATGTTTATGGGGAGTCTGACCTCTGTGTACCTTTCCAGGGGGACACTCCATGTTTAGGTACCAGTGGGAGTCACTCATGTTTATGGGGAGTCTGACCTCTGTGTACCTTTCGTGGGGGACACTCCATGTTTAGGTTCTATAGGGAGTCACTCATGTTTATGGGGAGTCTGACCTCTGTGTACCTTTCCAGGGGGACACTCCATGTTTAGTTACCAGCGGGAGTCACTCATGTTTATGAGGAGTCTGACCTCTGTGTACCTTTCAGGGGGACATTCCATGTTTACTTTCTAAAGGGAGTCACTCATGTTTATAGGGAGTCTGACCTCTGAGTACCTTCTGCGGGGGACACCCCATGTTTAGATTCTATAGGGAGTCACTCATGTTTATGGGGAGTCTGACCTCTTTGTACCTTAACTGGGAGACATCCATGTTTAGGGTCTATAGGGAGTCACTCATGTTTATGGGGAGTCTGACCTCTGGGTACCATTCGCGGGGGACACTCCATGTATAGGTTCCAGCGGGAGTCACTCATGTTTATGGGGAGTCTGACCTCATTGTACGTTTAGTGGGGGACACTCCATGTTTATTTTCTATAGGGAATCACTCATATTTATGAGGAGTCTGACCTCTGAGTACCTTTCGAGGGGGACACTCATGTTTATGGGGAGTCTGACCTCTGGGTACCTTCCGCGGGGGACACTCCATTTTTAGATTCTATAGGGAGTCACTCATGTTTATGGGGAGTCTGAACTCTGGGTACCTTTCGCGGGGGACACTCCATGTTTAGGTTCCAGCGGGAGTCACTCATGTTTATGGGGAGTCTGACCTCGTTGTTCCTTTCGTGGGGGACACTCCATGTTTAGGTTCTATAGGTAGTCACTCATGTTTATGAGGAGTCTGACCTCTGAGTACCTTTCGAGGGGGACACTCATGTTTATGGGGAGTCTGACCTCTGGGTACCTTTCAGGGGGACATTCCATGTTTACTTTATAAAGGGAGTCACTCATGTTTATGGGAAGTCTGACTTCTGAGTACCTTTCGTGGGGGACACTCCATGTTTAGGTTTCAGAGGGAGTCACTCATGATTATGGGGAGTCTGACCTCATTGTACCTTTCGTGGGAGACACTCCATGTTTAGATTCTATAGGGAGTCACTCAAGTTTATGGGGAGTCTGACCTCTGAGTACCTTTCGCGGGGGACACTCCATGTTTAGGTACCAGCGGGAGTCACTCATGATTATGGGGAGTCTGACCTCATTGTACCTTTCGTGGGAGACACTCCATGTTTATGGGGAGTCTGACCTCTGTGTACCTTTCGTGGGGGACACCCCATGTTTAGGTTCTATAGGGAGTCACTCATGTTTATGGGGAGTCTGACCTCTTTGTACCTTTCGTGGGGGACACCCCATGTTTAGGTTCTATAGGGAGTCACTCATGTTTATGGGGAGTCTGACCTCTTTGTACCTTTCATGGGGACACTCCATGTTTTGGTTTTATAGGAAGTCACTCATGATTATGAGGAGTCTGACCTCTGTGTACCTTCCGCGGGGAACACCCCATGTTTAGATTCTATAGGGAGTCACTCATGTTTATGGGGAGTTTGATCTCTGAGTACCTTTCGCGGGGGACACTCCATGTTTAGGTTCCATAGGGAGTCACTCATGTTTATGGGGAGTCTGACCTCTGAGTACCTTTTGTGGGGGACACTCCATGTTTAGGTTCTATAGAAAATCACTCATGTTTATGGGGAGTCTGACCTCTGTGTACCTTCTGCGGGGGACACCCCATGTTTAGGTTCTATAGGGAGTCACTCATGTTTATGGGGAGTCTACCTTTGTGTACCTTCCGCGGGGGACACCCCATGTTTAGATTCTATAGGGAGTCACTCACGTTTATGTGGAGTCTGACCTCTGAGTACCTTTCGCGGGGGATACTCCATATTTAGGTTCTATAGGGAGTCACTGATGTTTATGGGGAGTCTGACTTGTGTGTAGCTTTCGTGGGGGACACTCCATGTTTAGGTTCTATAGGGAGTCACTCATGTTTATGGGGAGTCTGACCTCTGAGTACCTTTCGCGGGGGACACTCCATGTTTAGGTTCTATAGGGAGTCACTCATGTTTATTGGGAGTCTGACCTCTGAGTACCTTTCGCGGGGGACACTCCATGTTTAGGTTCTATAAGGAGACACTCATGTTTATGGGGAGTCTGACCTCTGTGTACCTTTCGTGGGGGACACTCCATGTTTAGGTTCTATAGGGAGTCACTCATGTTTATGCGGAGTCTGACCTCTGAGTACCTTTCGCGGGGGACACTCCATGTTTAGGTTCTATAGGGAGTCACTCATGTTTATGGGGAGTCTGACCTCTGAGTACCTTTCGTGGGGGACACTCCATGTTTAGGTTCTCTAGGGAGTCACTCATGTTTATGGGGAGTCTGACCTCTGTGTACCTTTCCAGGGGGTCACTCCATGTTTAGGTACCAGCGGGAGTCACTCATGTTTATGGGGAGTCTGACCTCTGTGTACCTTTCGTGGGGGACACTCCATGTTTAGGTTCTATAGGGAGTCACTCATGTTTATGGGGAGTCTGACCTCTGAGTACCTTTCGTGGGGGACACTCCATGTTTAGGTTCTCTAGGGAGTCACTCATGTTTATGGGGAGTCTGACCTCTGTGTACCTTTCCAGGGGGACACTCCATGTTTAGGTACCAGTGGGAGTCACTCATGTTTATGGGGAGTCTGACCTCTGTGTACCTTTCGTGGGGGACACTCCATGTTTAGGTTCTATAGGGAGTCACTCATGTTTATGGGGAGTCTGACCTCTGTGTACCTTTCCAGGGGGACACTCCATGTTTAGTTACCAGCGGGAGTCACTCATGTTTATGAGGAGTCTGACCTCTGTGTACCTTTCAGGGGGACATTCCATATTTACTTTCTAAAGGGAGTCACTCATGTTTATAGGGAGTCTGACCTCTGAGTACCTTCTGTGGGGGACACCCCATGTTTAGATTCTATAGGGAGTCACTCATGTTTATGGGGAGTCTGACCTCTTTGTACCTTAACTGGGAGACATCCATGTTTAGGGTCTATAGGGAGTCACTCATGTTTATGGGGAGTCTGACCTCTGGGTACCATTCGCGGGGGACACTCCATGTATAGGTTCCAGCGGGAGTCACTCATGTTTATGGGGAGTCTGACCTCATTGTACGTTTAGTGGGGGACACTCCATGTTTATTTTCTATAGGGAATCACTCATATTTATGAGGAGTCTGACCTCTGAGTACCTTTCGAGGGGGACACTCATGTTTATGGGGAGTCTGACCTCTGGGTACCTTCCGCGGGGGACACTCCATTTTTAGATTCTATAGGGAGTCACTCATGTTTATGGGGAGTCTGAACTCTGGGTACCTTTCGCGGGGGACACTCCATGTTTAGGTTCCAGCGGGAGTCACTCATGTTTATGGGGAGTCTGACCTCGTTGTTCCTTTCGTGGGGGACACTCCATGTTTAGGTTCTATAGGTAGTCACTCATGTTTATGAGGAGTCTGACCTCTGAGTACCTTTCGAGGGGGACACTCATGTTTATGGGGAGTCTGACCTCTGGGTACCTTTCAGGGGGACATTCCATGTTTACTTTATAAAGGGAGTCACTCATGTTTATGGGAAGTCTGAATTCTGAGTACCTTTCGTGGGGGACACTCCATGTTTAGGTTTCAGAGGGAGTCACTCATGATTATGGGGAGTCTGACCTCATTGTACCTTTCGTGGGAGACACTCCATGTTTAGATTCTATAGGGAGTCACTCAAGTTTATGGGGAGTCTGACCTCTGAGTACCTTTCGCGGTGGACACTCCATGTTTAGGTACCAGCGGGAGTCACTCATGATTATGGGGAGTCTGACCTCATTGTACCTTTCGTGGGAGACACTCCATGTTTATGGGGAGTCTGATCTCTGTGTACCTTTCGTGGGGGACACTCTATGTTTAGGTACCAGCGGGAGTCACTCATGTTTATGGAGAGTCTGACCTCTTTGTACCTTTCGTGGGGGACACCCCATGTTTAGGTTCTATAGGGAGTCACTCATGTTTATGGGGAGTCTGACCTCTTTGTACCTTTCATGGGGACACTCCATGTTTTGGTTTTATAGGAAGTCACTCATGATTATGAGGAGTCTGACCTCTGTGTACCTTCCGCGGGGAACACCCCATGTTTAGATTCTATAGGGAGTCACTCATGTTTATGGGGAGTCTGACCTTTGAGTACCTTTCGCGGGGGACACTCCATGTTTAGGTTCTATAGGGAGTCACTCATGTTTATTGGGAGTTTGATCTCTGAGTACCTTTCGCGGGGGACACTCCATGTTTAGGTTCCATAGGGAGTCACTCATGTTTATGGGGAGTCTGACCTCTGAGTACCTTTCGTGGGGGACACTCCATGTTTAGGTTCTATAGGGAGTCACTCATGTTTATGGGGAGTCTGACCTCTGTGTACCTTTCCAGGGGAACAGTCCATGTTTAGGTACCAGCGGGAGTCACTCATGTTTATGGGGAGTCTGACCTCTGTGTACCTTTCGTGGGGGACACTCCATGTTTAGGTTCTATAGGGAGTCACTCATGTTTATGGGGAGTCTGACCTCTGTGTACCTTTCGTGGGGGACACTCCATGTTTAGGTACCAGCGGGAGTCACTCATGGTTATGGGGAGTCTGACCTCTTTGTACCTTTCGTGGGGGACACTCCATGTTTAGGTTCTATAGGGAGTCACTCATGTTTATGGGGAGTCTGACCTCTGAGTACCTTTCCAGGGGGACACTCCATGTTTAGGTTCCAGAGGGAGTCACTCATGTTTATGGGGAGTCTGACCTCATTGTACCTTTCGTGGGGGACACTCCATGTTTAGGTTTTATAGGGAATCACTCATGCTTATGGGGAGTCTGACCTCTGTGTACCTTCTGCGGGGGACACCCCATGTTTAGATTCTATAGGGAGTCACTCATGTTTATGGGAGTCTGACCTCTGTGTACCTTCCGCGGGGGACACTCCATGTTTAAATTCTATAGGGAGTCACTCATGTTTATGGGGAGTCTGAACTCTGGATACCTTTCGTGGGGGACACTCCATGTTTAGGTTTCAGAGGGAGTCACTCATGTTTATTGGGAGTCTGACCTTATTGTGCCTTTCTCGGGGACACTCATGTTTAGGTTCTATAGGGAGTCACTCATGCTAATGGGGAGTCTAACCTCTGAGTATCTTTCGAGGGGGACACTCATGTTTATGGGAGTCTGACCTCTGTGTACCTTTCGTGGGGGACACTGCATGTTTAATTTCTAAAGGGAGTCACTCATATTTATGGGGAATCTGACCTCCGTGTACCTTTCGTGGGGGACACCCCATGTTTAGATTCTATAGGGAGTCACTCAAGTTTATGGGGAGTCTGCCCTCTGAGTACCTTTCGTGTGGGACACTCCATGTTTAGGTACCAGCGGGAGTCACTCATGTTTATGGGGAGTCTGACCTCATTGTACCTTTCGTGGGGGACACTCCATGTTTACTTTCTAAAGGGAGTCACTCATGTTTATGGGGAATCTGACCTCTGTGTACCTTCCGCGGGGGACACCCCATGTTTAGATTGTATAGGGAGTCACTCATGTTTATGGGGAGTCTGACCTCTGTGTACCTTTCGTGGGGGACACTCCATGTTTAGGTACCAGCGGGAGTCACTCATGGTTATGGGGAGTCTGACCTCTTTGTACCTTTCGTGGGGGACACTCCATGTTTAGGTTCTATAGGGAGTCACTCATGTTTATGGGGAGTCTGACCTCTGCGTACCTTTCGCGGGGGACACCCATGTTTTGGTTCTATAGGGAGTCACTCATGTTTATGGGGAGTCTGACCTCTTTGTATCTTACCTGGGAGACACTCCATGTTTAGGGTTTATAGGGGGTCACTCATGTTTATAGGGAGTCTGACCTCTGAGTAACATTCGCGGGGGACACTCCATGTTTAGGTTCTATAGGGAGTCACTCATGCTAATGGGGAGTCTAATCTCTGAGTATCTTTCGAGGGGGACACTCATGTTTATGGGAGTCTGACCTCTGTGTACCTTTCATGGGGGACACCCCATGTTTAGATTCTATAGGGAGTAACTCATGTTTATGGGGAGTCTGACCTCTGAGTACCTTTCGCGGGGGACACTCCATGTTTAGCTTCCAGAGGGAGTCACTCATGTTTATGGGGAGTCTGACCTCTGTGTACCTTTCAGGGGGACACTCCATGTTTAGGTACCAGCGGGAATCACTCATGTTTATGGGGAGTCTGACCTCATTGTACCTTTCCTGGGAGACACTCCATGTTTATGGGGAGTCTGACCTCTGTGTACCTTTCGTGGGGGACACTCCATGTTTAGGTACCAGCGGGAGTCACTCATGTTTATGGGGAGTCTGTCCTCTTTGTACCTTTCCTGGGAGACCCTGTATGTTTATGGGGAGTCTGACCTCTGTGTACCTTTCGTGGGGGACACTCCATGTTTACTTTCTAAAGGGAGTCACTCATTTTTATGGGGAGTCTGACCTCTGTGTACCTTTCGTGGGGGACTCTCCATGTTTAGGTTATATAGGGAATCACTCATGTTTATGGGGAGTCTGACCTCGGTGTACCTTCTGCGGGGGACACCCCATGTTTAGATTCTATAGGGAGTCACTCATGTTTATGGGGAGTCTGACCTCTGTGTACATTTCATGGGGACACTCCATGTTTTGGTTTTATAGGAAGTCACTCATGATTATAAGGAGTCTGACCTCTGAGTACCTTTCGAGGGGGACACTCCATGTTTAGATTGTATAGGGAGTCACTCATATTTATGGGGAGTCTACCTCTGTGTACCTTCCGCGGGGAACACCCCATGTTTAGATTCTATAGGGAGTCACTCATGTTTATGGGGAGTCTGACCTCTGAGTACCTTTCGAGGGGGACACTCCATGTTTAGGTTTCAGAGGGAGTCACTCATGTTTATTGGGAGTCTGACCTCTGAGTACCTTTCGAGGGGGACACTCCATGTTTAGGTTCTATAGGGAGTCACTCATGTTTATTGGGAGTCTGATCTCTGAGTACCTTTCGCGGGGGACACTCCATGTTTAGGTTCTATAGGGAGTCACTCATGTTTATGGGGAGTCTGACCTCTGAGTACCTTTCGTGGGGGACACTCCATGTTTAGGTTCTATAGGGAGTCACTCATGTTTATGGGGAGTCTGACCTCTGAGTACCTTTCGTGGGGGACACTCCATGTTTAGGTTCTATAGGGAGTCACTCATGTTTCTGGGCAGTCTGACCTCTGTGTACCTTTCCAGGGGGACACTCCATGTTTAGGTACCAGCGGGAGTCACTCATGTTTATGGGGAGTCTGACCTCTGTGTACCTTTCGTGGGGGACACTCCATGTTTAGCTTCTATAGGGAGTCACTCATGTTTATGGGGAGTCTGACCTCTGTGTACCTTTCCAGGGGGACACTCCATGTTTAGGTACCAGCGGGAGTCACTCATGTTTATGGGGAGTCTGACCTCTTTGTACCTTTCGTGGGGGACACTCCATGTTTAGGTTCTATAGGGAGTCACTCATGTTTATTAGGAGTCTGACCTCTATGTACCTTTCAGGGGGACATTCCATGTTTACTTTCTAAAGGGAGTCACTCATGTTTATGGGGAGTCTGACCTCTGAGTACCTTCTGCGGGGGACACCCCATGTTTAGATTCTATAGGGAGTCACTCATGTTTATGGGGAGTCTGACCTGTTTGTACCTTAACTGGGAGACATCCATGTTTAAGGTCTATAGGGAGTCACTCATGTTTATGGGGAGTCTGACCTCTGGGTATCATTCGCGGGGGACACTCCATGTATAGGTTCCAGCGGGAGTCACTCATGTTTATGGGGAGTCTGACCTCATTGTACGTTTAGTGGGGGACACTCCATGTTTATTTTCTATAGGGAATCACTCATATTTATGAGGAGTCTGACCTCTGAGTACCTTTCGAGGAGGACACTCATGTTTATGGGGAGTCTGACCTCTGGGTACCTTTCAGGAGGACATTCCATGTTTACCTTCTAAAGGGAGTCACTCATGTTTCTGGGGAGTCTGTCCTCTTTGTACCTTTTGTGGGGGAAACTCTTTGTTTAGATTCCAGCGGGAGTCACTCATGTTTATGGGGAGTCTGACCTCTGCGTACCTTTCGCGGGGTACAATCCATGTTTAGGTTCTATAGGGAGTCACTCATGTTTATGGGGAGTCTGACCTCTTTGTACCTTACCTGGGAGACTCTCCATGTTTAGGGTTTATAGGGAGTCACTCATGTTTATAGGGAGTCTGACCTCTGAGTAACATTCGCGGGGGACACTCCATGTTTAGGTTCTATAGGGAGTCACTCATGCTAATGGGGAGTCTAATCTCTGAGTATCTTTCGAGGGGGACTCATGTTTATGGGAGTCTGACCTCTGTGTACCTTTCGTGGGGGACACTCCATGTTTACTTTCTAAAGGGAGTCACTCATGTTTATGGGGAGTCTGACCTCTTTGTACCTTAACTGGGAGACATCCATGTTTAAGGTCTATACGGAGTCACTCATGTTTATGGGGAGTCTGACCTCTGAGTACCTTCTGCGGGGGACACCCCATGTTTAGATTCTATAGGGAGTCACTCATGTTTATGGGGAGTCTGACCTCATTGTACGTTTAGTGGGGGACACTCCATGTTTATGTTCTATAGGGAATCACTCATATTTATGAGGAGTCTGGCCTCTGAGTACCTTTCGAGGGGGACACTCATGTTTATGGGGAGTCTGACCTCTGGGTACCTTTCAGGAGGACATTCCATGTTTACCTTCTAAAGGGAGTCACTCATGTTTATGGGGAGTCTGTCCTCTTTGTACCTTTTGTGGGGGAAACTCCATGTTTAGATTCCAGCGGGAGTCGCTCATGTTTATGGGGAGTCTGACCTCTTTGTACCTTACCTGGGAGACACTCCATGTTTAGGGTTTATAGGGAGTCACTCATGTTTATAGGGAGTCTGACCTCTGAGTAACATTCGGGGGGGACACTCCATGTTTAGGTTCTATACGGAGTCACTCATGCTAATGGGGAGTCTAATCTCTGAGTATCTTTCGAGGGGGACACTCATGTTTATGGGAGTCTGACCTCTGTGTACCTTTCGTGGGGGACACTCCATGTTTACTTTCTAAAGGGAGTCACACATGTTTATGGGGAATCTGAGCTCTGTGTACCTTTCGTGGGGGACACCCCATGTTTAGATTCTATAGGGAGTCACTCATGTTTATGGGGAGTGTGACCTCTTTGTACCTTAACTGGGAGACATCCATGTTTAGGGTCTATAGGGAGTCACTCATGTTTATGGGGAGTCTGAACTCTGGGTACCTTTCGCGGGGGACACTCCATTTTTAGGTTCCAGCGGGAGTCACTCATGTTTATGGGGAGTCTGACCTCATTGTACCTTTCGTGGGGGACACCCCATGTTTAGGTATTATAGGGAGTCACTCATGTTTATGGGGAGTCTGACCTCTGAGTACCTTTTGTGGGGGACACTCCATGTTTAGGTTTCAGAGAGAGTCTCTCATGTTTATTGGGAGTCTGTCCTCTGAGTACCTTTCGCGGGGGACACCCCATGTTTAGGTTCTATAGGGAGTCACTCATGTTTATGGGGAGTCTGACCTCTGTGTACCTTCTGCGGGGGACACCCCATGTTTAGATTCTATAGGGAGTCACTCATGTTTACGGGGAGTCTGACCTCTGTGTACCTTCCGCGGGGGACACCCCATGTTTAGATTCTATAGGGAGTCACTCATGTTTATGGGGAGTCTGACCTCTGAGTATCTTTCGAGGCGGACACTCCATGTTTAGGTTCCAGCGGGAGTCACGCATGTTTATGGGGTGTCTGACCTCTGAGTACCTTTCGCGGGGGACACTCCATGTTTATGGGGAGTCTGACCTCTGAGTACCTTTCGTGGGGGACACTCCATGTTTAGGTTCTATAGGGAGTCACTCATGTTTATGGGGAGTCTGACCTTGTGTACCTTTTCAGGGGGACACTCCATGTTTAGGTACCGGCGGGAGTCACTCATGTTTATGGGGAGTCTGACCTCTGTGTACCTTTCGTGGGGGACACTCCATGTTTAGGTTCTATAGGGAGTCACTCATGTTTATGCGGAGTCTGACCTCTGTGTACCTTTCGTGGGGGACACTCCATGTTTAGGTTCTATAGGGAGTCACTCATGTTTATGAGGAGTCTGACCTCTGTGTACCTTTCAGGGGGACATTCCATGTTTACTTTCTAAAGGGAGTCACTCATGTTTATGGGGAGTCTGACCTCTGAGTATCTTCTGCGGGGGACACCCCATGTTTAGATTCTATAGGTAGTCACTCATGTTTATGGGGAGTCTGACCTTTGTACCTTAACTGGGAGACATCCATGTTTAGGGTCTATAGGGAGTCACTCATGTTTATGGGGAGTCTGACCGCTGGGTACCGTTCGCGGGGGACACTCCATGTATAGGTTCCAGCGGGAGTCACTCCTGTTTATGGGGAGTCTGACCTCATTGTACGTTTAGTGGGGGACACTCCATGTTTATGTTCTATAGGGAATCACTCATATTTATGAGGAGTCTGACCTCTGAGTACCTTTCGAGGGGGACACTCATGTTTATGGGGAGTCTGATTACTGGGTACCTTTCAGGAGGACATTTCATGTTTACTTTCTAAAGGGAGTCACTCATGTTTATGGGGAGTCTGTCCTCTTTGTACCTTTCAGGGGGACACTCCATGTTTTGGTTTTATAGGAGGACACTCATGATTATGAGGAGTCTGACCTCTGAGTACCTTTCGCGGGGGAAACTCCATGTTTAGATTCCAGCGGGAGTCACTCATGTTTATGGGGAGTCTGACCTCTGCGTACCTTTCGCGGGGGACACCCATGTTTAGGTTCTATAGGGAGTCACTCATGTTTATGGGGAGTCTGACCTCTTTGTACCTTACCTGGGAGACACTCCATGTTTAGGGTTTATAGGGGGTTACTCATGTTTATAGGGAGTCTGACCTCTGAGTAACATTCGCGGGGGCACTCCATGTTTAGGTTCTATAGGGAGTCACTCATGCTAATGGGGAGTCTAATCTCTGAGTATCTTTCGAGGGGGAGACTCATGTTTATGGGAGTCTGACCTCTGTGTACCTTTCGTGGGGGACACTCCATGTTTACTTTCTAAAGGGAGTCACACATGTGTATGGGGAATCTGACCTCTGTGTACCTTTCGTGGGGGACACCCCATGTTTAGATTCTATAGGGAGTCACTCATGTTTATGGGGAGTCTTTCCTCTTTGTACCTTTCCTGGGAGACACTGCATGTTTATGGGGAGTCTGACCTCATTGTACCTTTCGTGGGGGACTCTCCATGTTTAGGTTATATAGGGAATCACTCATGTTTATGGGGAGTCTGACCTCTGTGTACCTTCTGCGGGCGACACCCCATGTTTAGATTCTATAGGGAGTCACTCATGTTTATGGGGTGTCTGACCTCTGTGTACCTTTCAGGGGGACACTCCATGTTTTGGTTTTATAGGAAGTCACTCATGATTATGAGGAGTCTGACCTCTGAGTACCTTTCGAGGGGGACACTCCATGTTTAGATTCTATAGGGAGTCACTCATGTTTATGGGGAGTCTGAACTCTGGGTACCTTTCGCGAGGGACACTCCATGTTTAGGTTCCAGCGGGAGTCACTCATGTTTATGGGGAGTCTGACCTCATTGTTCCTTTCGTGGGGGACACTCCATGTTTAGGTTCTATAGGGAGTCACTCATGTTTATGGGGAGTCTGAACTCTGGGTACCTTTCGCGGGAGACACTCCATGTTTAGGTTCCAGCGGGAGTCACTCATGTTTATGGGGAGTCTGACCTCATTTTACCTTTCGTGGGGGACACCCCATGTTTAGGTTCTATAGGGAGTCACTCATGTTTATGGGGAGTCTGACCTCTGAGTACCTTTCGTGGGGGACACTCCATGTTTATGTTTCAGAGGGAGTCTCTCATGTTTATTAGGAGTCTATCCTCTGTGTACTTTTCGCGAGGGACACCCCATGTTTAGGTTCTATAGGGAGTCACTCATGTTTATGGGGAGTCTGACCTCTGAGTACCTTTCGTGGGGGACACTCCATGTTTATGTTTCAGAGGGAGTCTCTCATGTTTATTGGGAGTCTATCCTCTGAGTACTTTTCGCGGGGGACACCCCATGTTTAGGTTCTATAGGGAGTCACTCATGTTTATGGGGAGTCTGACCTCTGTGTACCTTTCCAGGGGGACACTCCATGTTTAGGTTCCAGAGGGAGTCACTCATGTTTATGGGGAGTCTGACCTCATTGTACCTTTCGTGGGGGACACTGCATGTTTAGGTTTTATAGGGAGTCACTCATGTTTATGGGGAGTCTGACCTCTGTGTACCTTCCGCGGGGAACACTCCATGTTTAGATTCTATAGGGAGTCACTCATGTTTATGGGGAGTCTGACATCTGGGTACCTTTCGCGGGGGACACTCCATGTTTAGGTTCCAGCGGGAGTCACTCATGTTTATGGGGAGTCTGACCTCATTGTTCCTTTCGAGGGGACACTCCATGTTTAGGTTCTATAGGGAGTCACTCATGTTTATGAGGAGTCTGACCTCTGAGTACCTTTCGAGGGGGACACTCATGTTTATGGGGAGTCTGACCTCTGGGTACCTTTCAGGGGGACATTCCATGTTTACTTTATAAAGGGAGTCACTCATGTTTATTGGAAGTCTGACCTCTGAGTACCTTTCGAGGGGGACACTCATGTTTATGGGGAGTCTGACCTCTGTGTACCTTTCAGGAGGACAATTCATGTTTACTTTCTAAAGGGAGTCTCTCATGTTTATGGGGAGTCTGACCTCTTTGTACCTTACCTGGGAGACACTCCATGTTTAGGGTTTATAGGGGGTCACTCATGTTTATAGGTAGTCTGACCTCTGAGTAACATTCGCGGGGGACACTTCATGTTTAGGTTCTATAGTGAGTCACTCATGCTAATGGGGAGTCTAATCTCTGAGTATCTTTCGAGGGGGACACTCATGTTTATGGGAGTCTGACCTCTGTGTACCTTTCGTGGGGGACACTCCATGTTTACTTTCTAAATGGAGTCACACATGTTTATGGGGAAATCTGACCTCTTGTACCTTTCCTGGGGGACACCCCATGTTTAGAATCTATAGGGAGTCACTCATGTTTATGGGGAGTCTGACCTCAGAGGACCTTTCGCGGGGGACACTCTATGTTTAGCTTCCAGAGTGAGTCACTCATGTTTATGGGGAGTCTGACCTCTGTGTACCTTTCAGGGGGACACTCCATGTTTTGGTACCAGCGGGAGTCACTCATTTTTATGGGGAGTCTGTCCTCTTTGTACCTTTCCTGGGAGACACTGCATGTTTATGGGGAGTCTGACCTCTGTGTACCTTTCGTGGGGGACACTCCATGTTTAGGTTCTATAGGGAGTCACTCATGTTTATGAGGAGTCTGACCTCTGTGTTCCTTTCAGGGGGACATTCCATGTTTACTTTCTAAAGGGAGTCACTAATGTTTATGGGGAGTCTGACCTCATTGTTCCTTTCGTGGGGGACACTCCATGTTTAGGTTCTATAGGGAGTCACTCATGTTTATGAGGAGTCTGACCTCTGAGTACCTTTCGAGGGGGACACTCATGTTTATGGGGAGTCTGACCTCTGGGTACCTTTCAGGGGGACATTCCATGTTTACTTTATAAAGGGAGTCACTCATGTTTATGGGAAGTCTGACCTCTGAGTACCTTTCGAGGGGGACACTCATGTTTATGGGGAGTCTGACCTCTGGGTACCTTTCAGGAGGACATTTCATGTTTACTTTCCAAAGGGAGTCACTCATGTTTATGGGGAGTCTGTCCTCTTTGTACCTTTTGTGGGGGACACTCCATGTTTAGGTTCTATCAGGAGTCACTCATGTTTATGGGGAGTGTGACCTCTTTGTACCTTACCTGGGAGACACTCCATGTTTAGGGTTTATAGGGGGTTACTCATGTTTATAGGGAGTCTGACCTCTGAGTAACATTCGCGGGGGACACTCCATGTTTAGGTTCTATAGGGAGTCACTCATGCTAATGGGGAGTCTAATCTCTGAGTATCTTTCGAGGGGGACACTCATGTTTATGGGAGTCTGACCTCTGTGTACCTTTCGTGGAGGACACTCCATGTTTACTTTCTAAAGGGAGTCACTCATGTTTATGGGGAATCTGACCTCTGTGTACCTTTCGTGGGGGACTCTCCATGTTTAGGTTATATAGGGAATCACTCATGTTTATGGGGAGTCTGACCTCTGTGTACCTTCTGCGGGGGACACCCCATGTTTAGATTCTATAGGGAGTCACTCATGTTTATGGGGAGTCTGACCTCTGTGTACCTTTTGTGGGGGACACTCCATGTTTAGGTTCTATAGGGAGTCACTCATGTTTATGGGGAGTCTGACCTCTGTGAACCTTCCGCGGGGGACACCCCATGTTTAGATTCTATAGGGAGTCACTCATGTTTATGGGGAGTCTGACCTCTTTGTACCTTTCGCGGGGGACACTCAATGTTTAGGTTCTATAGGGAGTCACTCATGTTTATGGGAAGTCTGACCTCTGGGTACCTTTCGCGGGGGACACTCCATGTTTAGGTTCCAGAGGGAGTCACTCATGTTTATGGGGAGTCTGACCTCATTGTACCTTTCGTGGGGGACACTCCATGTTTAGGTTCTATAGGGAGTCACTCATGTTTATGAGGAGTCTGACCTCTGAGTACCTTTCGAGGGGGACACTCATGTTTATGGGGAGTCTGACCTCTGGGTACCTTTCGAGGGGGACACTCATGTTTATGGGGAGTCTGACCTCTGGGTACCTTTCAGGAGGACATTCCATGTTTACTTTCTAAAGGGAGTCACTCATGTTTATGGGGAGTCTGACCTCTAATTACCTTTTCGGGGGACACTCCATGTTTAGGTTCCAGAGGGAGTCACTCATGTTTATGGGGAGTCTGTCCTCTTTGTACCTTTCGTGGGGGACACTCCATGTTTAGGTTCCAGAGGGAGTCACTCATGTTTATGGGGAGTCTGACCTCTGGGTACCTTTCAGGGGGACATTCCCTGTTTACTTTCTAAAGGGAGTCACTCATGTTTATGGGGAGTCTGTCCTCTTTGTACCTTTCGTGGGGGACACTCCATGTTTAGGTTCCAGAGGGAGTCACTCATGTTTATGGGGAGTCTGACCTCATTGTACCTTTCATGGGGGACACTCCATGTTTACTTTCTAAAGGGAGTCACTCATGTTTATGGGGAGTCTGTCCTCTTTGTACCTTTCGTGGGGGACACTCCATGTTTAGGTTCCAGAGGGAGTCACTCATGTTTATGGGGAGTCTGACCTCATTGTACCTTTCGTGGGGGACACTCCATGTTTACTTTCTAAAGGGAGTCACTCATGTTTATGGGGAGTCTGACCTCTGTGTACCTTTCAGGGGACACTCCATGTTTTGGTTATATAGGGAATCACGTTTATGGGGAGTCTGACCCGTGTGCACCTTCTGCGGGGGACACCCCATGTTTAGATTCTATAGGGAGTCACTCATGATTATGAGGAGTCTGACCTCTGAGTACCTTTCGAGGGGGACACTCATGTTTATGGGGAGTCTGACCTGAGTACCTTTTGTGGGGGACACTCCATGTTTAGGTTCTATAGGGAATCACTCATGTTTATGGGGAGTCTGACCTCTGAGTACCTTCCGCGGGGGACACCCCATGTTTAGATTCTATAGGGAGTCACTCATGTTTATGGGGAGTCTGACCTCTTTGTACCTTAACTGGGAGACATCCATGTTTAGGGTCTATAGGGAGTCACTCATGTTTATGGGGAGTCTGACCTCTGGGTACCTTTCGCGGGGGACACTCCATGTTTAGGTTCCAGAGGGAGTCACTCATGTTTATGGGGAGTCTGACCTCATTGTACCTTTCGTGGGGGACACTCCATGTTTAGGTTCTATAGGGAGTCACTCATGTTTATGAGGAGTCTGACCTCTGAGTACCTTTCGAGGGGGACACTCATGTTTATGGGGAGTCTGACCTCTGGGTACCTTTCCAGGGGGACACTCATGTTTATGGGGAGTCTGACCTCTGTGTACCTTTCGTGGGGGACACTCCATGTTTAGATTGTATAGGGAGTCACTCATGTTTATGGGGAGTCTGACCACTGTGTACCTTTCGCGGGGGACACTCAATGTTTAGGTTCTATAGGGAGTCACTCATGTTTATGGGGAGTCTGACCTCTGTGTACCTTTCGCGGGGGACACTCCATGTTTAGATTGTATAGGGAGTCACTCATGTTTATGGGGAGTCTGACCACTGTGTACCTTTCGCGGGGGACACTCAATGTTTAGGTTCTATAGGGAGTCACTCATGTTTATGGGGAGTCTGACATCTGTGTACCTTCCGCGGGGGACACCCCATGTTTAGATTCTATAGGGAGTCACTCATGTTTATGGGGAGTCTGACCTCTTTGTACCTTTCGCGGGGGACACTCAATGTTTAGGTTCTATAGGGAGTCACTCATGTTTATGGGGAGTCTGACCTCTGGGTACCTTTCGCGGGGGACACTCCATGTTTAGGTTCCAGAGGGAGTCACTCATGTTTATGGGGAGTCTGACCTCATTGTACCTTTCGTGGGGACACTCCATGTTTAGGTTCTATAGGGAGTCACTCATGTTTATGAGGAGTCTGACCTCTGAGTACCTTTCGAGGGGGACACTCATGTTTATGGGGAGTCTGACCTCATTGTACCTTTCCTGGGGGACACTCCATGTTTACGTTCTATAGGGAGTCACTCATGTTTATGAGGAGTCTGACCTCTGAGTACCTTTCGAGGGGGACACTCATGTTTATGGGGAGTCTGACCTCTGGGTACCTTTCAGGAGGACATTCCATGTTTACTTTCTAAAGGGAGTCACTCATGTTTATGGGGAGTCTGACCTCTAATTACCTATTCAGGGGACAATCCATGTTTAGGTTCCAGAGGGAGTCACTCATGTTTATGGGGAGTCTGTCCTCTTTGTACCTTTCGTGGGGGACACTCCATGTTTAGGTTCCAGAGGGAGTCACTCATGTTTATGCGGAGTCTGACCTCATTGTACCTTTCATGGAGGACACTCCATGTTTACTTTCTAAAGGGAGTCACTCATGTTTATGGGGAGTCACTCATCCTTATGGGGAGTCTGACCTCTGAGTACCTTTCCAGGGGGACACTCCATGTTTAGGTACCAGCAGGAGTCACTCATGTTTATGGGGAGTCTGACCACTTTGTACCTTTCGTGGGGGATACTCCATGTTTAGGTTCTATAGGGAGTCACTCATGTTTATGGGGAGTCTCACCTCTGTGTACCTTTCGCGGGGGACACTCCATGTTTACTTTCTAAAGGGAGTCGCTCACGTTTATGGGGAGTCTGACCTCTAAGTACCTTCTGCAGGGGACACCCCATGTTTAGATTCTATAGGGAGTCACTCATGTTTATGGGGAGTCTGACCTCCTTGTACATTTCGTAGAGGACATTCCATGTTTAGGTTTTATAGGGAATCACTCATGTTTATGAGGAGTCTGACCTCTGTGTACCTTTCAGGGGGACATTCCATGTTTAGGTTCTATAGGGAGTCACTCATGTTATTGAGGAATCTAACCTCTGAGTACCTTTCGAGGGGGACACTCATGTTTATGGGGAGTCTGACCTCTGTGTACCTTTCGTGGGGGACACTCCATGTTTAGATTGTATAGGGAGTCACTCATGTTTATGGGGAGTCTGACCACTGTGTACCTTTCGCGGGGGACACTCAATGTTTAGGTTCTATAGGGAGTCACTCATGTTTATGGGGAGTCTGACCTCTGTTAACCTTCCGCCGGGGACACCCCATGTTTAGATTCTATAGGGAGTCACTCATGTTTATGGGGAGTCTGACCTCTGGGTACCTTTCGTGGGGGACACTCCATGTTTAGGTTCTATAGGGAGTCACTCATGTTTATGAGGAGTCTGACCTCTGAGTACCTTTCGAGGGGGACACTCATGTTTATGGGGAGTCTGACCTCTGGGTACCTTTCAGGGGGACATTCCCTGTTTACTTTCTAAAGGGAGTCACTCATGTTTATGGGGAGTCTGTCCTCTTTGTACCTTTCGTGGGGGACACTCCATGTTTAGGTTCCAGAGGGAGTCACTCATGTTTATGGGGAGTCTGACCTCATTGTACCTTTCATGGGGGACACTCCATGTTTACTTTCTAAAGGGAGTCACTCATGTTTATGGGGAGTATGACCTCTGTGTACCTTTCAGGGGACACTCCATGTTTTGGTTATATAGGGAATCACGTTTATGGGGAGTCTGACCCGTGTGCACCTTCTGCGGGGGACACCCCATGTTTAGATTCTATAGGGAGTCACTCATGATTATGAGGAGTCTGACCTCTGAGTACCTTTCGAGGGGGACACTCATGTTTATGGAGAGTCTGACCTCTGAGTACCTTTTGTGGGGGACACTCCATGTTTAGGTTCTATAGGGAATCACTCATGTTTATGGGGAGTCTGACCTCTGAGTACCTTCCGCGGGGGACACCCCATGTTTAGATTCTATAGGGAGTCACTCATGTTTATGGGGAGTCTGACCTCTTTGTACCTTAACTGGGAGACATCCATGTTTAGGGTCTATAGGGGGTCACTCATGTTTATAGGGAGTCTGACCTCTGAGTAACATTCGCGGGGGACACTCCATGTTTAGGTTCTATAGGGAGTCACTCATGCTAATGGGGAGTCTAATCTCTGAGTATCTTTCGAGGGGGACACTCATGTTTATGGGAGTCTGACCTCTGTGTACCTTTCGTGGGGGACACTCCATGTTTACTTTCTAAAGGCAGTCACACATGTGTATGGGGAATCTGACCTCTGTGTACCTTTCGTGGGGGACACCCCATATTTAGATTCTATAGGGAGTCACTCATGTTTATGGGGAATCTGACCTCTGTGTACCTTTCGTGGGGGACTCTCCATGTTTAGGTTATATAGGGAATCACTCATGTTTATGGGGAGTCTGACCTCTGTGTACCTTATGCGGGGGACACCCCATGTTTAGATTCTATAGGGAGTCACTCATGTTAATGGGAGTCTGACCTCTGTGTACCTTCCGCGGGGGACACTCCATGTTTAGATTCTATAGGGAGTCACTCATGTTTATGGGGAGTCTGAACTCTGGGTACCTTTCGCGAGGGACACTCCATGTTTAGGTTCCAGCGGGAGTCACTCATGTTTATGGGGAGTCTGACCTCATTGTTCCTTTCGTGGGGGACACTCCATGTTTAGGTTCTATAGGGAGTCACTCATGTTTATGGGGAGTCTGAACTCTGGGTACCTTTCGCGGGAGACACTCCATGTTTAGGTTCCAGCGGGAGTCACTCATGTTTATGGGGAGTCTGACCTCATTTTACCTTTCGTGGGGGACACCCCATGTTTAGGTTCTATAGGGAGTCACTCATGTTTATGGGGAGTCTGACCTCTGAGTACCTTTCGTGGGGGACACTCCATGTTTATGTTTCAGAGGGAGTCTCTCATGTTTATTAGGAGTCTATCCTCTGAGTACTTTTCGCGGGGGACACCCCATGTTTAGGTTCTATAGGGAGTCACTCATGTTTATGGGGAGTCTGACCTCTGAGTACCTTTCGTGGGGGACACTCCATGTTTATGTTTCAGAGGGAGTCTCTCATGTTTATTGGGAGTCTATCCTCTGAGTACTTTTCGCGGGGGACACCCCATGTTTAGGTTCTATAGGGAGTCACTCATGTTTATGGGGAGTCTGACCTCTGTGTACCTTTCCAGGGGGACACTCCATGTTTAGGTTCCAGAGGGAGTCACTCATGTTTATGGGGAGTCTGACCTCTGTGTACCTTCCGCGGGGGACACTCCATGTTTAGATTCTATAGGGAGTCACTCATGTTTATGGGGAGTCTGACATCTGGGTACCTTTCGCGGGGGACACTCCATGTTTAGGTTCCAGCGGGAGTCACTCATGTTTATGGGGAGTCTGACCTCATTGTTCCTTTCGAGGGGACACTCCATGTTTAGGTTCTATAGGGAGTCACTCATGTTTATGAGGAGTCTGACCTCTGAGTACCTTTCGAGGGGGACACTCATGTTTATGGGGAGTCTGACCTCTGGGTACCTTTCAGGGGGACATTCCATGTTTACTTTATAAAGGGAGTCACTCATGTTTATTGGAAGTCTGACCTCTGAGTACCTTTCGAGGGGGACACTCATGTTTATGGGGAGTCTGACCTCTGTGTACCTTTCAGGAGGACAATTCATGTTTACTTTCTAAAGGGAGTCTCTCATGTTTATGGGGAGTCTGACCTCTTTGTACCTTACCAGGGAGACACTCCATGTTTAGGGTTTATAGGGGGTCACTCATGTTTATAGGTAGTCTGACCTCTGAGTAACATTCGCGGGGGACACTTCATGTTTAGGTTCTATAGTGAGTCACTCATGCTAATGGGGAGTCTAATCTCTGAGTATCTTTCGAGGGGGACACTCATGTTTATGGGAGTCTGACCTCTGTGTACCTTTCGTGGGGGACACTCCATGTTTACTTTCTAAATGGAGTCACACATGTTTATGGGGAAATCTGACCTCTTGTACCTTTCCTGGGGGACACCCCATGTTTAGATTCTATAGGGAGTCACTCATGTTTATGGGGAGTCTGACCTCAGAGGACCTTTCGCGGGGGACACTCTATGTTTAGCTTCCAGAGGGAGTCACTCATGTTTATGGGGAGTCTGACCTCTGTGTACCTTTCAGGGGGACACTCCATGTTTTGGTACCAGCGGGAGTCACTCATTTTTATGGGGAGTCTGTCCTCTTTGTACCTTTCCTGGGAGACACTGCATGTTTATGGGGAGTCTGACCTCTGTGTACCTTTCGTGGGGGACACTCCATGTTTAGGTTCTATAGGGAGTCACTCATGTTTATGAGGAGTCTGACCTCTGTGTTCCTTTCAGGGGGACATTCCATGTTTACTTTCTAAAGGGAGTCACTAATGTTTATGGGGAGTCTGACCTCATTGTTCCTTTCGTGGGGGACACTCCATGTTTAGGTTCTATAGGGAGTCACTCATGTTTATGAGGAGTCTGACCTCTGAGTACCTTTCGAGGGGGACACTCATGTTTATGGGGTGTCTGACCTCTGGGTACCTTTCAGGGGGACATTCCATGTTTACCTTATAAAGGGAGTCACTCATGTTTATGGGAAGTCTGACCTCTGAGTACCTTTCGAGGGGGACACTCATGTTTATGTGGAGTCTGACCTCTGGGTACCTTTCAGGAGGACATTTCATGTTTACTTTCCAAAGGGAGTCACTCATGTTTATGGGGAGTCTGTCCTCTTTGTACCTTTTGTGGGGGACACTCCATGTTTAGGTTCTATCAGGAGTCACTCATGTTTATGGGGAGTGTGACCTCTTTGTACCTTACCTGGGAGACACTCCATGTTTAGGGTTTATAGGGGGTTACTCATGTTTATAGGGAGTCTGACCTCTGAGTAACATTCGCGGGGGACACTCCATGTTTAGGTTCTATAGGGAGTCACTCATGCTAATGGGGAGTCTAATCTCTGAGTATCTTTCGAGGGGGACACTCATGTTTATGGGAGTCTGACCTCTGTGTACCTTTCGTGGAGGACACTCCATGTTTACTTTCTAAAGGGAGTCACTCATGTTTATGGGGAATCTGACCTCTGAGTACCTTGCGTGGGGGACACTCCATGTTTAGGTTCTATAGGGAGTCACTCATGTTTATGGGGAGTCTGACCTCTGAGTACCTTTCGCGGGGGACACTCCATGTTTAGGTTCTATAGGGAGTCACTCATGTTTATGGGGAGTCTGACCTCTGGGTACCTTTCAGGGGGACATTCCCTGTTTACTTTCTAAAGGGAGTCACTCATGTTTATGGGGAGTCTGTCCTCTTTGTACCTTTCGTGGGGGACACTCCATGTTTAGGTTCCAGACGGAGTCACTCATGTTTATGGGGAGTCTGACCTCATTGTACCTTTCATGGGGGACACTCCATGTTTACTTTCTAAAGGGAGTCACTCATGTTTATGGGGAGTCTGACCTCTGTGTACCTTTCATGGGGGACACTCCATGTTTACTTTCTAAAGGGAGTCACTCATGTTTATGGGGAGTCTGACCTCTGTGTACCTTTCAGGGGACACTCCATGTTTTGGTTATATAGGGAATCACGTTTATGGGGAGTCTGACCCGTGTGCACCTTCTGCGGGGGACACCCCATGTTTAGATTCTATAGGGAGTCACTCATGATTATGAGGAGTCTGACCTCTGAGTACCTTTCGAGGGGGACACTCATGTTTATGGGGAGTCTGACCTGAGTACCTTTTGTGGGGGACACTCCATGTTTAGGTTCTATAGGGAATCACTCATGTTTATGGGGAGTCTGACCTCTGGGTACCTTTCGCGGGGGACACTCCATGTTTAGGTTCCAGAGGGAGTCACTCATGTTTATGGGGAGTCTGACCTCATTGTACCTTTCCTGGGGGACACTCCATGTTTAGGTTCTATAGGGAGTCACTCATGTTTATGAGGAGTCTGACCTCTGAGTACCTTTCGAGGGGGACACTCATGTTTATGGGGAGTCTGACCTCTGGGTACCTTTCCAGGGGGACACTCATGTTTATGGGGAGTCTGACCTCTGTGTACCTTTCGTGGGGGACACTCCATGTTTAGATTGTATAGGGAGTCACTCATGTTTATGGGGAGTCTGACCACTGTGTACCTTTCGCGGGGGACACTCAATGTTTAGGTTCTATAGGGAGTCACTCATGTTTATGGGGAGTCTGACCTCTGTGTACCTTTCGCGGGGGACACTCCATGTTTAGATTGTATAGGGAGTCACTCATGTTTATGGGGAGTCTGACCACTGTGTACCTTTCGCGGGGGACACTCAATGTTTAGGTTCTATAGGGAGTCATTCATGTTTATGGGGAGTCTGACCTCTGTGAACCTTCCGCGGGGGACACCCCATGTTTAGATTCTATAGGGAGTCACTCATGTTTATGGGGAGTCTGACCTCTTTGTACCTTTCGCGGGGGACACTCAATGTTTAGGTTCTATAGGGAGTCACTCATGTTTATGGGGAGTCTGACCTCTGGGTACCTTTCGCGGGGGACACTCCATGTTTAGGTTCCAGAGGGAGTCACTCATGTTTATGGGGAGTCTGACCTCATTGTACCTTTCGTGGGGACACTCCATGTTTAGGTTCTATAGGGAGTCACTCATGTTTATGAGGAGTCTGACCTCTGAGTACCTTTCGAGGGGGACACTCATGTTTATGGGGAGTCTGACCTCATTGTACCTTTCCTGGGGGACACTCCATGTTTACGTTCTATAGGGAGTCACTCATGTTTATGAGGAGTCTGACCTCTGAGTACCTTTCGAGGGGGACACTCATGTTTATGGGGAGTCTGACCTCTGGGTACCTTTCAGGAGGACATTCCATGTTTACTTTCTAAAGGGAGTCACTCATGTTTATGGGGAGTCTGACCTCTAATTACCTTTTCAGGGGACACTCCATGTTTAGGTTCCAGAGGGAGTCACTCATGTTTATGGGGAGTCTGTCCTCTTTGTACCTTTCGTGGTGGACACTCCATGTTTAGGTTCCAGAGGGAGTCACTCATGTTTATGGGGAGTCTGACCTCATTGTACCTTTCATGGGGGACACTCCATGTTTACTTTCTAAAGGGAGTCACTCATGTTTATGGGGAGTCACTCATCCTTATGGGGAGTCTGACCTCTGAGTACCTTTCCAGGGGGACACTCCATGTTTAGGTACCATCAGGAGTCACTCATGTTTATGGGGAGTCTGACCACTTTGTACCTTTCGTGGGGGATACTCCATGTTTAGGTTCTATAGGGAGTCACTCATGTTTATGGGGAGTCTCACCTCTGTGTACCTTTCGCGGGGGACACTCCATGTTTACTTTCTAAAGGGAGTCGCTCACGTTTATGGGGAGTCTGACCTCTGAGTACCTTCTGCAGGGGACACCCCATGTTTAGATTCTATAGGGAGTCACTCATGTTTATGGGGAGTCTGACCTCCTTGTACATTTCGTAGAGGACATTCCATGTTTAGGTTTTATAGGCAATCACTCATGTTTATGAGGAGTCTGACCTCTGTGTACCTTTCAGGGGGACATTCCATGTTTAGGTTCTATAGGGAGTCACTCATGTTATTGAGGAATCTAACCTCTGAGTACCTTTCGAGGGGGACACTCATGTTTATGGGGAGTCTGACCTCTGTGTACCTTTCGTGGGGGACACTCCATGTTTAGATTGTATAGGGAGTCACTCATGTTTATGGGGAGTCTGACCTCTGTGTACCTTTCGCGGGGGACACTCAATGTTTAGGTTCTATAGGGAGTCACTCATGTTTATGGGGAGTCTGACCTCTGTTAACCTTCCGCCGGGGACACCCCATGTTTAGATTCTATAGGGAGTCACTCATGTTTATGGGGAGTCTGACCTCTGGGTACCTTTCGTGGGGGACACTCCATGTTTAGGTTCTATAGGGAGTCACTCATGTTTATGAGGAGTCTGACCTCTGAGTACCTTTCGAGGGGGACACTCATGTTTATGAGGAGTCTGACCTCTGGGTACCTTTCGAGGGGGACACTCATGTTTATGGGGAGTCTGACCTCATTGTACCTTTCGTGGGGGACACTCCATGTTTAGGTTCTATAGGGAGTCACTCATGTTTATGAGGAGTCTGACCTCTGAGTACCTTTCGAGGGGGACACTCATGTTTATGGGGAGTCTGACCTCTGGGTACCTTTCAGGGGGACATTCCCTGTTTACTTTCTAAAGGGAGTCACTCATGTTTATGGGGAGTCTGTCCTCTTTGTACCTTTCGTGGGGGACACTCCATGTTTAGGTTCCAGAGGGAGTCACTCATGTTTATGGGGAGTCTGACCTCATTGTACCTTTCATGGGGGACACTCCATGTTTACTTTCTAAAGGGAGTCACTCATGTTTATGGGGAGTCTGACCTCTGTGTACATTTCAGGGGACACTCCATGTTTTGGTTATATAGGGAATCACGTTTATGGGGAGTCTGACCCGTGTGCACCTTCTGCGGGGGACACCCCATGTTTAGATTCTATAGGGAGTCACTCATGATTATGAGGAGTCTGACCTCTGAGTACCTTTCGAGGGGGACACTCATGTTTATGGAGAGTCTGACCTCTGAGTACCTTTTGTGGGGGACACTCCATGTTTAGGTTCTATAGGGAATCACTCATGTTTATGGGGAGTCTGACCTCTGAGTACCTTCCGCGGGGGACACCCCATGTTTAGATTCTATAGGGAGTCACTCATGTTTATGGGGAGTCTGACCTCTTTGTACCTTAACTGGGAGACATCCATGTTTAGGGTCTATAGGGAGTCACTCATGTTTATGGGGAGTCTGATCTCTGGGTACCTTTCGCGGGGGACACTCCATGTTTAGGTTCCAGAGGGAGTCACTCATGTTTATGGGGAGTCTGACCTCATTGTACCTTTCCTGGGGGACACTCCATGTTTAGGTTCTATAGGGAGTCACTCATGTTTATGAGGAGTCTGACCTCTGAGTACCTTTCGAGGGGGACACTCATGTTTATGGGGAGTCTGACCTCTGGGTACCTTTCCAGGGGGACACTCATGTTTATGGGGAGTCTGACCTCATTGTACCTTTCATGGGGGACACTCCATGTTTAGGTTCTACACGGAGTCACTCATGTTTATGAGGAGTCTGACCTCTGAGTACCTTTCGAGGGGGACACTCATCTTTATGGGGAGTCTGACCTCTGTGTACTTTTCAAGGAGGACATTCCATGTTTACTTTCTAAAGGGAGTCACTCATGTTTATTGGGAGTCTGACCTCTAAGTACCTTTCGCGGGGGACACTCCATGTTTAGGTTCCAGAGGGAGTCACTCATGTTTATGGGGAGTCTGACCTCATTGTACCTTTCGTGGGGGACACTCCATGTTTACTTTCTAAAGGGAGTCACTCATGTTTATGGGGAGTCTGACCTCTGTGTACCTTTCGTGGGGGACACTCCATGTTTACTTTGTAAAGGGAGTCACTCATGTTTATGGGGAGTCTGACCTCTGTGTACCTTTCAGGGTACACTCCATGTTTTGGTTATATAGGGAATCACGTTTATGGGGAGTCTGACCTCTGTGCACCTTCTGCGGGGGACACCCCATGTTTAGATTCTATAGGGAGTCACTCATGATTATGAGGAGTCTGACCTCTAAGTACCTTTTGTGGGGGACACTGCATGTTTAGGTTCTATAGGGAGTCACTCATGTTTATGGGGAGTCTGACCTCTGAGTACCTTTTGTGGGGGACACTGCATGTTTAGGTTCTATAGGGAGTCACTCATGTTTATGGGGAGTCTGACCTCTGAGTACCTTTCGCGGGGGACACTCCATGTTTAGGTTCTATAGGGAGTCACTCATGTTTATGGGGAGTCTGACCTCATTGTACCTTTCGTGGGGGACCCTCCATGTTTAGGTTCTATAGGGAGTCACTCATGTTTATGGGGCGTCTGACCTCTGAGTACCTTTCGTGGGGGACACTCCATGTTTAGGTTCTATAGGGAATCACTCATGTTTATGGGGAGTCTACCTCTGTGTACCTTCCGCGGGGGACACCCCATGTTTAGGTTCTATAGGGAGTCACTCATGTTTATGGGGAGTCTGACCTCTGAGTACCTTTCGTGGGGGACACTCCATGTTTAGGTTCTATAGGGAGTCACTCATGTTTATGGGGAGTCTGACCTCTGAGTACCTTTCGTGGGGGACACCCCATGTTTAGGTTCTATAGGGAGTCACTCATGTTTATGGGGAGTCTGACCTCTGAGTACCTTGCGTGGGGGACACTCCATGTTTAGGTTCTATAGGGAGTCACTCATGTTTATGGGGAGTCTGACCTCTGAGTACCTTTCGCGGGGGACACTCCATGTTTAGGTTCTATAGGGAGTCACTCATGTTTATGGGGAGTCTGACCTCTGGGTACCTTTCGCGGGGGACACTCCATGTTTAGGTTCCAGCGGGAGTCACTCATGTTTATGGGGAGTCTGACCTCATTGTACCTTTCGTGGGGGACACTCCATGTTTAGTTTCTATAGGGAGTCACTCATGTTTATGGGGAGTCTGACCTCTGAGTACCTTTCGTGGGGGACACCCCATGTTTATGTTCTATAGGGAGTCACTCATGTTTATGGGGAGTCTGACCTCTGAGTACCTTGCGTGGGGGACACTCCATGTTTAGGTTCTATAGGGAGTCACTCATGTTTATGGGGAGTCTGACCTCTGAGTACCTTTCGCGGGGGACACTCCATGTTTAGGTTCTATAGGGAGTCACTCATGTTTATGGGGAGTCTGACCTCATTGTACCTTTCGTGGGGGACACTCCATGTTTAGTTTCTATAGGGAGTCACTCATGTTTATGGGGAGTCTGACCTCTGAGTACCTTTCGTGGGGGACACCCCATGTTTAGGTTCTATAGGGAGTCACTCATGTTTATGGGGAGTCTGACCTCTGAGTACCTTGCGTGGGGGACACTCCATGTTTAGGTTCTATAGGGAGTCACTCATGTTTATGAGGAGTCTGACCTCTGAGTACCTTTCGAGGTGGACACTCATGTTTATGGGGAGTCTGACCTCTGGGTACCTTTCAGGGGGACATTCCATGTTTACTTTCTAAAGGGAGTCACTCATGTTTATGGGGAGTCTGTCCTCTTTGTAACTTTCAGGGGGACATTCCATGTTTACTTTCTAAAGGGAATCACTCATGTTTATGGGGAGTCTGACCTCTGTGTACCTTTCGTGGGGGACTCTCCATGTGTAGGTTCTATAGGGAGTCACTCATGTTTATGGGGAGTCTGACCTCTGTGTACCTTCCGCGGGGGACACCCCATGTTTAGGATCTATAGGGAGTCACTCATGTTTATGGGGAGTGTGACATCTTTGTACCTTAACTGGGAGACATCCATGTTTAGGGTCTATAGGGAGTCACTCATGTTTATTGGGAGTCTGACCTCTGGGTACCTTTCAGGGGGACATTCCATGTTTAGGTTTCAGAGGGAGTCACTCATGCTAATGGGGAGTCTAACCTCTGAGTATCTTTCGAGGGGGACACTCATGTTTATGGGAGTCTGACCTCTGTGTACCTTTCGTGGGGGACACTCCATGTTTAGATTGTATAGGGAGTCACTCATGTTTATGAGGAGTCTGACCACTGTGTACCTTTCGCGGGGGACACTCAATGTTTAGGTTCTATAGGGAGTCACTCAAGTTTATCGGGAGTCTGACCTCTGTTAACCTTCCGCCGGGGACACCCCATGTTTAGATTCTATAGGGAGTCACTCATGTTTATGGGGAGTCTGACCTCTGGGTACCTTTCGAGGGGGACACTCATGTTTATGTGGAGTCTGACCTCTGGGTACCTTTCGAGGGGGACACTCATGTTTATGGGGAGTCTGACCTCATTGTACCTTTCGTGGGGGACACTCCATGTTGAGGTTCTATAGGGAGTCACTCATGTTTATGAGGAGTCTGACCTCTGAGTACCTTTCGAGGGGGACACTCATGTTTATGTGGAGTCTGACCTCTGGGTACCTTTCGAGGGGGACACTCATGTTTATGGGGAGTCTGACCTCATTGTACCTTTCGTGGGGGACACTCCATGTTTAGGTTCTATAGGGAGTCACTCATGTTTATGAGGAGTCTGACCTCTGAGTACCTTTCGAGGGGGACACTCATGTTTATGGGGAGTCTGACCTCTGGGTACCTTTCATTGGGACATTCCCTGTTTACTTTCTAAAGGGAGTCACTCATGTTTATGGGGAGTCTGTCCTCTTTGTACCTTTCGTGGGGGACACTCCATGTTTAGGTTCCAGAGGGAGTCACTCATGTTTATGGGGAGTCTGACCTCATTGTACCTTTCATGGGGGACACTCCATGTTTACTTTCTAAAGGGAGTCACTCATGTTTATGGGGAGTCTGACCTCTGTGTACCTTTCGTGGGGGACACTCCATGTTTACTTTCTAAAGGGAGTCACTCATGTTTATGGGGAGTCTGACCTCTGTGTACCTTTCAGGGGACACTCCATGTTTTGGTTATATAGGGAATCACGTTTATGGGGAGTCTGACCCGTGTGCACCTTCTGCGGGGGACACCCCATGTTTAGATTCTATAGGGAGTCACTCATGATTATGAGGAGTCTGACCTCTGAGTACCTTTCGAGGGGGACACTCATGTTTATGGGGAGTCTGACCTGAGTACCTTTTGTGGGGGACACTCCATGTTTAGGTTCTATAGGGAATCACTCATGTTTATGGGGAGTCTGACCTCTGAGTACCTTCCGCGGGGGACACCCCATGTTTAGATTCTATAGGGAGTTACTCATGTTTATGGGGAGTCTGACCTCTTTGTACCTTAACTGGGAGACATCCATGTTTAGGGTCTATAGGGAGTCACTCATGTTTATGGGGAGTCTGACCTCTGGGTACCTTACACGGGGGACACTCCATGTTTAGGTTCCAGAGGGAGTCACTCATGTTTATGGGGAGTCTGACCTCATTGTACCTTTCCTGGGGGACACTCCATGTTTAGGTTCTATAGGGAGTCACTCATGTTTATGAGGAGTCTGACCTCTGAGTACCTTTCGAGGGAGTCACTCATGTTTATGGGGAGTCTGACCTCATTGTACCTTTCCTGGGGGACACTCCATGTTTAGGTTCTATAGGGAGTCACTCATGTTTATGAGGAGTCTGACCTCTGAGTACCTTTCGAGGGGGACACTCATGTTTATGGGGAGTCTGACCTCTGGGTACCTTTCAGGGTACACTCCATGTTTTGGTTATATAGGGAATCACGTTTATGGGGAGTCTGACCCGTGTGCACCTTCTGCGGGGGACACCCCATGTTTAGATTCTATAGGGAGTCACTCATGATTATGAGGAGTCTGACCTCTGAGTACCTTTCGAGGGGGACACTCATGTTTATGGGGAGTCTGACCTGAGTACCTTTTGTGGGGGACACTCCATGTTTAGGTTCTATAGGGAATCACTCATGTTTATGGGGAGTCTGACCTCTGAGTACCTTCCGCGGGGGACACCCCATGTTTAGATTCTATAGGGAGTTACTCATGTTTATGGGGAGTCTGACCTCTTTGTACCTTAACTGGGAGACATCCATGTTTAGGGTCTATAGGGAGTCACTCATGTTTATGGGGAGTCTGACCTCTGGGTACCTTTCACGGGGGACACTCCATGTTTAGGTTCCAGAGGGAGTCACTCATGTTTATGGGGAGTCTGACCTCATTGTACCTTTCCTGGGGGACACTCCATGTTTAGGTTCTATAGGGAGTCACTCATGTTTATGAGGAGTCTGACCTCTGAGTACCTTTCGAGGGGGACACTCATGTTTATGGGGAGTCTGACCTCTGGGTACCTTTCAGGGTACACTCCATGTTTTGGTTATATAGGGAATCACGTTTATGGGGAGTCTGTCCTCTGTGCACCTTCTGCGGGGGACACCCCATGTTTAGATTCTATAGGGAGTCACTCATGATTATGAGGAGTCTGACCTCTGAGTACCTTTCGAGGGGGACACTCATGTTTATGGGGAGTCTGACCTCTGAGTACCTTTTGTGGGGGACACTGCATGTTTAGGTTCTATAGGGAGTCACTCATGTTTATGGGGAGTCTGACCTCTGAGTACCTTTCGCGGGGGACACTCCATGTTTAGGTTCTATAGGGAGTCACTCATGTTTATGGGGAGTCTGACCTCATTGTACCTTTCGCGGGGGACACTCCATGTTTAGGTTCTATAGGGAGTCACTCATGTTTATGGGGCGTCTGACCTCTGAGTACCTTTCGTGGGGGACACTCCATGTTTAGGTTCTATAGGGAATCACTCATGTTTATGGGGAGTCTACCTCTGTGTACCTTCCGCGGGGGACACCCCATGTTTAGGTTCTATAGGGAGTCACTCATGTTTATGGGGAGTCTGACCTCTGAGTACCTTGCGTGGGGGACACTCCATGTTTAGGTTCTATAGGGAGTCACTCATGTTTATGGGGAGTCTGACCTCTGAGTACCTTTCGCGGGGGACACTCCATGTTTAGGTTCTATAGGGAGTCACTCATGTTTATGGGGAGTCTGACCTCTGGGTACCTTTCGCGGGGGACACTCCATGTTTAGGTTCCAGCGGGAGTCACTCATGTTTATGGGGAGTCTGACCTCATTGTACCTTTCGTGGGGGACACTCCATGTTTAGGTTCTATAGGGAGTCACTCATGTTTATGAGGAGTCTGACCTCTGTGTACCTTTCAGGGGGACATTCCATGTTTAGGTTCTATAGGGAGTCACTCATGTTATTGAGGAATCTAACCTCTGAGTACCTTTCGAGGGGGACACTCATGTTTATGGGGAGTCTGACCTCTGTGTACCTTTCGTGGGGGACACTCCATGTTTAGATTGTATAGGGAGTCACTCATGTTTATGGGGAGTCTGACCTCTGTGTACCTTTCGCGGGGGACACTCAATGTTTAGGTTCTATAGGGAGTCACTCATGTTTATGGGGAGTCTGACCTCTGTTAACCTTCCGCCGGGGACACCCCATGTTTAGATTCTATAGGGAGTCACTCATGTTTATGGGGAGTCTGACCTCTGGGTACCTTTCGTGGGGGACACTCCATGTTTAGGTTCTATAGGGAGTCACTCATGTTTATGAGGAGTCTGACCTCTGAGTACCTTTCGAGGGGGACACTCATGTTTATGAGGAGTCTGACCTCTGGGTACCTTTCGAGGGGGACACTCATGTTTATGGGGAGTCTGACCTCATTGTACCTTTCGTGGGGGACACTCCATGTTTAGGTTCTATAGGGAGTCACTCATGTTTATGAGGAGTCTGACCTCTGAGTACCTTTCGAGGGGGACACTCATGTTTATGGGGAGTCTGACCTCTGGGTACCTTTCAGGGGGACATTCCCTGTTTACTTTCTAAAGGGAGTCACTCATGTTTATGGGGAGTCTGTCCTCTTTGTACCTTTCGTGGGGGACACTCCATGTTTAGGTTCCAGAGGGAGTCACTCATGTTTATGGGGAGTCTGACCTCATTGTACCTTTCATGGGGGACACTCCATGTTTACTTTCTAAAGGGAGTCACTCATGTTTATGGGGAGTCTGACCTCTGTGTACATTTCAGGGGACACTCCATGTTTTGGTTATATAGGGAATCACGTTTATGGGGAGTCTGACCCGTGTGCACCTTCTGCGGGGGACACCCCATGTTTAGATTCTATAGGGAGTCACTCATGATTATGAGGAGTCTGACCTCTGAGTACCTTTCGAGGGGGACACTCATGTTTATGGAGAGTCTGACCTCTGAGTACCTTTTGTGGGGGACACTCCATGTTTAGGTTCTATAGGGAATCACTCATGTTTATGGGGAGTCTGACCTCTGAGTACCTTCCGCGGGGGACACCCCATGTTTAGATTCTATAGGGAGTCACTCATGTTTATGGGGAGTCTGACCTCTTTGTACCTTAACTGGGAGACATCCATGTTTAGGGTCTATAGGGAGTCACTCATGTTTATGGGGAGTCTGATCTCTGGGTACCTTTCGCGGGGGACACTCCATGTTTAGGTTCCAGAGGGAGTCACTCATGTTTATGGGGAGTCTGACCTCATTGTACCTTTCCTGGGGGACACTCCATGTTTAGGTTCTATAGGGAGTCACTCATGTTTATGAGGAGTCTGACCTCTGAGTACCTTTCGAGGGGGACACTCATGTTTATGGGGAGTCTGACCTCTGGGTACCTTTCCAGGGGGACACTCATGTTTATGGGGAGTCTGACCTCATTGTACCTTTCATGGGGGACACTCCATGTTTAGGTTCTACACGGAGTCACTCATGTTTATGAGGAGTCTGACCTCTGAGTACCTTTCGAGGGGGACACTCATCTTTATGGGGAGTCTGACCTCTGTGTACTTTTCAAGGAGGACATTCCATGTTTACTTTCTAAAGGGAGTCACTCATGTTTATTGGGAGTCTGACCTCTAAGTACCTTTCGCGGGGGACACTCCATGTTTAGGTTCCAGAGGGAGTCACTCATGTTTATGGGGAGTCTGACCTCATTGTACCTTTCGTGGGGGACACTCCATGTTTACTTTCTAAAGGGAGTCACTCATGTTTATGGGGAGTCTGACCTCTGTGTACCTTTCGTGGGGGACACTCCATGTTTACTTTGTAAAGGGAGTCACTCATGTTTATGGGGAGTCTGACCTCTGTGTACCTTTCAGGGTACACTCCATGTTTTGGTTATATAGGGAATCACGTTTATGGGGGGTCTGACCTCTGTGCACCTTCTGCGGGGGACACCCCATGTTTAGATTCTATAGGGAGTCACTCATGATTATGAGGAGTCTGACCTCTGAGTACCTTTTGTGGGGGACACTGCATGTTTAGGTTCTATAGGGAGTCACTCATGTTTATGGGGAGTCTGACCTCTGAGTACCTTTTGTGGGGGACACTGCATGTTTAGGTTCTATAGGGAGTCACTCATGTTTATGGGGAGTCTGACCTCTGAGTACCTTTCGCGGGGGACACTCCATGTTTAGGTTCTATAGGGAGTCACTCATGTTTATGGGGAGTCTGACCTCATTGTACCTTTCGTGGGGGACACTCCATGTTTAGGTTCTATAGGGAGTCACTCATGTTTATGGGGAGTCTGACCTCTGAGTACCTTTCGTGGGGGACACTCCATGTTTAGGTTCTATAGGGAGTCACTCATGTTTATGGGGAGTCTGACCTCTGAGTACCTTTCGTGGGGGACACCCCATGTTTAGGTTCTATAGGGAGTCACTCATGTTTATGGGGAGTCTGACCTCTGAGTACCTTGCGTGGGGGACACTCCATGTTTAGGTTCTATAGGGAGTCACTCATGTTTATGGGGAGTCTGACCTCTGAGTACCTTTCGCGGGGGACACTCCATGTTTAGGTTCTATAGGGAGTCACTCATGTTTATGGGGAGTCTGACCTCTGGGTACCTTTCGCGGGGGACACTCCATGTTTAGGTTCCAGCGGGAGTCACTCATGTTTATGGGGAGTCTGACCTCATTGTACCTTTCGTGGGGGACACTCCATGTTTAGTTTCTATAGGGAGTCACTCATGTTTATGGGGAGTCTGACCTCTGAGTACCTTTCGTGGGGGACACCCCATGTTTAGGTTCTATAGGGAGTCACTCATGTTTATGGGGAGTCTGACCTCTGAGTACCTTGCGTGGGGGACACTCCATGTTTAGGTTCTATAGGGAGTCACTCATGTTTATGGGGAGTCTGACCTCTGAGTACCTTTCGCGGGGGACACTCCATGTTTAGGTTCTATAGGGAGTCACTCATGTTTATGGGGAGTCTGACCTCTGGGTACCTTTCGCGGGGGACACTCCATGTTTAGGTTCCAGCGGGAGTCACTCATGTTTATGGGGAGTCTGACCTCATTGTACCTTTCGTGGGGGACACTCCATGTTTAGTTTCTATAGGGAGTCACTCATGTTTATGGGGAGTCTGACCTCTGAGTACCTTTCGTGGGGGACACCCCATGTTTAGGTTCTATAGGGAGTCACTCATGTTTATGGGGAGTCTGACCTCTGAGTACCTTGCGTGGGGGACACTCCATGTTTAGGTTCTATAGGGAGTCACTCATGTTTATGAGGAGTCTGACCTCTGAGTACCTTTCGAGGTGGACACTCATGTTTATGGGGAGTCTGACCTCTGGGTACCTTTCAGGGGGACATTCCATGTTTACTTTCTAAAGGGAGTCACTCATGTTTATGGGGAGTCTGTCCTCTTTGTAACTTTCAGGGGGACATTCCATGTTTACTTTCTAAAGGGAATCACTCATGTTTATGGGGAGTCTGACCTCTGTGTACCTTTCGTGGGGGACTCTCCATGTGTAGGTTCTATAGGGAGTCACTCATGTTTATGGGGAGTCTGACCTCTGTGTACCTTCCGCGGGGGACACCCCATGTTTAGGATCTATAGGGAGTCACTCATGTTTATGGGGAGTGTGACATCTTTGTACCTTAACTGGGAGACATCCATGTTTAGGGTCTATAGGGAGTCACTCATGTTTATTGGGAGTCTGACCTCTGGGTACCTTTCAGGGGGACATTCCATGTTTAGGTTTCAGAGGGAGTCACTCATGCTAATGGGGAGTCTAACCTCTGAGTATCTTTCGAGGGGGACACTCATGTTTATGGGAGTCTGACCTCTGTGTACCTTTCGTGGGGGACACTCCATGTTTAGATTGTATAGGGAGTCACTCATGTTTATGAGGAGTCTGACCACTGTGTACCTTTCGCGGGGGACACTCAATGTTTAGGTTCTATAGGGAGTCACTCAAGTTTATCGGGAGTCTGACCTCTGTTAACCTTCCGCCGGGGACACCCCATGTTTAGATTCTATAGGGAGTCACTCATGTTTATGGGGAGTCTGACCTCTGGGTACCTTTCGAGGGGGACACTCATGTTTATGTGGAGTCTGACCTCTGGGTACCTTTCGAGGGGGACACTCATGTTTATGGGGAGTCTGACCTCATTGTACCTTTCGTGGGGGACACTCCATGTTGAGGTTCTATAGGGAGTCACTCATGTTTATGAGGAGTCTGACCTCTGAGTACCTTTCGAGGGGGACACTCATGTTTATGTGGAGTCTGACCTCTGGGTACCTTTCGAGGGGGACACTCATGTTTATGGGGAGTCTGACCTCATTGTACCTTTCGTGGGGGACACTCCATGTTTAGGTTCTATAGGGAGTCACTCATGTTTATGAGGAGTCTGACCTCTGAGTACCTTTCGAGGGGGACACTCATGTTTATGGGGAGTCTGACCTCTGGGTACCTTTCATTGGGACATTCCCTGTTTACTTTCTAAAGGGAGTCACTCATGTTTATGGGGAGTCTGTCCTCTTTGTACCTTTCGTGGGGGACACTCCATGTTTAGGTTCCAGAGGGAGTCACTCATGTTTATGGGGAGTCTGACCTCATTGTACCTTTCATGGGGGACACTCCATGTTTACTTTCTAAAGGGAGTCACTCATGTTTATGGGGAGTCTGACCTCTGTGTACCTTTCGTGGGGGACACTCCATGTTTACTTTCTAAAGGGAGTCACTCATGTTTATGGGGAGTCTGACCTCTGTGTACCTTTCAGGGGACACTCCATGTTTTGGTTATATAGGGAATCACGTTTATGGGGAGTCTGACCCGTGTGCACCTTCTGCGGGGGACACCCCATGTTTAGATTCTATAGGGAGTCACTCATGATTATGAGGAGTCTGACCTCTGAGTACCTTTCGAGGGGGACACTCATGTTTATGGGGAGTCTGACCTGAGTACCTTTTGTGGGGGACACTCCATGTTTAGGTTCTATAGGGAATCACTCATGTTTATGGGGAGTCTGACCTCTGAGTACCTTCCGCGGGGGACACCCCATGTTTAGATTCTATAGGGAGTTACTCATGTTTATGGGGAGTCTGACCTCTTTGTACCTTAACTGGGAGACATCCATGTTTAGGGTCTATAGGGAGTCACTCATGTTTATGGGGAGTCTGACCTCTGGGTACCTTACACGGGGGACACTCCATGTTTAGGTTCCAGAGGGAGTCACTCATGTTTATGGGGAGTCTGACCTCATTGTACCTTTCCTGGGGGACACTCCATGTTTAGGTTCTATAGGGAGTCACTCATGTTTATGAGGAGTCTGACCTCTGAGTACCTTTCGAGGGGGACACTCATGTTTATGGGGAGTCTGACCTCTGGGTACCTTTCAGGGTACACTCCATGTTTTGGTTATATAGGGAATCACGTTTATGGGGAGTCTGTCCTCTGTGCACCTTCTGCGGGGGACACCCCATGTTTAGATTCTATAGGGAGTCACTCATGATTATGAGGAGTCTGACCTCTGAGTACCTTTCGAGGGGGACACTCATGTTTATGGGGAGTCTGACCTCTGAGTACCTTTTGTGGGGGACACTGCATGTTTAGGTTCTATAGGGAGTCACTCATGTTTATGGGGAGTCTGACCTCTGAGTACCTTTCGCGGGGGACACTCCATGTTTAGGTTCTATAGGGAGTCACTCATGTTTATGGGGAGTCTGACCTCATTGTACCTTTCGTGGGGGACCCTCCATGTTTAGGTTCTATAGGGAGTCACTCATGTTTATGGGGCGTCTGACCTCTGAGTACCTTTCGTGGGGGACACTCCATGTTTAGGTTCTATAGGGAATCACTCATGTTTATGGGGAGTCTACCTCTGTGTACCTTCCGCGGGGGACACCCCATGTTTAGGTTCTATAGGGAGTCACTCATGTTTATGGGGAGTCTGACCTCTGAGTACCTTGCGTGGGGGACACTCCATGTTTAGGTTCTATAGGGAGTCACTCATGTTTATGGGGAGTCTGACCTCTGAGTACCTTTCGCGGGGGACACTCCATGTTTAGGTTCTATAGGGAGTCACTCATGTTTATGGGGAGTCTGACCTCTGGGTACCTTTCGCGGGGGACACTCCATGTTTAGGTTCCAGCGGGAGTCACTCATGTTTATGGGGAGTCTGACCTCATTGTACCTTTCGTGGGGGACACTCCATGTTTAGGTTCTATAGGGAGTCACTCATGTTTATGAGGAGTCTGACCTCTGAGTACCTTTCGAGGTGGACACTCATGTTTATGGGGAGTCTGACCTCTGGGTACCTTTCAGGGGGACATTCCATGTTTACTTTCTAAAGGGAGTCACTCATGTTTATGGGGAGTCTGTCCTCTTTGTAACTTTCAGGGGGACATTCCATGTTTACTTTCTAAAGGGAATCACTCATGTTTATGGGGAGTCTGACCTCTGTGTACCTTTCGTGGGGGACTCTCCATGTGTAGGTTCTATAGGGAGTCACTCATGTTTATGGGGAGTCTGACCTCTGTGTACCTTCTGCGGGGGACACCCCATGTTTAGGATCTATAGGGAGTCACTCATGTTTATGGGGAGTGTGACATCTTTGTACCTTAACTGGGAGACATCCATGTTTAGGGTCTATAGGGAGTCACTCATGTTTATGGGGAGTCTGACCTCTGGGTACCTTTCGAGGGGCACACTCATGTTTATGGGGAGTCTGACCTCATTGTACCTTTCCTGGGGGACACTCCATGATTACGTTCTATAGGGAGTCACTCATGTTTATGAGGAGTCTGACCTCTGAGTACCTTTCGAGGGGGACACTCATGTTTATGGGGAGTCTGACCTCTGGGTACCTTTCAGGAGGACATTCCATGTTTACTTTCTAAAGGGAGTCACTCATGTTTATGGGGAGTCTGACCTCTAATTACCTTTTCGGGGGACACTCCATGTTTAGGTTCCAGAGGGAGTCACTCATGTTTATGGGGAGTCTGTCCTCTTTGTACCTTTCGTGGGGGACACTCCATGTTTACTTTCTAAAGGGAGTCACTCATGTTTATGGGGAGTCACTCATCCTTATGGGGAGTCTGACCTCTGAGTACCTTTCGAGGGTGACACTCCATGTTTAGGTTCTATAGGGAGTCACTCATGTTTATGGGGAGTCTGACCTCTGTGAACCTTTCGCGGGGGACACTCCATGATTAGGTTCCAAAGGGAGTCACTCATGTTTATGAGGAGTCTGACCTCTGAGTACCTTTCAGGGTGACATTCCATGTTTACTTTCTAAAGGGAGTCGCTCATGTTTATGGGGAGTCTGACCTCTTTGTACCTTAACTGGGAGACATCCATGTTTAGGGTCTATAGGGAGTCACTCATGTTTATGGGGAGTCTGACCTCTGAGTACCTTTCGTGGGAGACACTCCATGTTTAGGTTCCACTGGGAGTCACTCATGTTTATGGGGAGTCTGACCTCATTGTACCTTTCGTGGGGGACACTCCATGTTTAGGTTCTATAGGGAGTCACTAATGTTTATGAGGAGTCTGGCCTCTGAGTACCTTTCGAGGGGGACACTCATGTTTATGGGGAGTCTGACCTCTGGGTACCTTTCGTGGGGGATACTCCATCTTTACTTTCTAAAGGGAGTCACTCATGTTTATGGGGAGTCTGACCTCTGAGTGCCTTTCGTGGGGGACACTCCATCTTTACTTTCTAAAGGGAGTCACTCACGTTTATGGGGAATCTGACCTCTGTGTACCTTTCAGGGGGACACTCCATGTTTAGGTTCCAGCGGGAGTCACTTATGTTTATGGGGAGTCTGACCTCATTGTACCTTTCACGAGGGACACGCCATGTTTAGGTTCTATAGGGAGTCACTCATGTTTATAGGGAGTCTGACCTCTGAGTACCTTTCGAGGGGGACACTCCATGATTAGGTTGTATAGGGAGTCACTCATTCTTATGGGGAGTCTGACCTGTGAGTACCTTTCGAGGGGGATACTCCATGTTTAGGTTCCAGAGGGAGTCACTCATGTTTATGGGGAGTCTGACCTCTGTGTATCTTTCCAGGGGGACACTCCATGTTTAGGTTCCAGCGGGAGTCACTCATGTTTATGGGGAGTCTGACCTCTGTGTACCTTTCGTGGGGGACACTCCATGTTTAGGTTCTATAGGGAGTCACTCATGTTAATGGGGAGTCTGACCTCTGTATACCTTTCAGGGGGACACTCCATGTTTTGGTTTTATAGGGAGTCACTCATGTTTATGTGGAAACTGACCTCTGTGTACCTTTTGAGGGGGACACTCCATGTATATGTTCTATCGGGAGTCATTCATGTTTATCGGGAGTCTGACCTCTGTGTATTTTTCGTGGGGGACACCCATCTTTATGTTCTATAGGGAGTAATTCTTGTTTATCGGGAGTCTGACCCCTGTGCACCTTTCGAGGGGAACACTCCATGTGTATGTTATACAGGGAGTCACTCATGTTTATTGGTAGTCTGACCTCTGTGTACCTAAACATGTAGTGTCCCCCTAAAAAGGTACACACAGGTCAGACTCCCTATAAACATGAGTGACTCCCTATAGAACCTAAACGTGGAGTGTCCCCCTCGAAAGATACACAAGATAAGACTCCCCATTAACAGCAGTGACGCCTTACAGAACCTAAATGTGGGGTGTCCCCATCCAAAGGTACAAATAAGTCAGACTACCAATAAACATGTATGACCCCCTATAGAACAAACATGGAGTGTCCCCCATGAAAGGTACTCAGAGTTCAAACTCCCCATAAATATGAGTTTCTATAGAACCTAAAATGGAGTGTCCCCCTCGAAAGGTACACAGAGGTCCTACTCGCCATAAACAGGAGAGACTACCAATAGAACCTAAACATGGAGTGTCCCCCACGAAAGGAACACAGAGATCTGACTCCCCATAAACATGAACCTAATCATAGAGTTTCCCCCTCGAAAGGTACACAGAGGTCTGACTACCAATCAACATGAATGACTCTCTATAGAACATAAACATGGAGTGTCCCCCACGAAAGGTACACAGAGGTCATACTAGGCATAAACATGTGTGACACCCTATAGAACATAAACCTGGACTGTCCTTCACGAAAGGTACACAGAGGTCACACTACCAATTAACATGAGTGACTTTCTATAGAATATAAACATGGAGTGTCCCCCGCGAAAGGTACACAGAGGTCAGACTCCCCATAAACATGAATGACTCCCTATTGAACATAAACATGGAGTGTCCCCCACGCAAGGTACACAGATTTCGACTGCCAATAAATATGAATGACTCCCTATGGAACATAAACATGGAGATTGGAAATATGTTTGTATATTTTCAGAAAACAACTCCGAGACCATGTGGAATCCTGCAACAGAGAGGAATTGACAGGAGTGCTCCAGCCATGAAGACGAGAAACAGTCCAGAGATGGAAGACGCTGACGATGCCTTGCCATACTAGCAGTCAGCAGATGTGCGTCACTGCAGATTGCCCAGGACCAAACCAGAGAGGGTCGGACCTGCATTACCACCATTTGTCCACCATCCAGAACTGAGATATCATTGCTGTTATGTACACATAAAGAACTGTTGGACATAGAAATTGGGACTCAAAACAACTGTTGGCCCAAAAGAAACTCAGTATCGACGGATTCATTTGCCTCTCAGCATAACCATTATTGCTTGTCTCATTTTCGGTTCCTATAATTGTATTCCTAGTATCACATGAGCTCACTCATCTAAGGGAAATGATGAACAACATAGACTGAAGAACAAGAACAGCATTGATCAGACTGTCAGACCTCAGAGCGAAGGTAGGGGAGGGTGGGGATAAAGGAGATAGATCAACCAAAGGACTTGTGTGTTTGCATATGAGCCTACCAAGTGATCACAGACAACGGGGGGGGGGGGGGGGGGCACGCGTGTGGAGAGTTTTGGGATGGTAAGGGGGAGGGGAGGGGTTTGAGGACAAATATGTGATACCTTAATCAATAAATTACAGAAAAAAAAGAACATAAACATGGAGTGTCCCCACGAAAGGTACACAGAGGTCAGACTACTAATAAACATGAGTGACTCCCTATAGGACATAAACATGGAGTGTCCCCTCGAAAGGTACACAGTGGTCAGACTACCAATAAACATGAATGACTTTCTATAGAACATAAGCATGGAGTATCCCCCACGAACGGTACACAGAGGTCAGACTCCCCATAAACATGAATGACTCCCTATAGAACATAAGCATGGAGTATCCCCCACGAACGGTACACAGAGGTCAGACTGTCCATAAACATGATTGACTCTATAGATCATAAACATGGAGTGTCCCCCTCGAAAGGTACTCAGAGGTCAGACTACCAATAAACATGAGTGACTCCCTATAGAACAAACATGGAGTGTCCCCCACGAAAGGTACACAGAGGTCAGACTACCAATAAACATGAGTGATGCCCTATAGAACAAACATGGAGTGTCACCCTCGAAAGGTACTCAGAGGTCAGACTCCCAATAAACATGAATGACTCCCTATAGAACATAAACATGGTGTGTCCCCCTCAAAAGGTACACAGAGGTCAGACTCCCAATATACATGAGTGACTCCCTATAGAACATAAACATGGAGTGTCCCCCTCGAAAAGTACACAGAGGTCAGACTACCAATAAACATGAATGACTCTCTATAGAACATAAACATGGAGTGTCCCCCTTGAAAGGTACACAGAGGTCAGACTCCCAATAAACATGAATGACTCCCTATAGAACCTAAACATGGAGTGTCCCCCTAGAAAGGTACTCAGAGGTCAGACTCCCAATAAACATGAATGACTCTCTATAAAACATAAACATGGAGTGTCCCCCTAGAAAGGTACACAGAGGTCAGACTTTCCATAAACATGAATGACTCCCTATAGAACATAAATATGGCGTGTCCCCCTAGAAAGGTACACAGAGGTCAGACTACCAATAAACATGAGTGACTCCCTATAGAACCTAAACATAGAGTGTCCCCAATGAAGGGTACACAGAGGTCAGAGTACCAATTAACATGAGTGACTCTATAGAACATAAACATGGCGTGTCCCCCAAGAAAGGTACACAGAGGTCAGACTCCCAATAAACATGAGTGACTCCCTATAAAACATAAACATGGAGTGTCCCCCATGAAAGGTACACAGAGGTCAGACTACCCATAAACATGAATGACTCACTATAGATCATAAACATGGAGTGTCCTCCTCGAAAGGTACACAGCGGTAAGACTCCCAATAAACATGAATGACTCCCTTTAGAACTTAAACATAGAGTGTCCCCCATGAAAGGTACACAGAGGTCATACTACCAATCAACATGAATGACTCCCTAAAGAACATAAACATGGAGTGTCCCCCACCAAAGGTACACAGAGGTCAGACTACCAATCAATATGAATGACTCCCTATAAAACATAAACATGGAGTGTCCCCCTAGAAAGGTACACAGAGGTCAGACTCCCAATAAACATGAATGACTCCCTATAAAACATAAACATGGAGTGTCCCCCTAGAAAGGTACACAGAGGTCAGACTCCCAATAAACATGAATGACTCCCTATAAAACATAAACATGGAGTGTCCCCCTAGAAAGGTACACAGAGGCCAGACTCCCCATAAACATGAATGACTCCCTATAGAACCTAAACATGGAGTGTCCCCCTCGAAAGGTACACAGAGGTCAGATTTCCAATCAACATGAATGACTCCCTATAGAACCTAAACATTGAGTGTCCCCCTCGAAAGGTACACAGAGGTCAGACTCCCCATAAACATGAGTGACTCCCTATAAAACATAAACATGGAGTGTCCCCCATGAAAGGTACACAGAGGTCAGACTCCCCATAAACATGAATGACTCACTATAGATCATAAACATGGAGTGTCCCCCTAGAAAGGTACACAGAGGTCAGACTCCCCATAATCATGAGTGACTCCCGCTGGAACCTAAACATGGAGTGTCCTCCTCGAAAGGTACACAGAGGTCAGACTCCCCATAAACATAAATGACTCCCTATAGAGGGTCCTGGTCCTTCCCCAAGCCTCTGGTACTCAGCCTGTTAGGGAAGTCAGGGCAGCGGGGTACAGCACTGTATTTTGGTCAGCCACCGAGTAAGAGTGGATGAAGCATGAACTTGGCAGTCCTGTGGGTTCAATCCCAGTCCCCAACTCATCGGCCTCGGCCCGTGACCTCACGCTGAGCCTGTCATAAACCAGATGGGTGTGACTTTGCGGGGCGATTTCGAGGATTACAGAAACGTGTCTTGCATGATGCTTGGGCTATAGTAGTTGCTCAGTTAGGGGCCTGTTTAGATCACCAGTGCCTCCCCCACTTTCTGGAGGAGGTCCCGCCCTCACATCCTTTGGCTCCCGGCTCCTACCTCCACGTAGTTGGTCTGTGTCCTCATGATGTCATCATCCCGAAGTTGATGGATGGTCGTGACCTCCCTCCCTGGAGGAAGGAGAATGCGTGAGGGCCTGCAGGCCAGGGAGCAGGCAACGCTGTGCAGGGCTGGGGAGACTCCAGCCCTGGGCACGGCCGACAAGGTGCATTCCTGGGCCAGGGACTAGCGTGGGTGGCCTGGCTCGTCTCTAGGGGCCCACCTGGGTCAAAGGTCACACCTGGGTCCATGAAAACCCAGGCAGGACTTTTACTGCTCCCAGCCACTCTGTCCCTGGTAGGATGGGGGGGCAGCTAAAACAGGCTAGCAGGTGACTTCAGCCCCACACACCTCATACCTGGGCACCTCCGTGCCTTCTGTGACCTTCTGTACAACCGGGCTACCTTCTACCGGGGACCTTGACCCTTGACCAAGTGATTCCGTTGCCTCATCTTCAGGAACCTCAGTTGGGGTACCAGAGTTGAGCGTGCGGTGTGTGATATACGGCACATGCTCTGCCAGTGTCACCTTCTAGGATGGTGAGGTTCCTGGGGCCCCCCCCCCCCCCCCCGCCAAAATTGAGGAGGTGTAGCGTGGGGCCGAAATTCTGCATTTCTAACAAGCGCCCAGGGGGGCCCTCAGACCTCACGTGGTATCCCAAGGGTCTAGAGCAGGGGTCCTCAAACTTTTTAAACAGGGGGCCAGTTCACTGTCCCTCAGACCGTGGGAGGGCCGGACTATAGTTTAAAAAAAACCACTATAGCCAAAACCAGTTTGGCTCAGTGGATAGAGCGTCGGCCTGCGGACTGAAGGGTCCCAGGTTCGATTCCGGTCAAGGGCATGTACCTTGGTTGCGGGCACATCCCCAGTTGCGGGGTGTGCGGGAGGCAGCTGATCGATGTTTCTCTCTCATCAATGTTTCTAACTCTCTGTCCCTCTCCCTTCTTCCTCTGTATGAAATCAATAAAATATCTTACCTTATAATAGACAAATATGCAAATTGACCGCACTGTCGCTACACCCAAGCCACGCCCACTAACCAAGCCACGCCCACTAACCACGCCCACCAGGAAACCGTTGCAGGGACGTTGGGGTGTGGCAGGGACGTTGGGGTGCGGCGGAGCCCAAGGCCGGGAAAGCCGCCCAGCGGGGAGCCTGCACCGATCGCAGGAAACCACTGGGGGTCGGCTCCTGCGATCCTTAGCAGGGACGCTGGGTGCGGCCGAGCCCAAGGCCACCGCCCGGGGCCAAGCCCCGACCCTGAAAAAGGCAGAAGGCGGTGGCCACAGCCAAGGCCTGGGTCCCCGGTGCCGGCAGAAAACTGGTGCAGGCAGCCAGGTGAATGAAGGTCTATTGCACGAATCTTCGTGCAAATGGGCTACTAGTATATATATAAAAAAAACTATGAACACATTCCTATGCACACTGCACATACCTTATTTTGAAGTAAAAATACAAAACGGCAAAAACACCCGTATGTGGCCCGCGGGCTGCAGTTTGAGGACACCTGGTCTAGAGCAGCGGTTGCCAACCTTTTGGACTGCGTGGGCCACCAGTTGGCAACCGCTGGTCTAGAGAACTCCCAGCGCCCCACCCCATCCCGGACCCTCCCACGTTTCGAACAGGCCTGCCGCGGCCCCGGCCACACCATCCCTGCTGGTCCCCTTATGTCTTCCTTAGGGGCGGCCAGGAGACTTAACCTGAAGTCCCAGTGCCCAGGTACTTCACCCAACATTCCCTGAATCGTCCCCGAGACTCCATTTAGCATCTGATCCATCTCCTCCCACCCCCATCCCACCCTGAGCCGTCTGCCTGCTGACCGAGTCCCCTCCACGTGCATCCTCGCAGCCTCAGCTGTCCCAGAACTTCGGGATCGGCCTGTGCCGCCCCTGGACCACCCGCCAGAATAGCCCTGCCCTGGAGTAGGATGCTCTGACCCAGCCCACGCGATGCTTCCAAGCTTCCTGGGGACTTCTCTGCCAGGAAAGACAAAGTGAAATGACCCTCCAGGAAGGATGTCTGGGGAGGAAGGACCGGCTTCCGCTCCAGGGCCGGGGGTCGCCTCACCTTTGGAAAGGAGCTGGTCCCCCCTCACTTCCTCGAACAGGGCCCTGTCTCCATAGCCCTCCTCCTGTTTCTCCTGGAAGAGCTGGTAGCAGGAGCTGGGGCTGGCCAGGAGCAGCCGGAAGGCCTGAGAGACGGAGCGAGGGTCAGATGCTAGCGTCCCCTCCAGAAGTTTCCACGGGTTTCCAAAAGTCCCGGTGCTCCTCGCTAAAGGGAGGAGGAAGGCACAGCCCCTGAGCCCCCCATGGCCCGCGTGGACAGCCAACTGCTCGCCGCCGAGCGCCAGGCTACCTTCAGGCAAACGGCTGTTCTCACCCTGGGGCCGGGGCGACGGGCCCGCAGGGGAAGGGGTAGGTGATTAAGAATCCCTCGACTCTGGCCCAACTCGGGACGGAGCCAGGAGAGTCTAGAATCAAGACCAGACCCTGGGGCGCAGCGATTCCTGGCTTTGGATGAGTGGCCACCCCGAAGTCTAGCTTGGAGGGCAGCCACCCGGAGGCCCATCTGGTGCCGGGGCCTCCTGTGGGGTCCGTAGGCCAGCCGAGCTTAGCAGGCTGCCATTTGAACCCGGGACCCCCCACTCCAAGAAAGAGGCCTTTGTCTGCTTTTCCTCCTTTTAGTCTCCGATGTGACTGGCAGACTCAAAATGCTCCCGTGAGAGGATGAGGAGCAGGCCTGGGCAGCTGACCTGCTGAGTCACATGGGGGGTCAGAGCCACCACCTGACCTCTTCCCTCACCTGGGGTACAAGCTGCCGCCAATGAGGATCCTGCCTAGAGGATACTCTCTCCCATTGACCGTGACGGTGGGGACACCATCAGGTTCCCGATGGAATCCATAGTGACCACCTTACCGTCCTCGGTGAGTTGGGTCACGTCGCCAGTCCCTGGACCGGGGCAGGGGTGTTGGGAGGGGTGGGCTTGAAGCCGCAGTCTGACCCCTAATCCAGTCTCTCGGGGAGACCCCCACACCCCCTGCCCCCAGAGGCCACGTGGGCCCTCTCCCTGGGCACCCCATTGTTTCTGGGGAGGCCGCAGGCCCGAGAGGTTGGACCAAGTTCAGATCAGCCAAACCAAGCCCCGCACCAGTGAGTATTCCATGGGCAAGTCTTCGGGGTTGGAGACCCGGGGGGTGTCGAAGACCAAGGAGATCGTCTTGTGGGGCGCCTGGGTGTAGAGCAGAAGGCCACCTCGTCCTGGAGAGACAGGAAAACAAGTGTGATGTCGTTTCGCTCCATCAGCTCCTTTCTGGCCTGGGACCGGCTCGCCTGGCACAGTGGTCCCTGTGCTCGGGCCACCTCTAGGGTGGGGATGGGGGGGGGCAATTAGAACCCCTTCTTCCTGCTCAGCCCTCAAAACTCAGCTGAGGCCCAGCTGTCAGGGCTCAGTGGTTGATCCTTGTCCTATGAACCAGGAGGTCCTGGGTTTGATTCCCGGTCAAGGCCCATGCCAGCTCGATCCCCAGTGTGGGGCGTGTAGGAGGCAGCCGATCAATGCTATTTCTCTCTCTTCCTCTCCCTTCATCTCTGAGATCAATAAAAGTATATTTAAGCCGAAACCGGTTTGGCTCAGTGGATAGAGCGTCAGCCTGAGGACTGAAAGGTCCCAGGTTCGATTCCGGTCAAGGGCACGTACGTTGGTTGCGGGCACATCCCCAGTAGGGGGTGTGCAGGAGGCAGCTGGTTGATGTTTCTCTCTCATCGATGTTTCTAACTCTCTTTCTCCCTTCCTCTCTGTAAAAAATCAATAAAATATATTTTTAAAAAATAAAATAGCCCTAATCGGTTTGGCTCAGTGGATAGAGCGTCGGCCTGCGGACTCAAGGGTCCCAGGTTCGATTCCGGTCAAGGGCATGTACCTTGGTTGCGGGCACATCCCCAGTGGGGAGTGTGCAGGAGGCAGCTGATTGATGTTTCTAACTCTCTATCACTCTACCTTCCTCTCTGTAAAAAAAAAATTTTTTAAAAAATGAATTAAAAATATTTAAAAAATAAAAATAAATAAAAGTATATTTAAAAAACAAACAAAAAACTCAGCTCAGCAATGGCCCCTGCTTGGGGTTTTTTCCTGACCCATTCTCCCATCCATCAAGTTTAAGACGGGAGTCACCTAGTCTCACCATCTGCACCCCATCTAGGAACAAGCCTCGGCTTTATTTCCAAAATCCATTCAGCGTGGACGCATCCCCAAGGCCATATGGGGAAGCCACCGTGACCTCTCCCCTAAGCTTCTCTTCCATTCTGGTCCCTTCCCAAGACCTGATCTTGCCGAAACCGGTTTGGCTCAGTGGATAGAGCATCGGCCTGCAGACTCAAGGGTCCCGGGTTCGATTCCGGTCAAGGGCATGTACCTTGGTTGCGGGCACATCCCCAGTGGGGGGTGTGCAGGAGGCAGCTGATCCATGTTTCTCTCTCATCGATGTTTCTAACTCTCTATCCCTCTCCCTTCCTCTCTGTAAAAAATCAATAAAATATATTTTTTTAAAAAAACAACCTGCTCTTTCTCTCAGCTGGAGGGCTCTTTTCAAACTTGACCAGAACATTCACACCCTGATGCGTATCCTCCAATGTCATCCCACCTTGCTCTTCCTAACCCGAGCCCTTACCTGCCTGTGACCTCTGCACTCTGACCTGGCCCGCCCGGCCCCTGTTCATGGCGCAGCCCGCATTATGCCCCCCCCAAACCCAATCTTTGCATGGCCAGCCCCGGGTTTCCTGTTTGCAGCTTTTCCTGACCACCTCATGTGGTCTAGTAACTCACAGTCGCCTCATTTCTTGCATTCGCTGCACTTGAGTTCGGCGTCTTTGCTACAGCAGGGGCCGACTCCGACCCAAGGGCCCAGAGCCATGCGCCAGCGCTGCCGACCTTTGGCTGAGAGCCTGGACCCTTCAGCTGCCGAGGGTGTTCGGTGGCCCTGACCACGCGCACTCTGCAACGGGAGGAAGGTAGACCCTCAGCTTCATTCCTCAGGGGCCACGACGTGGCCAAGCCATGCCGCCTGAGCCTCCACCCACTCACGTCCTAACAGCAAAGGCGCCTCCAGTGAGGCTGAGCTTTGCTGGGAAGGTTGACCGTAAGCCTGAGATGCCCACTGTGGGGGCTCCGGTCCCATCGCCCCTGCCCTTCCCCCCACCGACAGGTCTCCCCAGGTGGGGCGTTACCTGGAGCCACCCACCCAGGCGATTGGGGTCCTTGTAGACACGCCACCTGGTTGTTCCTCTTCTTGATGAGCCCGGTCACCGTGTTCACAAAACCATGCGCCTGCAGCTCTCTGCTGGGGGAGAGAAGCAGGCGCTGGGAAGGGCTTGGGGCTCCCCGTGGGGCGGGGGGGGGGGGGGGGGGCATCACATTGCTGTCCCATGGAAGGGGCACATCCTTGCGGTCAGGAGAGAGATGCAGAGTGGCCGTCCCCCAACCTTAGGGACACAGGCTGGTAGCTCAGCGCACATCTTGCCCAGCTCACGGCAGGGTCTGGTCCAGAACTGTTAGCATCTGTCCCCGCTCGGTGGCCTAGACTCTGTCCTCATCCCTGCAGCCACATTCCCAGTCCCTTCCACCCCTGCCCCAGGCGGCTGGGGAGCCAATTCCTCTCCCCAGGGAGGGGGGGGGCGCTGTATTTCCCCTGAGAAGTCAAGAAGCGAAGTGTCCCCCTGAGATGGCCAAGGAGGTTGTCACGTTTGTACGGGGAGCAGGGGGTGGGCCTTACATCCTCGGATCCTGGCACTGTCCTCCGGTTTACAATGTATGTTGGTTCCTTGTTGGAGATAAACAGTGATGTCCGAGATGAAGAAGATGGCCCATTTTATACCCAGATCCTCACGAGTTGAATGCCAGCCAGGTCACACGATCGGGAAGTTCCAGAACGGGGATGCTCGCCTGGTTCTAGGCAATAAAACTGGCATTCCCATCCTACGCTGCTGTTCCCAAAAATGCCGTTTCTGGGGTCTGCAGGGCTGCACGGAGCTTCTCAGCCTGCCAAGGTCTAGGGCGGCCTTGGGGATGTGTGCTGGGTAAGGGTGGGTAGCCCCAGCGTCACAGCCATCTGTGGCTAAGCTGGATCAAGCCGCGCCTGAATCCCACCACTATGGGGGCTCCCAGAAGATCAGGGTTTCGGCAGATGCCTCCTGTGAGTGAACAACATGTCTTTTTTTGTTTTCTTTGGTTAATCCTCACAGGAGGATGTTTTTTTTTGCACTGCTTCTTTAGAGAAAAAGTGAAAGGGAGGGAGGGGGGAGAGAGAGAGAGAGATGTGAGAGAGGCACACTGATTGGTTGGTGACCTGGTTCTACATCTGGGGCCAGGAATAGAACCCATGACGCTCTAACCACTGAGCACACTGGCCAGGGCTGACAAAGGTGGGAGAGAAGAGCTATTTTTCTTTTACGCCCCACATCTTCCTCCTTGCCACGGGTTGCTGCCTCCGTGCCATTGTGGCCGCTTTGGGTCCTGGACTTGGCAGATCGCATTACCGACCCTACCCTCAGCCTCCGAGCCGGGGGATCTAGACCTAATGTCCAGTCCCGTCCGCGCCATCCCCCCTCTGCTGGACACCAGAGGCTCGACCTCCTGGGGACCTCTGGGCCCTGGACTGCTCTCATTCCCGTCACTCTGGCCCTTCACCCTCCTTCCTCCCCGCCCTGAGTCTAGGGTGCGTCACAGGTACACCCTTGCCCACCGCCCGCCTCGGCTGATCTGCCTGGCAAACCTCCCACCCTGGGAGACCTGGTTCTGCGTTCCTGCTTCCCCACAATGGGAGCCCCCCCCCCAAAACAGCCCAGTCACCTTGGGCGCTTTCCAGGTGTCCACCTGGAGAGGCCCGCAGCACTAGCCGACTGGAAACCATCGTACTTGGGGTCTGTTCCGGCCCCAAGGCCATGCCCCTGATGCACAGGGGCCGCGCGGTCCTGTTGGCCTTGACCCTGTCCTCCTCCTCCCTCCGTCCTCCTGCCTGCCTTCTTCTGGCCCTGGAGGCCTCTGGGAGGCTCCGTCCCTCCCTCTGTCCGTGCTCACACCCCTAGTGAGGACCATCTCGGGGGACCAGGCAGCTCCAGGGTGTAAGGGCTTCCACTCTCCTGGGGAGAGGAAGCGGCCTGCACAGGCAGCCCGAGGGACTCTCACCTGCACGGGTAGATCTCCGCAGGCATCCGGGTGCTCGGGGTGAAGATGCAAGGAGCCACCCTAACCACCACCGTGGCCTTGCACGACAGGGTCTCTGCAATTGGCTGCAATAGAAGACACGGGTCCTACTGGTGACCTGACATCTCCCTCCCCCGGCCTCCAGATGCTCAGTGCTGCCACCTGCAGGCGCTCGCCTGTGCCGTCTTCCCTCCAAAGAGGCCCTGAGACCCCAGCTCCACCCACCACGCCTTCTCCCCTCTCCTCCCAGGGGAGACTGCCCCGCCCCACACAGTCCCTGCTGCAAAGCGGGTGGCCTCATACGAGCAGTCAGCAGCTGTGCGTCGCTGCAGGTTGCCCAGGACCAAACCAGAGAGGGTCGGACCTGCATCACCACCATTTGTCCACCATCCAGAACTGAAAGATCATCGCTGACATGTACACATAAGGAACTGTTGGACATTGAAACTGGGTCTCAAAAGAACTGTTGGCCCAGAAAGAAACTCACTACAGACCGATTCATTTGCCTCTCAGCATAACTATTATGGCTCGTCTCATTTTCGGTTCTTATAAGCGTATTTCTAGTAACACATGATCTCACTCATCTAGGGGAAATGATGAACAACATAGACTGATGAACAAGAACAGACCCAGAAACAAGGAGGCATGGATCAGACTGTCGGGCCTCGGGGGGGAGGGAAGGGGAGGGTGGGGATATAGGGGAGAGATCAACCAAAGGACTTGTGTGCAAGCATATGAGCCTAACCAGTGGTTAAGGACATCAGGGGGGTGGGGGCATGCGTGGGGAGGGGGGTGGGATGGGAATGGGGGGATGAGGACAAATATGTGATACCTTAATCAATAAAGAAATTAAAAAATAAATAAATAGCAAAAAAAAAATAGTAGTGGTTTCCTCGGGGACTGACCGTGTTTTCAGACTCTCCCACCAGGGAGAGCGAGTAGGAAGTCAGGCCGGAGAACGTGGCCGACGGGAACTCCGTGGCTTCCACGTAGAAGGTCTCCTTCAGCGGGCCCTCCAGGGGGGCCAAGGTGTAGGTGTGCCAGCCGGGCCCCAGCACCAAGTCGAAGGCGCCCCAGTTGTCGGCTAGGAGGGAGAGGATGGGCCACCAGCTGTCACCTCACCCGCCGGCCCAGGGTCCCGGCGCCTCCCTCCCAGCTCCCTGCTGCTGCCGTGCAGGAGCTGGGCCAGCCGCGCATGCCCCTGGGGCCTCCTGCTTCTCATCTTCCAGGGGCTTCTCCGCTGGCCTTGAGGGGTCAGACTGAACCAGGAGAGCCTCCCACCAGGACCCCCACAGCTCGCCAGCCCAGAGGCGCAGCCCTTTCCATTCACTGCAGGGGTTCCAGGGTGACCGGTGCACGGTGGTTCCCAGCTCCACAGACTGGATCCTGGCTGGCCGCCCCTAGAATTGCCGCAGACCCAGCACCTTCAACCACTCCAGGGCCCTGGGCTCCCCAGAGCGGCTCCACCCCAAGATGCTTCGCTATGTAGTGGAGGGGGGCGGGCGAGGGGTCCCAAGTTCACCTGCTACAAGCCCCTTACCAGCCCTCTCAGTTGTTCTGCACTTGACCGTCTCCCTGACCGCGTTGCTGGTTTTAAAACAAAGCTAAGGTTTCCCTGTGGCCTTGCTATGTGCCAGGAACTGTGGGGAAGGCTCACTGGCTCATCGGCCTCCTCACCCCCAGGAGAGACAGGTGCTGTGATTGTCATACCCATTGTCTGGATGAGGAGGGAGAAGGAGTGGCGAGAAGCCCTATGACCCAGGCACGACAGGGTCATCTTACCTGGAAGGCCCTTCGGCCCTCGCCTCACAAGCTGGCCCTGCTCCCACGCTGGTCCATTATATTTTTATTTATTTTTTTAAATATATATTTTTAATTGATTTCAGAGAGGAAGGAAGAGAGGGAGAGATAGAAACATCAATGATGAGAATCATTGACTGGCTACCTCCTGCACGCCCCCTACTGGGGATCAAACCTGCAACCCGGGCATGTGCCCTTGACCGGAATCGAACCCAGGACCTTTCAGTCCGCAGGCTGACGCTCTATCCACTGAGCCACACCGGCCAGGGCAGGCTGGTCCATTATAAACCACGGGTTCAACAAAGGCCTGGCTGAAGCTAAACATGGCTCCGCTTTCTAGAACAGGGAGGGGCAGGCCACCTGCCTGCCAGGTTGATAAGGGCTGAAGGTGGCAATGTGTGACGCGGTGCCTGAGACGGACATGCTAGCGTCGCTGCACCCGGCTTCCTGGCCTCTGCATTCTGGAGACCTGGTCTAGTGGGGTCCTGGTTCAGAAATGTCAGCAATGGAGCCCGTTCTGGCGGGAGAAACGGGGAGACGCCGTTACCTAATCTGCATAGGCAATCACTATCGTTCTAGCTATTGTGCATGTTGCCCCCTCCAGACGCGAACATCCTGCAGGACAGGCACCCACACTGGGGAAGGAGGCCCTGAGGGGTGCAAGGCCTCACCTACGGGTGTAGACAGAGTTGGGTGGCTGTGGCAGCCAGACAATCCTAGGCATACAGGTCTGGCCACAACAGACCCTGATCGGCACCTCTAGGATGCCAGCAGGTTTCTGAGGGGACCCTGCGGGGGGGAAGAAGGGGGTTTAGCCACAGCTCACCTGGAGGAGAGAGAGGAGGCAGAGCTGGTGCAAAGCGCTCACCTTGGGGCCGGTAGACTCTGCCCTTCTCGGCCTCTTGCTCGGAGGCGTGGAGAACCAGCCGGGAGTTCTCTAACACGCAGCTGGGCCCCTGAGCGCCCAGCACCATCTGCGACAGGTTCATTATTTCTGGGCAAGAGACAAGGCCAAGGTTCGGGGCGTCTGGGGGCCGGCACTCCGGGGACGGGGGCTTGTGTATTGAAGCGCCGGGGACCTCTGCCCCCTGAGCTGGCCCAGGCCTGCGTTACGTTTCGCTCCCTGAGAGGCCATAGGAAGCTCGCGATCCTTGGGCCCACTTTGAGGGAGGGGGGCATTGACCTCACAGGGCAGTCCACAAGCACCAAGAGTGAACTTACAGAAAGAGAGACTAAAAAAGCAATCCCATTTACCATCACACCAAAAAAAACTAAGATACCTAGGAATAAACTTAACCAAGGAGGTAAAAGACCTAAACGCGGAAAACTACAGGACACTGAAAAAAAGAGATAGAGGAAGACGTAAACAGATGGAAGAACATACCATGCTCATGGATTGGTAGAATCAACATCATTAAAATGTCCATACTACCCAAAGCAATCTACAGATTCAATGCACTCCCCACTAAAATACCAACAGCAGCCCTAGCCGGTTTGGCTCAGTGGATAGAGCGTCGGCCTGCAGACTGAAGAGTCCCAGGTTCGATTCCGGCCAAGGGCACATGCCCGGTTGTGGGCTCGATCCCCAATAGGGGGCGTGCAGGAGGCATCCAATCAATGATTCTCTCTCATCATTGATGTTTCTATCTCTCTATCCCTCTCCCTCCCTCTCTGAAATCAATAAAGAAATATATTTAAAAAATAAATAAAATACCAACAGCATATTTCACAGACCTAGAAAGAACTCTCCAAAAATTCATCTGGAATAAAAAAAGACCCCGAATAGCCACAGCAATCCTGAGAAAGAAGAACAAAGTAGGAGGGATCTCAATACCAGATATCAAGCTATATTACAAAGCCACTGTTCTCAAAACAGCCTGGTACTGGCACAAGAACAGACATATAGATCAATGGAACAGAATAGAGAATCCAGAAATCGACCCAAAGCACTATGCTCAATTAATATTTGACAAAGGAGGCATGAACATACAATGGAGTCAAGACAGTCTCTTCAATAAATGGTGTTGGGAAAATTGGACAGATACATGCAAAAAAATGAAACTAGATCACCAACTCACACCATACACAAAAATAAACTCATAATGGATACAGGACTTAAACATAAGACGGGAAACCATAAAAATATTAGAGGAATCCACAGGCAGCAATATCTCAGACATATGCCGAAAGAACTTCTTCACTGATACTGCTCCTAGGGCAATGGAAGCTAAAGAGAAAATTAACAAATGGGACTACATCAAAATAAAAAGCTTTTTTACAGCAAAAGAAACCATCAACAAAACAACAAGAAAGCCCACTCTATGGGAGAACATATTTGCAATTGCTATCACTGATAAAGGTTTAATCTCCAACATCTACAGGCAGCTTATGCAACTTAATAAAAGGAAGATAAATGATCCAATAAAAAAATGGGCAACGGACCTAAATAGAATATTTTCTAAAGAAGACAGAAGGAAGGCCAAGAGACACATGAAAACATGCTCAAAGTCACTAATTATCCGAGAGATGCAAATCAAAACGACAATGCGGTCCCATCTCACACCTGTCAGAATGGCTATCATCAACAAATCAACAAACGACAAGTGCTGGCGAGGATGCGGAGAAAAAGGAACCCTCGTGCACTGCTGGTGGGAATGCAGACTGGTGCAGCCACTGTGGAGAACAGTATGGAGTTTCCTCAAAAAACTAAAAATGGAACTCCCATTTGACCCAGTCATCCCACTTCTAGGAATATATCATAAGAAACTAGAAACACCAATCAGAAAGGATATATGCACCCCTATGTTCATAGCAGCACAATTTACCATAGCTAAGATTTAGAAACAGCCTAGGTGCCCGTCAGCAGATGACTGGATCAGAAAACTGTGGTACATCTACACAATAGAATTCTATGCTGCCATAAAAAAGAAGGAATTCTCATCATTTGCAGCAACCTGGATGGAATTGGGGAACATTATGCTAATGTTCTCACACATGATCTCACTCATTTATGGATAATAAAGAACATTATAAACTGATGAACAAAAAGATAGATACAGAGGCAGTAAAGCATCAAACAGACTGTCAAATTACAGTGGGAAGGTTAGGGAGAGGTGGGGGAGATAAGAGATCAACCAAAGGACTTGTATGCATGCATATAAGCATAACCAATGGATGCAAAACTCTGGGGGTGAGGGCATGTATGGGAGTGGGGTGGGGGGGGGACAATGGTAAGATATGTACACATATAATAAAAAAATTAAAAAGAAAAAAAAAGTCGTCTTATACGCCGGAAAATACGGTATGTCCGATGGCAAAAGCACCATGGGAAGGAGGAAGGGGATGGAGCAGGTTCTCTCCGGTTCCAATGATCAGAGGAATCTTCCAAGTGGAAATGCGACCAGAGACCCGAAGGAGGCCAGAGAGCTATCCGTGTTCACGTCGGGAGGAAAAGCAAATCGAATAGGAAGTGCCAGGTGGCAAGTTCAAGGGTCAAAGACACCCATGTGCCTAGGGCAGAGGGAGCAAGAGGAAGAGAAATAGGGCACAGGTTAGAGGCCCTGTGGGTTCTGTGGGTAACCGTGATTGGGGGGAGGGGAAGGGACGAGGAGGGAGACGTTGGCTTTCATCCAAGGCCTGGAAGCAGTGGGAGGCTCGGATCCCGGGAGACATTAGCTGATACCCTGCCACAGGTGAGCCGCTGGTGGTGGGGGGTTGGGGGGGCTGAGCCAAGACTGGACCTGTCAAAGGGCAGGGACGGGGCAGGGAACCCCAATGGGGGGGGCCTGTGCAGGGACACAGGCAAGAGGACAGCGGCTCAGACCAGGCTGAGGGCATGGCACGTGGCGAGGAGCTGGATTCCAGCTAAACGTAAGGTTTAGCCCAAGGTTCCCAGGTCAACACAGGCCACAAGGAGCATGAGGAGGGCACCAAGGCGCTTGGTTGAATCGGCTTGAAGGGTCCAACTACTATCTACAGCAGCGGTTCTCAACCTGTGGGTCATCACCCCGTTGGGCAGGCGTCCTCAAACTACGGCCCGCGGGCCACATGCGGGTGTTTTTGCCGTTTTGTTTTTTTACTTCAAAATAAGATATGTGCAGTGTGCATAGGAATTTGTTCATAGTTTTTTTTAAACTATAGTCCGGCCCTCCAACGGTCTGAGGGACAGTGAACTGGCCCCCTGTTTAAAAAGTTTGAGGACCCCTGCCTTTGGGGGTCAAATGACCTTTTCACAGGGGTCGCCGAAGACCTTCGGAAAACACAGATATTTTCATTACGATTCACAACAGTAGCAACATTACAGTGATGAAGTAGCAACGGAAATGATTTTATGGTTGGGGGTCACCACAACATGAGGAACCGTATGAAAGGGTCGAGGCATTAGAAAGGTTGAGAACCACTGATCTACAGTGATGAGGGAGTTAAAAAATAGGTGCTTGGGGTAGAGAGATCTGTCCAATTTGAAATATGTCACATTTATGGTGTTGGTTAGACACTCAAGAAGTTGTGTTGGGCCGAAACCGGTGTGGCTCAGTGGATAGAGCGTCGGCCTGCGGACTGAAGGGTCCCAGGTTCGATTCCGGTCAAGGGCATGTACCTTGGTTGCGGGCACATCCCCAGTAGGGGGTGTGCAGGAGGCAGCTGATCGATGTTTCTCTCTCATCGATGTTTCTAACTCTCTGTCCCTCTCTCTTCCTCTCTGTAAAAAATCAATAAAATATATTTTTAAAAAAAAGAACTCGCGTTGGCTCAGCAGATGGCCAAGCCAAGTTTATGGGAGACGCCCGACCCGAGTTTGGGGAGTCATCTGACCGTAGAGCCACGTGATGAGCTGCCCGAGCCCCGAGGCACCGCAGGGCTCCAGCAAAGCATCGGAGGAGGACCAGCCGGCGAGTAGCGGGGAAACTGAGGGCAGGTCCCTGGAGTGTTTCAAAGGCAACACCCAAAGATAACAGGTTGTATTAAATACTGACGGAGGTCCAGGGAGAGGAAGATCGAGCCGACCACTGGCCTCAGTGGAGCAGAAGTTGTTAGGATCCTCGATAAGGGGCAGAGAGAGGGGGGGGGAGGGAAGGAGGGAGGGAGAGGGAGAAAGAGAGAGAGAGGAAGGAGGGGAGTTGTGTATTGAACCAGTTCAGGAGGGAGAATTGAGGATGCAGAGATGGCTCCAAAGGAGCAGAGAGGTGGAGTGAGTTTGAAGATAATATACAGGGTGCCCCCCCACCCCCGCAATATATATACAATTTAACAGCTGATAGCTCAATTTTGAAAATGAAATGTATTTTTAATAAACATTGCCTTTATAATTACTCAAAGTGTGTACATACTTTTTTTTGGGGGGGGGCACCCTATAGAATTGGATGTAAGAGAATAAATGGTACAGCTTATCTTTAAAAGAATAGCCATTATAGCTTGTGCTGGACCGATCCGGAAGAGGGGAGAGGTAGTGGCAACCTCTACCAGTAAGAATTAGGAAGGGCCGAAACTGGTTTGGCTCAGTGGGTAGGGCGTCGGCCTGTGGACTGAAGGGTCCCAGGTTCGATTCCGGTCAGGGGCATGTACCTTGGTTGCGGGCACATCCCCAGTGGGGGGTGTGCAGGAGGCAGCTGGTCGATGTTTCTCTCTCATCGATGTTTCTAGCTCTCTATCCCTCTCCCTTCCTCTCTGTAAAATATCAATAAAATATATATATATAAAAAAAAGAATTAGGAAGGAAGCATAACCAATGGACGCAAAACTCTGGGGGGTGAGGGCATATATGGGAGTGGGGGGGCAATGGTAAGATATGTACACATATAATACCTTAATAAAAAAAAAAAGGATTAGGAAGGAATGTTCTTAGATATGAGCGGGAAAAGGGTCTTGTGATAAAGTTAACGTTGAACCAGACGCTTCCCCCGTTGTCCCAGAGGCGGTGCATGTTGGCACCACACACAGATGGGTGGGTCGGTGACGGGAACATCTGGACAGATGGCGTCCGTCCCGAGACGTAGGTCACCGTGAGGGAGGCGGAGGGAAGTGGCTGAGCTCTGAGGAGGGCGTGCGCGTGGGCATGTCGTGTGAACCCACTGAGTGCCCTTGGAAGGCATCTCATTCCCGGGACAGGCCCTTCCCTGGCTTCTGCCACGCCCACCCCTCCTCTCCAGGGGTGGGAACCCCACTCAACCGAGGCCAAGGAGGCAGAGCTCAGCGGTGGCCACGGGGACCTCCCCGTCGGGCAGGTAGTACGCCACCGAGACCTGCGGAGACAGCATCCAGAACCCATGGGGGCACTGGAGGCAGGAGCAGGGCCTGGGCCCCGCACCCTTGACCTTGACCTCGGCCTCACACCTGACGTCTGGCTGTGAGCCGGGACAGGCCTACTATGCTGGAACTCGGTAGGTGGAGAGCAACCGGTTCAACATGCCGTGACCACTCCCAGGACTCCCGCGCCCAGGCCTCCTCACCACCCCTCCAGGTGGGCTCCGCGCCCAGGGCAGAGGGTCCAAGGGACTTGCCCTTGACATTCACCCAGGAAGGGGTCCCACAGGACTGAAGATCCAGGCCACTGGCTCTGGAGGCCACGCTTTAAACGACATCCTCCTCCTCACTATACCTCCCTCCTGGGGTTCCCCTGTCCCCCCATGAGGCGGGCAGAGGGGCCTCCTATCGGTTAAGCCACTCGCTCAAAAGGACGTGGGACACCTGGGGCGGGGACTGGAGTTGGAACTCAGTCCTTCCTGCGTCCCAAGCCAGCTCCCTTCAGCCACTGGCCTTGACCACAAGGCCTTCATCACGAACCTGAGAACCAGACATTAGCTCAGGCCACACCTACACGCCTGTGACCTCCTCAGCTCAGGCCACACCTCCATGCCTGTGACCTCCTCAGCTCAGGCCACACCTACACGCCTGTGACCCCCTCAGCTCAGGCCACACCTCCATGCCTGTGACCCCCTCAGCTCAGGCCACACCTACATGCCTGTGACCCCCTCAGCTCAGGCCACACCTACATGCCTGTGACCTCCTCAGTGGAAGCTCGTGTCCTCCACGGTCAAGCATCTCACTCCGGACGCCACTCCTGACCGCGCTGGAGGCCGAGCCCTGGGCAGAGAATGCTTCCCAGGTCGCCTGGGCTCAGAGCTGGGGACACATCACAGGCTCCACTCTCACCTGGGAGACTCGAATGCTCGGCTAAGTGTACCACCTGCCCCCAGGGAATGGCCTGCCCAGGGCACAGTGGCACATGGGTATGTACCACCCACCGGGCACCCCAACCGGACCCTCCCAGCGGGCCACTCCAGCCCGAGCCCAGACCCTGCCTCACGTGACTCTCCCCCTCAGCATCTCAGTGGAGCCACCTGGAGAGCGGTGAGCTACCCCGAGGCTGACTTAATGGGTGGGGGCTGCGGCTCAGGTGTTGCGTGTTAGAATCCCTGGCGCTTCTAGACGCTTCTAATTACACGAGGGATCCGCTCCCTCCAGGAACCACCACCAGATGAGCCTCTCGGCCTGTCCCACCAGGTGGACGCCAGCCCGCCTGCCACAGGAGACCCGTGAGAGAGACACTTGCCCAGGAGAGAGGGCACAGACTTGGCTCGAACCCAGGATCAGCCCACCCTCTCCCCACTCTAGTTACACCATTTGAGTTCGGATAGGTTCCTCTGTGCCTCCGTTTCCTCGTCTGTGAAATGGGGTCACGATGCCTAGCCTCGCGTTAGCACTTAGTTTTCAACAAAACCTCCGCCTCCCGAGGACCAAGACACCTTTTAGGGCAGGTTTTTACACGGAAACAGGCGCGCCTGAGCTTGAACCCCGGGTCTGCTGGTTACCGGCCTGGGCAGGGCACTCCCTCTCAGGACCTCTGTCTCTCTACCTGGACAATGGGGTCGTGGGGCGCCCAGCTCACGGGTTTGTTCCGGGCCTTGGAGAAGACCAGACACGAAAAAACACTTGGCACCCAGCTTTTCGCAGACTCGGGAAACGCCAGCCGTCAGGGGGTAGACCCAGGGGCGTTAGCTGCCCCCCCACCCCGACGCCGGCCTCGCTCCCCGGCCTACCTTGTCCCCGCCCCTGTCACCCGCACATCCACGGGCTCACACAGAAGCAACCGGGTGTTGTTGGCCCCCGCCTTGTCGGCGGTCTCCGGGACCATGTTGGGGGAGTTCACCAAGACCCTCGGGGAGCCGCTGATGGTGAAGGACGTGCACTTGGGTGGGGCACCCCTGGTTTGCCCAAGAGACAAGACTTTAGGGCCCGAGAGCCTCACCTTCTCAGCCTGGCCTCCCAGGCTCTCTCCCCTTAGGGGGCTGAGGCACCCTAATTTACGCTCAGCAGTGCGTGTGTGTGTGTGTGTGTGTGTGTGGGGGGGGTCCTAGAACAACTTCAGCCTTACTCTAAGGACCCCCAAGTCCTCTCTCCCACCAGCTCCTGCCCAGACCCCCCCCCCCCCCAGCAGCCTGGCAGAGCCCCAGCTCCTCACCCAATGAGATCCAAGGTGCTCTCCACGCCCACCACACAAATGGCACGAGCAGGCCTGTCCAGGGACAGGTGGACGGTGGTCTGGTTGGACATGGCTCGGCCCTGGACGCTCAGCGCCCTCACCCAACACACCAGCCGCAGCTGATCCCAAGATGCTCTGCTGCCCTCCCCTCTTATAGGCTCGGGGCCTCCCCAGGCGGCCCCTGTTAAGGAGGCGTCAGCAGCTGCCCAGGTGGGGCTGATGTTCTCCATGGGGCCAGAGCCTCTCATCACCGCTTATTGGGCCGCTCAGGTCTCTGGCCTTCAGCGGGGAGCAGGAGGGCCTCCGGGTGGGCCTGGCCAACCTGGCCCCAGCGCTGGGGGACCCACTCAGCGGGGAGCTGTCGGGGAGCCGGTATCTTCAGGGGTGCTGGGGCGCTGGCCGGGGTGGCCGCGAGTGGTGGCCGCGCCAGGCTCTGGGGCAGGGGTCCTCAAACTTTTTAAACGGGGGGCCAGTTCACTGTCCCTCAGACCGTGGGAGGGCCGGACTATAGTTTAAAAAAAACCACTATGAACAAATTCCTATGCACGCTGCACATATCTTATTTTGAAGTAAAAAAACAAAACGGCAAAAACACCCGCATGTGGCCCGCGGGCCGTAGTTTGAGGACGCCTGCTCTGTGAAGCCTCAGCTCTAGGGGTGTGTTTCCTGGAAATCAACGAGGTGAGTCCTGCAAAGCGCTGGGTCCGTGGTTCTGGACGCTCTAGTGGTTGCAAAAATGCCCAGGGAGACTCGGCCTGCGGACTGAAGGGTCCCAGGTTCGATTCTGGTCAAGGGCATGTACCTTGGTTGCGGGCACATCCCCAGTGGGGAGTGTGCAAGAGGCAGCTGATCGATGTTTCTCTCTCATCGATGTTTCTAACTCTCTATCCCTCTCTCTTCCTCTCTGTAAAAAATCAATAAAATATATTTAAAAAAAAAACACAAACAAACAAAAATGCCCAGGGAGACTGGTTCAACCGGGACCTGGCAGGCCTGGGGTGTGGCCCGGGAGGCCGTGTCCCACCCCAGGCCCTGAGGGGGAACTCCTGCTCCAGCCCCGGGCGCACGAGCTGACTTCAAAGCGGTGTTCATGCGTGTGTGACGTGGGGGCTGTGGTGATCCGTGAAAAGTACCACGTTCACCTGGTTCCGAGTTCAAAAGGGGCCGCTACAAAGTCTCCCTCCTTCGGTCTCTCACCCGCTCGGTTCCCTTCCTCGGCGGCCGAGCCCATGGCATCCGTTCTTCTCGGTCTTTCCAGATAAATGTGTGTGAGACCCTGCAAACAGGTGTGTATATCCTCCCTCCTCATCTGACATGAATGGCAGGCCATGCCACACAGTATTCCTTACCTGGCTTGGTTCCCTTCACAGTACAATTCACACAGAAGGTCTTCACATCCGTGTGTAAAAATCCTCCTCTTCCTTTTAAAAAAAAAAATATATATATATATATATATTTTATTGTTTTTTTACAGAGAGGGAGAGGGAGAGCTAGAAACATCCATGAGAGAGAAACATCGATCAGCTGCCTCCTGCACACCTCCTACTGGGGATGTGCCCGCAACCAAGGTACATGCCCCTGACTGGAATCGAACCTGGGACCCTTCAGTCCGCAGGCCGACGCTCTATCCACTGAGCCAAACCGGTTTTGGCTTGAGTCGTCATGTTTTATTTCCTGTTGCAGAACCTATGTCCCCATGTCAGGGCCACAGAAGAAAATATGCCAAAAAGGGACGCAGAAAAGGGACTAAGGAGTCCATTCCACAATAACCCGTGGCTCCTGCTAGGCACCCCACCCCACGAGGCGGTCCGTGGCGAAGCAGCAGCAAGAGCCCCTGCTTCACGGGCTTTCAAGCCGGCTGACTGAAACGACCGAGGGGGGACAAGGCGGATTCGCTAACCCCTGGGCACACGGACACACGGCCAACCCCGTAGGTCCCCTTTGGGCTCTTGCATCACCCACCTGCTGCCTTCCCCTCCCACCCCCCAAAGCACAACATGAACAGCATCCGATTCTCAGGTGCAGGAAGGAACACTGGCCTTCAAGTTTGCAATGTTCGGTTCAACCATGACAACGAGTGAGAGTGGACGAAGGGTCCCTAGACTTCATGTACAAAGTGATTATTGTAAGCCTTTCTTGCAGCTTCTCGCAGCAGAACTGAGTTTGCAATGCCAGGGCCATCTGGGGATCTTCAGAGGGGACACGGGGGACAGAAGCAAGCCACTGCCCGGAGGGGGGGCCCCCCTGGGGAGCCAACGTATCCCTACGAACTATTTTTTCTTCTTTTTTTTATTAAGGTATTATATGTGTACATATCTTACCATTGCCCCCCCACCCCACTCCCATACATGCCCTCACCCCCCAGTGTTTTGCGTCCATTGGTTATGCTTATATGTATGCATACAAGTCCTTCGGTTGATCTCTTATCTCCCCCACCTCTCCCTAACCTTCCCGCTGTAATTTGACAGTCTGTTTGATGCTTTACTGTCTCTGTACCTATCTTTTTGTTTGACAGCTTATAATGTTCTTTATTATCCATAGATGAGTGAGATCATGTGGTATTTTTCTTTCATGGACTGGCTTATTTCACTTAGCATAATGTTCTCCAGTTCCATCCAGGTTGCTGCAAATGGTAGGAATTCCTTTTTTTTTTTTTTAAATATATATATTTCATTGATTTTTACAGAGAGGAAGGGAGAGGGATAGAGAGTTAGAAACATCGATGAGAGAGAAACATCGATCAGCTGCCTCCTGCACACCCCCTACTGGGGATGTGCCCGCAACCAAGGTACATGCCCTTGACTGGAATCGAACCTGGGACCCTTCAGTCTGCAGGCTGACGCTCTATCCACTGAGCCAAACCAGCTAGAGCGAATTCCTTCTTTTTTACAGCAGCATAGTATTCCATTGTGTAGATGGACCATAGCTTTCTGATCCACTCATCTGCTGACGGGCACCTAGGCTGTTTCCAGATCTTAGCTATTGTAAATTGTGCTGCTGTGAACATCGGGGTGCGTATATCCTTTCTGATTGGTGTTTCCAGTTTCTTAGGATATATTCGTGTCCCTGCGAACTCGTGCTAGGCCACACTGCAGGGGACCGGAGCCTCTGGCCGGGAGCTTCCCAAGGGAGAGGACGCCAGGGGGACAGGCTCAGGGCACCTGTGCCACCACCTGAAGGAGAAGGGCTGCCGTCGCACGCTGGTCCCGGGGTGCACCTCGCCGTGCTGAAGGTGGAACGGGGCGAAGCCGTCGATGAAGGTGCAATGGAGGCCCAGCGGCTCCAGCAGGGACCGCACCCTCCCCTCCAGGCAGCAGCGGCCGTTGATGATGGGCCCGAAGGGCTTGGGGATGCCCAGGTGCTTGCCCGGCACCGGCACGCTCCCCTGCAGAGCGGGGAGGTCCCAGGTCAGGGGCAGGCAGTTCATCCTTGGCTCCTACCCGGACCCCTTCCCGACACCTGGCAGGACCCGAATTCATTAAGTCTCGTAGACAACCTTGCAAATAGCCACTCGCCCTTTCAAGAAGCGGGAGGGGAACGTGGGCTGGTAGGAACTCTAGCCAGCTGTGCATTCCCGTGGAGCGTCAAGAAGACGGAATGGCCCTAGCCGGCTTGGCTCAGTGGATAGAGCGTCGGCCTGCAGACTGAAGGGTCTCAGGTTCGATTCCAGCCAAGGGCACATGCCCAGGTTGTGGGCTCGATCCCCAGTGTGGGGCGTGCAGGAGGCAGCCGAACAATGATTCTCTATCATCATTGATGTTTCTCTCTCTCTCCTTCTCCCTTCCTCTCTGAAATCAATAAAGAAATATATATATATATATATATATATATATATATATATATATATATATATATATATGGAATGACACTATGACGATGGCACATTGGCCAGTAAGTGCTCAAGTCCGGTCCAGCTCAGATGCCCTTCCCCCCGGAGGCCATCCCTGATGCCCTGACAGAGGGGGTGCCCCCTCCTGCAAACCCGGCTGGCACTTAGCTGGTGCCCCTGCCGCATCTTAGATGGTGAGCGCTGGGATTTTTACCACCGTGGGGGCTTCTCAGCCTCGGCTCTATTGACATTTGGGGCCAGATCATTCCTTGCCGTAGGGGCCGCGAGCCAGTAGCATCACCCCCTCAGACGGCTCACTATCCCCCGTGGGACAAAATTGCCGTCTGTTGAGAACCACTGGTCCAGGCTGCTAAGGGCGGGGCGTGTGTGGCCAGCCCAGTGCCCAGCCCAGATCCTGGGGGCGAAGGGGTGTTGAATCCAGCATCCGTGCGTTCCTGGTTCTCCACTGGTTGTTTACGTGCTTCTTTCTTGAGTTCCATCCGGGGGGCGTGCGTGGCACCGGGGATGCTGCTGGGGCAGCTGCCAGCCCGAGGCAGGTGGAGAGAACCGCCTTCAGGGCCGTGCCGAGGGGTTGGAGCCCCTACAAACCAGGTGAGCAGTGACCCCGGACACCCAGGGACAGGCCCCTCACCTTGCAGGCAGCGTCCGTGCTGGTCACAGGTGTCCCGGTCATCACAGTTCACATCGTCCCTGTCACAGCTCACTAGCAGGATGGCCCCATACCCATCGGGCCCCCAGACCCACTGGCGCTGCCAATGACAAAGCAGAGCTGGTGATGGGGCGTGGGACCAACCCTGTGCCTCCCTCCCCAGCATCCTCTGGGCTGGCCAACCCCATGCTGCCCTCTGGGGACAGGTCCACTCTCACGGAAGCGCCTCCTGCTCAAGAAACAGCAGTGGCCCGGCCGGTGTGGCTCAGTGATTGAGCATCCACCTCTGAACCAGGAGGTCACGGTTCGATTCACAGTCAGGGCACATGCCTGGGTTGTAGGCTCGATCCCCAGTTGGGGGGGGGCCACGAGGAGGCAGCCAATCAATGATTCCCTCTCATCATGGATGTTTCTATCTCTCTCTCTTCCTCTCTAAAATCAATAAAAATATTAAAAAAGAAAGAAAATGGTCACTGCAGGTTGCCCAGGACCAAACCAGAGAGGGTCGGACCTGCATCACCACCATCTGTCCACCATCCAGAACTGAAATATCATTGCTGACATGTACACATAAGGAACTGTTGGACATTGAAACTGGGTCTCAAAAGAACTGTTGGCCCAGAAAGAAACTCACTACAGACTGATTCATTTGCCTCTCAGCATAACCATTATGGCTTGTCTCATTTTCGGTTCTTATAAGTGTATTTCTAGTAGCACATGATCTCACTCATCTAGGGGAAATGATGAACAACATAGACTGATGATCAAGAACAGACCCAGAAACAAGGAGGCATCAATCAGACTGTCGGGCCTCAGAGGGAGGGTAGGGGAGGGTGGGGGGTAAAGGGGAGAGATCAACCAAAGGACTTGTGTGCTTGCATATGAGCCTAACCAGTGGTCACGGACAACAGGGGTGTGGGATGGGAATGGGGGGATGAGGACAAATATGTGATACCTTAATCAATAAAGACAGGGTGTGCAAAACTAGGTTTAGAGTTGTTAGTATTGAAAATACAACTGTTAATACGTATTTTCCGGCGTATAAGACGACTGGGCGTATAAGATTTTCCTGGGTTAAAAAGTCGTCTTGCCCTAACCGGTTTGGCTCAGTGGATAGAGCATCGGCCTGCGGACTGAAGGGTCCCGGGTTCGATTCCGGTGAAGGGCATGTACCTTGGTTACAGGCACATCCCCAGTAGGGGGTGTGCAGGAGGCAGCTGATCGATGTTTCTCTCTCATCGATGTTTCTAGCTCTCTATTCCTCTCCCTTCCTCTCTGTAAAAAATCAATAAAATATATTTTTTTAAAAAAAGTCGTCTTATACGCCGGAAAATACGGTAATAATAAAAGTATAAACCCTCATGGCTACTATGTCTTATTTTGTTGGGCATGATCACCTTCACTGAAAGGTCACTGGTTTGATTCCAGATCACGGCGCATGCCTGTTTGGATCTGCAGTGGTGGGCGAGCAGGAGGCAGAAGAGAGATGTTTCTCTCCCTCTGCCCTTCTCTCTAAAAATCAATAAAAATATAAAAACTTGCAGCCTAGTTGACAAGGGCCCTAGGCCTGGCCGGCGATCAGGGCTGATCTGAGCCATCCGTCCTCAGCTGCCTGCTACCGACCAGGGCCTCCCCCTTCCTTCCACGCCACCCCTTGGCCGTCAGCGCACATCATAGGGAGGAATCAAACGCCCGGTCTTTCGGTCAAACTCCCAAGGGGACACTTTGCATATTAGCCATATATATATATATATATATATATATATATATATATATATATATATATATATATATATTTAAAATAAGAAAATAAATTCCATGGTTTGCATACTCACAACTGTAAGCATACTTCTGCCCCACCATGGGTATGGGTAACCGAGAAGCTCATTTCACGTGTGACCGTTTCTGAGCTTCGTCCGTATGTTCAACCTCACCAAATAGTCCATATTAGAAAAGTGCTTTTCGTTGCATGTCAGTTATACATACGCCTAAGTAAAGCCTTAAAATGTGGTTCCAAATAAAAACATAGATATCCCTCTGTTGTAAGAATATAAAGATGGCACCTCTATAGAGACATGACCATCTTCTCTCCTCTTTTCCTGAGAGAAACATTGTTGCCTCTGTGGCAGCAAATATTGACCAGAAGTGAAGACTCCTGCCATCAGGATGATCAGGAATACTGAACTGTCACAAAACACACAACCTGGGGCCAATGATACGACGATCCTTCCTCTAGCTTTGAGTTCCTGCCTGTTGTGATAACCTTGAGGCGAACGCCATAGAGGGGCCCAGGGAATTCTCCAAACCATGAGATTCTTATCGCAACAAATCACTTCAGCTACAAAAAAGAACAAACAGCCGAAACCGGTTTGGCTCAGTGGATGGAGCGTCGGCCTGCGGACTCAAGGGTCCCGGGTTCGATTCCGGTCGGGGGCATGTACCTTGGTTGCGGGCACATCCCCAGTAGGGGGTGTGCAAGAGGCAGCTGATCGATTTTTCCAACTCTCTGTCCCTCTCTCTTCCTCTCTGTAAAAAATCAATAAAATATATTTTTTTAAAAAAAGGAATAAGAATCTTTTCTATGCCCTATGAATTGTCGCGCTCCTTTCTAAGTTTCCATCAGCTTTCAACATTTAGAAAAAAAAAAAAGAACAAGCTTCAGGACTGGGCCACTTGTGGGTAATGGTCAGAGGAGGCAATTGTCATTCAACACACCGCCGTCTCTTCCACTCGCTAGGAAAACAGTGTTTGTCCCAATATTCGTTGCACTTCACAGTGTTACAACAAATGAAACCAGCCTGTGAAATTTCACACGTCATGGCTCAGGGCTCCTTTGCCGTATGTAAGACATACTGTGAACAGAGAATATAATTCATATTGTTCACAGAAGCACAACAAAGGATTCTTCTGGGCGATCATTGACCTCACCAATAATATAGGCACCAGGATAAAAAAAAATTTGGAACCAAAAAGTCATACATCTTTTTCTTAAAGGACTTGGTCAGCTATACAAAATAAGCCAATATTGGCCAAAGAGTGATTCTTTTTTTTTTTTTTTTTTGGCCATTATTATGTGCCTTCCAAAGCACAGAGACCTTGGGACGCCATTATATCTGTTCACCTCTGCGTGTGACAGATCACAACTATCCTTTCAAATCATCCCAGCCAGGGAATATAACCAACAAAATTAAAGGTACAAAAGCAAAAAAAAAACACACACATCTTTACTAAAAGATCATAAACCAGAACAGAGGACAGCAAGCAGTTTGTAGGTTGGTGAATTAGAACATAAAACAACTCATGAGAGGATTAAGTTAGAACAATCATAGAAGCATAAAGAACTCCTCTGCTGGGGGACCACTGACCTCATGAATATCAGAGGGACAAGGTTATGCAAACTTTCTTTCATTCCCTAGGTCAGCGGTATAAAATAAGCCATTACTGGACAAAGAGTGATTTTTCTGACATTATTATACGCTTTCCAAAGCACAGAGAGTTTCTGAGCCCACCATATATGTTCACCTCACCGCGATGACACATCACAACTTTCATATCAAATCATCCAGAGAGTGAAATTAAAAATAAATAAATAAATCTATGAAAGGAAAAAAACATCTTTACTAAAGACCATAGACCAGAACAGAGGACAGTAAGCAATTTGCAGGTTGGTGAACTAGAAAGTAAAACAATTCATAAAAAGCATAATGTGAGACCCACAATGTCCCTGAAAAATGGCAGCACTCCTTAGATGAGGATGGGTGGTCTGGACAAACCCTGGGTCAGATGCATTCCCTGGTCAGACAGAAAGGAAGATCCTGCCAAGAGCTTGAAGTAGTCATAATTTTCTCAAGAACAAGTGAGAACACAGAATACATTTCCACTAGCACACAGGGTTTCTCACTGATGCACACTCTCCAGGTGGTAGAGGTGAAATCTCTTCAGCTACAAATGCTCGCTGTGACATCGATTGGGTGGTAGGTCTGATCATGTCAGCAAGTACAATGCAGCTCCTTCAAGCCTCACTTGTACCTGAAACTTATGGGGAACAGACCACAGTGCACGTTCCGTTGTTTAAATTCAGAAAAACTGGGCCTAAACAGTCGCCTTCAGTGTTGATATGCCAAGTGAGAAAAATAAAAACATTCCAGGCACATGGAACACTGCTCTCCAGTGTGGACTCTGAGGTGCACAGTGAGGTGAGACCTTACACGATAGGACACCCCACATTCTCTACACTTATAGGGCTTTTCTCATGTGAACTCTCTGGTGTTGTTTGAGGGCAGACTTATCGCTGAAGGACTTCCCACAATCACGGCACTCATATGGCTTGTCGCCACTGTGAATTCTCAGGTGCGTAATAAGGTGAGGTTTTTGGCTAAAAGACTTCCCACATTTGGTACACTCGTACGGCTTCTCTCCAGTGTGAACTCTGAGGTGCACAGTGAGGTGAGACCTTAGGGCAAAGGACACCCCACATTCTCTACACTTATACAGATTCTCTCCAGTGTGAACTCTCCGGTGTTGTTTGAGGTAAGACTTATCACTGAAGGACTTCCCACAATCGCAGCACTCATATCGCCTGTCGCCACTGTGAACTCTCAGGTGCTTTGTAAGGCTGGACTTTTGACTGAAAGACTTCCCACACTCAGTACACGCATAGGGCTTCTCTCCAGTGTGAACTCTCCGGTGCTGTTTGAGGTAAGACTTATCACTGAAGGACTTCCCACAATCGCAGCACGCATAGCGCTTGTCGCCACTGTGAACCCTCAGGTGCTTTGTAAGGCTGGATTTTTGACTGAAAGACTTCCCACACTCAGTACACGCATAGGGCTTCGCTCCAGTGTGGACTCTGAGGTGTACAATGAGGTGAGTCCTTCGACAGAAGGACATCCCACATTCTCTACACTCATAGGGCTTCTCTCCAGTGTGGACTCTGAGGTGCACAGTGAGGTGAGACCTCACACGATAGGACACCCCACATTCTCTACACGTATAGGGCTTTTCTCCAGTGTGAACTCTCTGGTGTTGTTTGAGGGCAGACTTATCACTGAAGGATTTTCCACAATCGCGGCATTTATATGGCTTTTCGCCACTGTGAACTCGCAGGTGCGTAGTAAGGTGAGATTTTTGGCTAAAAGACTTCCCACATGCAGTACACGCATATGGCTTCTCTCCAGTGTGAACTCTGAGGTGTTCAGTGAGGTGAGCCCTTACACGAAAGGTACCCCCACATTCTCTACACTTATAGGGCTTTTGTCCAGTGTGAACTCCCTGGTGTTGTTTGAGGTAAGACTTATCACTGAAGGACTTTCCACAATCACCGCACTCATGTGGCTTGTCGCCACTGTGAACACTCAGGTGCTTAGTAAGGTTGGATTTTCGGCTAAAAGACTTCCCACATTCTCTACACGCATACGGCTTTTCTCCAGTGTGACCTCTCTTACGTTGAATGAGGTTCAATATTCGTCTAAAAACTTTCCTACCTTTGTTACACTCATAAGTCAGTTCTCCAGAAGAGACACTCGGGCACTGAACCATTTTTAGGTTGTGGATGGCGGTGTTTTCACAGTCACCCCACGGGTGATGACTTTTTCCACTGTGAAATCCCTGTGAAACCTCCCTGCCACAGTGTAGCTCCTCGGTGTTGGGAGTGGCCTGGTGCTTGGGAAGCTCTGAGTTGTATCGCAAATCTTCCCCGACCTCCCTGCGGGTTGAAGGCACCGGAGATACGTAGAAGCTGCACCTGCTCACATAGGAGGCCCTGTCCATAGCTTGTGTCCAGGGCTCCTCTCCACATTCATTCCTCTGTTGCTGGTGAGGGTTTGCACTCAAACAGAAGTCTCCAACGCATGCGTCACTACAGCAGGCTTTCTGCTCAAAGTCTGCTGCAGGTGACCCAGTCAGGTGCAAAATACTTTTAAACACAGAGAAACACCGCGTACACAGAGGGATCTTCTGGGTGGCTGCAGCTGTCTTAGAATCTCTGACCTGTGACTCTCCTTGTATAGATACACTCTGCTCAGAACAGGCCACCTCATCATCCATTTTATGCCAACAACCTGAAAAGTGAGAAAGGGTGAGGAAACGAATGTTGAATGTGGTGATAGGGGGAAGTCCCATTGCAAAAGGGTGTTACACATTACATGTTGGTTCCATGCAATTGTCTGAAAATATGAGATGTGCAAGAAGGATCAATAAGAGGCTGTTGTGACTTTCTAGGCTAATGAAGATCACAAAATAGGGAGGCCTCACCAGAAATATGACAGAAACTTGGCAAGCACCGCATGGATTAGAATATAGATCTCCAGCTCATCCTTCAACTAACAGCATTCAGCAGAGCTTGTCTGCTGGGGACGGGAATGAGCTGTACAAGAGATTGGTTTGGTCTACGTCCCAGTAAAATTCAATAAAGGAGTACTGTATTTTCCAGCGTATAAGACGACTTTTTAACCCAGGAAAATCTTCTCAAAAGTCGGGGGTCTTATACGCCGGAAAATATAGTATTTACAATTTAGAATTAAAATGAGTTATTACCAAACTAGCGTTCCCGTTGCAGGAAGAATCCTGCAATAGGGTTTCCTGCTGCACTCTACCCCGCCCTGCCTGGTCTCCTCCCTTCTCCCCCGCCCCGCCTTCTCCGACAGCCCGCCTGCTTTTCTCCCTTCTCCTCCCGCCCCACCTCCGCTCCTCCCTTCTCCTCCCCCCCAGCTTGCTTGCTTCTCCGCAGCTTTGCTCCCTTCTGCAGCTCTTGGCTTCTTTCTACGCTGTCTTGATATGCAAATTAGCCGCCATCTTGGTTGGGGTAATTTACATACTCGTCCTGATTGGCTGGTGGGCGTGGCTTGGGCATAGCAAAGGTGTGGTCAATTTGCATATTTGTCTATTATTAGGTAGGATGATGGGTGGGTTACCGTATTTTCCGGCGTATAAGACCCCCGACTTTTGAGAAGATTTGCCTGGGTTAACAAGTCGTCTTATACGCTGGGAAAATACGGTAGCTGGTTTCATGGACTACTTAGCACTTAGGTGCACCTCCTAACACATGAGAAGTCAATGTTGCAGAATAATGCAGAGGCACCAGTGCAGAGGAACAGGTGATGGAGAGGTGAGCAGTCAGCACTGGGCCAGAGCTACACAGCTTGTTAAAATATTTAGGAAAGAGAATATTACAAACATTTAAATGGGGGCCTTACAAGAACAGCCCATGGTTCATGTAGGTAAAGACACGGCACAGGCTGCCACAAAGAACCCTTACCTAGAGGAAGAGGGCAGAAACTGAAGCCATGCATGTGGACACTGTCAGCCTCCCATGAAGAGAAAGTGCAAGCTGGGACCCATGAAGCTCACTGCAAGACGCCCGACTCCCTGACACTTAATGTACTTTTTGAGGTTACGGGTGTTAGTGATGTTCATGGAGTCCTTTGCTAAGGTCTCTCCATCCAGCTCATCCCTGGCAAACACAGCACATTGGACTGGACAGTGGGGGCAATTAGCGGAGGCCATGTTCTGGCTTTGGGAGAGAGAAAGCTACGGCTGAGGAACAAAGGAAGAGAGGTCATCACCTCAGGACACTGGGAGAACGTGAAGGTCTTACCTACAGATGATACAAGTGCGAACACTTCCAGCATCACATCGCAGTACAGACGTCTCTGAGCCTCATCAAGGAGCCCCCATTCCTTCCGAGAGAAGGCAATGGCCACGTCCTCAAAGTTCACATCCTGTCATAATGGGGACAGCACAGCTCATGATCAGAGTCACTCCTAAGATTAAAAGTCTGCCATACTCCCCACCCTCCACAAACCATCTGCTCTTTCCCACTCTTTATATCTAGGAAAATTCTAGGCCTTCACCCCATGAAAGCCACTGTCTTCTTATATTCCTGCTGATGTTTTTCTTCCCACAACAATGAAGGGAGTTGAGCAGATAGAAGATTCCTGAGCTGTGAACCTCCCATATACACCACACTGCCTCTTATCAATACAGTGGCGGTCAAAAACATAGGTTAGAGAGGGATGTTGGCCATAAAGACAGTGTGAGTGATTTGATACTGTTCTTCTCAGGAAATAGCCTTGTATTCTCTCCGATGGTTCCTCTAAGACACCAAACACATGGTATCACACTTCACCCTCCTGACCCCATTCCCAAGCTGCTGCACATAGTTCTTTGAACAACACTTCTCTCACACAGCTTCCTTCCCAGAGGCACAACTTCAAACGTAATGCCAACATGCCGTGGCGTGGATAAATATTTTCCTAATCACCTTCTTTAAAAAAAATATAGGTCACCACCTCCATAATCTATTTCTCTCTTTACCCTTCTTCCTTTCCCATGCCCATGGAGATTTACAAACCTGGGTAACACTGATGAATGCTACCTCATTCCCATCAACCAATGTTTCACTTCCAACAGCGTAAGGCAGGTGTGTAGTTAAATGGCACCTGAGCTCTGAACCTAGAATGTAGCACCCAAACTCCTCTCTTTACAGGCAATTGCCCTAAAATTCACCTTATTGTTACATCCGGGCAACACCAGAAATAGACTCTTCCTTCATTCACTTCTATGACAATGTCAGGGGGCTGTGGCCATGAATTCACATTTGCTCTCCAAGTGCACATCCCTCTTTCTACCACACCTCTCTCACACCCGCACGTCCACAGCCCCGGCCCCCATACTCATCTGCTGGCTTTTATTTATTACTCAGCATGTGTGGCCCAGAGGATGGTTGACAAATTGAATCAGGATCAAGTACTGCCGAGAGTCTGATAATTCACACTCATAGACGCAGCCTTGAGTCCTGCTATGGAGGCCTCTCTCCATGACTGTTTTTTTTTTACCTTCAACCACAACTATTAAGAACAACAATCATGCCGAAACCGGTTTGGCTCAGTGGATAGAGCGTCAGCCTGCGGACTCAAGGGTCCCAGGTTCGATTCCGGTCAAGGGCATGGACCTTGGTTGCGGGCTCATCCCCAGTAGGAGGTGTGCAGGAGGCAGCTGATCGATGTTTCTCTCTCATCGATGTTTCTAACTCTCTATCCCTCTCTCTTTCTCTCTGTAAAAAATCAATAAAATATATTAAAAAAAAAGAAAAGAACAACCATCAGATCTCAGACATCCAGAGCCCACCTCCTGTGATGCTGCACTTGATGTTCCTTCACTACTCACAGCCAACATCCCTCACTTAACCTTCACTCAAGTCCCAGCCCCGATGGCCCTCTGCACCATGCCCTGTGAGTCTCACAGATGACCACTCAAGCCTCTTAAGTTAATCCAGAAAACTGACTGCAACTCCCCACAGCCAGGCCACACTGAGGGTCACCACAAAATCCTGGTGAGAGTTTAGAAAAGTTATGTACCAGCCCTAGTCTCACCTTGTTTGAATTACCCTTCAGCCTCCAGTTAATCTCAGGTCCACTCATCTTTTAAAGGCCTTGGCCACCGCAAAATGATTCTCTCTCCCCCACACTCTACAGGACAACTTCTGTCCCTAAGCTGTGTTGTGACACCCACCTCCCACAAAGAGTGGCCCCAGGAAGAAAGCCATTCCTCAGGCTCACACTGTCCCTTCTGAACTACTACTACCATTAACAACCTGACCATGATCCCCTGTATGAAAGTGACCTACATTCCTGGCTGATGTGTCTCAGTTGGTTGAGCACAGACCCATGCACTGGTGTGAGGTCACATGCCTGGGTTGTGGGCTGGATCCACAGTAGAGATTGTGCAGGCGGCGACTGATCCTTGTTTCTTGCACATCCCTGTTCCTCTGTCTCCCTCCCTCCCCTCCCCTTTCTACATCTAAAATCAATAAAAATATATATATGTGTTTTAAAAAAACATACCTGCAGGTTCCTGCTTCGGCTCCCTCTTTACTCCAAGCCTTTGCACATCCTGGAACCTGTGTCTGGAGGACCTCGCACTCACTACACTGGTCGCCAAAAACAAGGTCCACTCCATGAAGCCCTCCTCCTGGCCTTAGGGTTCTGGGCTCAGTGTCTGTTCAAAGTGCCCAGGTCCAAGGGCTACAAGAGCGGCTGACAGTCCCAGGACTCCACTATCTCAGAGGCCACAAGAGGGTGAGGCCCTGAAATAAGCTCCACAAACGCACACACATGATCGATTCTGCATTTGCAGGAATTTGTGGAAAGATAATGGTCTGTTGGGAGCCTGGCAACCACCAGGCTCTCTGGGCTCAGAATGCACTGTACCCCTTGCCCAGCCCGGAGGCCAGGTGCCCTCCAGATGCCTGTGTGATCTCGGGGCTCAGTCCCCAGTGCTCACTCCTGCCAGTTCCCTTGTCATTTACAGGACTTCCCCTTCCTGTCCGCAATGCTGTCCTCTGTCTTCTAGTCTGTTCTTCCTCTGAGCAATGTCAGGGAAAGTTAGTCCCCTGCCTCAGGAAATGTCCCTCTTTTTTCACAATCATCTATGGCCCCAGCGTTCTGAGAATGAAAGTAGAACTCGTGCAAACCTCTTCTTTGTTGCCTTTACACCCCAAAACAGGCCCAGATTTCCGAATCCTCCCAGCTCAGTGTCACCATCACGTCCTCACAAGGCGGCCCTGCAGCCTTCCACCCTCTTCCCCATCACCCATGTGTCACCAGGAGGGACTCACCATTCTGGACGCTGGGACCTGGGCGGCAGGACCTGAGCGGCGCCGGCCCCCGGGCTGGAGGGTTCAGGGGGGTCAGGCTGCGGGAACGCTGTGAGCAGAGAGGCGTCCGGGAGGCACGGGGACCCCGATCTCGGTCTGTTGGGGCTCCAGGGGCCTCAGACACACCCTGCACCGCAGGCGGCGGCCTCCCAGGCCTCCTCCTCCTCAGTCCGGTGCCCTGAAGCCTGTGACTCTGTGAACAAAGACCTAAGAGGTTACAATGACCACCACAAGGAAGGCGGCGGAAGTCCCGCCTTAACCGCATGCGCAGACACCAAAATGCCCTTTAGCACCGCCCACACGAGTGCAGTGCCTTCTGGGTAGTGTAGTTTTCTCAACCGCCCAGGGGAGTACTAGCATCCCATCCAATGACAGGTGTTGTGGCCCAGTAAGTGATGCCTGGGGAGAGACTAGATGGGGCCAGAGGCCTGGCTAACTGGCGCGGACTGACAGATCTCCGAGGGGAAGGAGGTGGGAGGAATGCAAGAGATCCACCAAAGAATATACACAGAGGGGGAAATGGGAGACATCGATAATGTGATCAACAATAAAAAATATATATATATTTTCTTAAATTTTAAAATAATGGAGCCCAGCTGGTGTAGCCCAGTGGTTGAGCCTCGACCTGTGAAGCAGGAGGTCATGGTTCTTTTCATTTTATTTATATTCTTAAAATTATTTATTGTTTAAAGTATTTACATATCGTATGACATACAACTCCTTTTTCCCCCTTTGCGCTCTGCCCAGCCACCCCCATGCCTCAGCACATGCCCTTACCCTCCCCTCCCCATAGTGTCTGCGTCCACTGCTCATGTGTTCTGGGCTGCAAAGCATTGCACACGGCTCCTCCGCTGCCTGGAGGCAGGATGCCTTGGGACAGAGGGAGTTGGAGTAGGTCACCGAACCATGGGTTGGTTAGAGTTTAGAGGGAGGTGGCTGTTCAACCCCTGGCCAAGCGTGCCCAGGCGTTGGAAATGGCTGAAATAGCTTTTGTAACCTTTGGGTTGTCATTGTAACTGTCCTAACTCCCTCTTGTGGATTCCGAGGTTAAATTTGCTGTAACACCTGTGGTCTGCAGGGCAGTTCGGCCTTGACCGCGGTGAAGTGCTGCAACTGTAGTCGCTGGCCAGCTTAATAAAGGCTCATACCTTTTTTTTTCCCCCACAGGCGAGTTTTTTTAAATTACTTTATTGATTAAGGTATCACATATTTGTCATCAACACCCCCCCATTCCCTTCCCAAAACCCCCCACATGCATGCCCCCCTCCCCCTGTTGTCCGTGATCACTGGTTAGGCTCATATGCAAGCACACAAGTCCTTTGGTTGATCTATCTCCCTTGTCCCCACCCTCCCCTACCTTCCCTCTGAGGTCTGACAGTCTGATCGATGCTGTTCTTGTTCTTCAGTCTATGTTGTTCATCTTTTCCCCTAGATGAGTGAGCTCATGTGATACTAGGAATACACTTATAGGCACCGAAAATGAGACAAGCAATAATGGTTATGCTGAGAGGCAAATGAATCAGTCTATAGTGAGTTTCTTTCTGGGCCAACAGTTCTTTTGAGTCCCGGTTTCTATGTCCAACAGTTGTTTATGTGTTCATAACGGCAATGATATTTCAGTTCTGGATGGTGGACAAACGGTGGTAATGCAGGTCCGACCCTCTCTGGTTTGGTCCTGGGCAATCTGCAGTGACGCACATCTGCTGACTGCTAGTATGGCAAGGCATGGTCAGCGTCTTCCATCTCTGAAGGCTCATACATTTTGATCTCTGTCTCTGGTGGTCGTCTCTTGCGGGCCGCCCCAGAACAACGGAAATGCCTTCCCTTGAGCCCACTCCTGCCCCTGCTGAGGAGTGGACTCGAGATGACCTGAGACTCTTGGTTTCTCCACTGGCCCTCCCCCGTCCTGAGTGTGGGAACGGGGTTCCCCATCCGATGCCCAGAGCCCCTGCCTCCTCCCGTCACCGCCTCTCATGGCAGTGCCCGCTAGAATGCCAAGTGGAACCTCTTTTGGGGATCTTTTCTACACGGTGGATAAGGCTTTGCGTATGAGAGGTGCAGGTAGGTGTTGGTAAAGCACCTTAGAACTTGCCCTTCGTTGCAAATAACAAGAGAAAAACCACGGTTAGGGTTTGCCTCTCGAGCCCTCGGTGTGGCCTCTGACCAGGCGGCCCTGGTCCCGCGGGCACTGGAGGCAGGACCTTGCTCCTCGTGTTTGGTTTGGGGCTCAGGGTTGGAGTGAGCTTGTTGCTGCTGGCGTTCCGTTCCCATGCCTTTGCCTCCAGAACACCCCAATGCCTTCTGACAGCAGCCAGCGTTTTCCCCATTTCTTGCCCGTTTCTCCCCAAAGGAGACTCCTTTCCAAATACTTACCTTTTCCACTGGGGTCTTGGGAAGAAAATGAAATTCTGGGTCATACTGTGGTCCCTGGTGACCTCAGGTTTTGAAGGTGATCCCTTTCAAGTTTCAAAGATCCGGGTGGGGCTATTTTTACTGCGCCCGATGACAATTCTACACGGAGCCCGAACTCAGCACTGTGGGGTTTCAGCTAAGTGGCTTTTTCTTTTCATGTCTTTGATCTGGTTTCGTTCCTGAAATACAGCCACTCGATTTGGTGAGGGGGGGAATAATACGTGGTTTTTGTACCAACCCCCCCCCCCAAAAAAAAAAAAACAAAAAACATGTTACTCTGGTCTTGGCTGGTCAGAGCTCCTTGTATTGAGACCAATGGGGTTGCTTGGCAACCTGGAGTTTTTATCAGTCTGTTTTCCTGAATAGAATGGTGGACCAGTCCCTCTTCCTATCCAGTCACTGAGGGCTCTTTGGGACTATTCAGACCCAGAAGCTTGGCCTCTGCCTGTTTCCTCTGTAAAAAAATAAGAAAAAGCTTGCCGAAACCGGTTTGGCTCAGTAGATAGAGCATCGGCCTGCAGACTGAAAGGTCCCAGGCTCGATTCTGGTCAAGGGCATGTACCTTGGTTGAGGGCACATCCCCAGTAGGGGGTGTGCAGGAGGCAGCTGATCGATATTTCTCTCTCATCGATGTTTCTAACTCTCTATCCCTCTCTCTTCCTCTCTGTAAAAAAATCAATAATATATATATATATTTAAAAAAAAGCTCAAATGCAGGGTGTGGCAGGAAGTATCTCCTGCCCTGAGCCTACTGGGAGGGGCTAGCTCTTCTTCTAGGGAGAAATGGCCACTTAGGTTTGGAAGCTAAGAATGCCACAGTTCTAGCAATATATCCCAAGAAATCAGAAACACCCATCAGAAAGGACATATGCACCCCTATGTTCATAGCAGCACCATCATAGTTACAATAGCTATGATTTGGAAACAGCCTAAATGTCCATCAGCAGATGAGTGGATTAAATAACTAGTACATCTATACAATGGAATACTACGCTGCTGTAAAAAAAGGAACTCTTACCATTTGCAACAGCATGGATGGACCTAGAGAGCATTATGCTAAGGGAAATAAGGCCGCCAGAGAAAGATAAATATCACATGATCCCACCCATTTGTGGAATATAATGAACAACATAAGCTGATGCACAAAAATACGCCAGCATCATAGAAGCATTGAACAGACCGTCCCAACTAAGAGGGCAGGCAGGGGAGGGGAGGGGGTAAAAGATCAGCTGGAGGACTTGTATGCTTGCATGTGAGCACAACCAGTGGACACAGACAGCAAGGGGGTGGGGGTATGCGCTGGGGGGCAGGAGCAGCCAGGGAGATGTCAATGGGGGGAGGGAGAGGGGAGGAGACTTATGTGATAATTGAAAAAATAATTTAAAAATTTAAAAAATGTCCCAATGCAGGACTCGTGGCCATGTCCCCCCGCCCTGCTTCGCTCATCAGCCTCTCCTCGGGCACCTCAAGCCTGTGCCTCTCTCCCAGCTCCAAAGCCCCGGGTGCGTGTTTGCAATAGAAAAGCCCTGTGTTCTGGGCTTAGAGAACAAAAGCAAAGACACAACCAAACCACAACAATGAACCTGCTCGTTGGTCTCTCCCCCGCACCGCGCTGTTTGGGCCGCCTTTCCCGGGGCAGCCTTCGGGGCTGTTGCCTCTGGTCCCGTTTCCCCGGCAGCCAGCTGCCCTGTGGCTTTGCCATGACCTGGGTGGATGTTACCCACGTCGTGAAGGGACGCAGCTTTGGAGGAACACAGCTTTCCCCTCAGCCTCTGGGCCCCCGGCTGGCTGTCCCTCTCAAGCCCACGTCCCCGTTCTGGCCGTTCTACAGGCGTCCCCTGCCTTCCCTGCTGTCAACTGTCTCCTCGGCTGCATGAGGTTTGTTAATACCATTCGGATGTTCTTCGATTGAGTTGTATTTCCGGTCTGGCTCAGGGCGAGATGCACAAGACCTCTGCCTATTCAGCCACCATTTATTTCATTTTTATTTTTTATCACTTTCTGATCCTTGCTGTTAAAACCAGCCACAGTGCCTCCCCACAGCTCGCAAATGCACAGGGCATGCTCCCTGCAGGCTCTGACCTGGAGCCTGCCACCCCGTCCCAGACTTCCTCAGTGAAGACCCCACTGACCAACGCTGGTTTCTCCTTCCCCCATCGCTGCTGTCACCTGTCACAGGTGTCCTGGGCCATTCTCTGCGGACTGTCCTCCACTAGAATGCCAGTTCCCAAGGACAGGGGACTCTGTATTTGGGGCGTCTGAAACAGGTGGGCTCAACAGTATCCACAGCCTCAGTCTTTATATGTGTCCCTTATGCCCACCCATGGCTGCTGACCCTCCATCCAGCCTCATTCAAGTTCTCATCCCTACAGCCTTCCCCAGCCCACCCACTCCAGGAACCTGGCCCATGAGCTGGTAGAAACACGATAACAGGCACCCACCCTCTCTGCCCCTCAGTTACCCACCCCAGCAGCACACTATCCCCCAGAATCCAGGAACTATCCCCTCACTTCAGGTCTTGTATGCACAGGCAAAACTGAGGGAGGGGGCGCCCCAACCACAGCTCATCCTCCGAATGTGGAATTACATTGAGACCAAGCCTCTCCTTCTGGAAACACCTGTATTGCAGAATGTTCTCACCACTGAAAATACACAGCACCATATCCTAGAGAATCCACACTACCTCCAGGACTGGCTGGGTGAGGGGGTGGGGAAGAGGAGTGCTTTATTTTTAAAAAAATGAAGTGTAAAATAATCACTAAAATGAAAAAAAAAAAAAAAAAGAGAGAGAGAGAGAGAGAGACTCGAACACCAGTGGGCCTCCGAGGTGTGAGTGGGGTGGCTGGAGGCAGGATTGTCTAAAGATGAACTGATCGGGGGGCCCAAAGCATCAGGGGGCTTCTCCCAGATACAGAAGTAGGTTCATTTGCAGCAGCCAGGTGCCTGGGGGAGGAGCAGGCTGGAGAGACTCTGGATGGAGACAGAGGAGCCCTGGCCGGCACATCTCAGGCAGACACAGAACCCAAATTCCCCCAGGGCCTTGCATGGGCCTCCTCCCTGCCAAACCCTGGGAAGGTCACAGCGTGCCCACTGCGGTGGGAACAGCCCGGGAAAAGGCAGGACAGAGTGAGCAAAGGGAGGCTGAGCCGGCGGAGGCCCCAGCTCAGGGCACTGGGTGAATGCTCGGGGTTTTGGTAATCCCCATCTGAGGATATTTTCCCACTGATTTTTAGACAGAGTGCAAGGGAAGGGGGCAGGAAGAGAGAGACTGAGAGAAAAGGAAAAAATTAGATGCCTCCTCCATAGCCCCCTAGGGGCCGGGATCAAAGCTGCAGATTAGAACCACAAAGTCACACAGTCTTTATTTCAAGGCCGTGGGCAGCAATGCACTACAACCACTACTGGTCAAGGAATTATTTTCTGGCATGATGCCGTCCCTCCTAAAGCACAGAAAGGTTGGGGTCCACGCAATATCTCTTAACGCTACATGACGACAGATCACAACTGTGCTTGAAAATATTCCCTGGAAGTGAACATAACCAAAAAGATTAAAGATACAAATGAAAAAAAACACACCGTTATTAAAGGATCATAAGCCAGAACAGAGGACAGCCAGCGGTACGCCGGTTGGTGAATTAGAAACAATTCATCACAGCATCGTGTGAGAACCACAATGTACCTGAGAGCAGCAGCACTTCTTAGCTGAGGATGGGTGCCCTTCATTAACCCTGGGGCAGCTGCATTCCCTCGTCAGAGAGAGGAATGGAGATCCTGTCAAGAGCCAGTGTAATCATAACGTTCTCAGGCACAAGGGAGAACACAAAATACATTTCCCCTGAGCACGCAGGGGTTGGGACGGATACACACTCTTCAGATGAGCCAGGTGGTAGAGGTGAAATCTCTTCAGCCACAAATCAATCAGGCGTTAGTTCTGGGCATCTTACCAAGTGCCATGCACCTCCTTCAAGCCTCACTTGTACCGGAAACTTAGGAGGAATCTAGCGGAGTGTATGTTCCATTAAAAAGGGGTTTAACCCTTTGCACTCGCTTTTTTTCTCGATTCCTTTATTCTACTCGGGATTTAATTTTTTAAATATCCCAGATTTTACAAAGAGCGGCAGTAGAATAAAAAACTGGAGTTTCTTTTCATACAAACTTATTTATTTGGATTTTTTTATATTTCAAATTATTGATGCATTCAAAGAGTAATTTTAATCTCGACATCCGAGTGCAAAAGGTTAAATTCAGGAAAACAGGTCGCAAAGAGTCTGCCTTCAGTGTTTGTTATTCTAAGTGAGAAAAATAAAATATTCCCTGCACATTCAATACTTCTCTGCAGTGTGAACTCTCAGATGTCTAACAAGACTACTTTTTTGGGTAAAAGGCTTCCCACATTCAGTACACTCATACGGCTTCACGCCGTTGTGAACGCGGAGGTGATCGGTGAGGTGAGCCCTTAGGCGAAAGCACATCCCACATTCTCGACACTCGTATGGCTTCTCTCCAGTGTGAAACGTCTGGTGTTCAATGAGGTGGTCCCTTTCACAGAAGGACATCCCACATTCTCTACACGCGTACGGATTCTCTCCGGTGTGAACTCGGAGGTGCACAGTGAGGTGAGCCCTTAGGCGAAAGCACATCCCACATTCTCGACACTCGTATGGATACGGCTTCCCTCCAGTGTGAACTCGGAGGTGTTCCGTGAGGTGATCCCTTTGAGGAAAGGAGAGCCCACATTCACTGCACGCATGCAGCTTCTCTCCAGTGTGAACTCTCAGGTGTCTAGAGAGGTTAGCCCTTAGAGGAAAGGATTTCCCACATTCTCCGCACTCATAGGGCTTCTCTCCGGTGTGAACGCTGAGGTGTCCATTGAGGTGAGGCCTTTGAGGAAAGGACACCCCGCATTCTTTACACGTGTAGGACTTCTCTCCTGTATGAACGTTGTCGTGCTGTTTGAGGGCGGACTTATAACTGAAGGACTTCCCACAATGTCTGCACGCATGTGGCTTCTCTCCAGTGTGAATTCTCAGATGTTTCACGAGGGCATGTCTTTTTCTGAAGAACTTTCCACATTCATGACACTCCTTCCGCTTTTTTCCGGTGTGAACTCTCTTATGTCGGATGACGTTCACGTTTCGACCGAAAACTTGCCTGCATGTGTTACACTCGTGAGTCAGTTCTCCAGAGCACACTCCCTGACACTGAACCACTTTCAGGTTGTGGCTGGCTGTGTTTTCACAGTCACCCCACGGGTGATGACTCTTTCCATCAAGAAATCCCTGTGAAATCTCCCTGCCACAGTGTAGCTCCTCGGTGCTGACAGTGGCCTGGTGCTGGGGAAGGTCTGAGTTGTACTGCAAGTCTTCCCCAACCTCCCTGCGGGTTGAAGGCACCGGAGATAAATAGAAGCTGGATCTGCTCACAAAGGAGGCCATAGCCACAGATTCCTTCCAGGGATCCTCTTCAAATTCATTCCTCTGTGGCTGGTGAGGGTTTGCACTGAAACAGAAGTCTCCAACACATGCATCACTACAGAAGGCTTTCTGCTCAACGTATGCTGAAGGTGACCCAGTCAGGTGCAAAATATCTTTTAACACGGAGAAACACAGCTTACACGGAAGGGTCTTCTCGGTGGCTGCAGCTGTCTTAGAAGCCCTGACCTGTGACGCTCCTTGTATAATTACGCTCTGATCAGAACAGGCCTCCTCGTCTTTCATTTTATGCCAACAACCTGAAAAGTGAGAAAGGGGAGAAACCAAGATGGTGGCATAGTTAGTTACCTACAAAGGAGCACCCATACGACTGTCAGCTGATTTCTCATCAGAAACTATGCAGGCCAGACGGGAGTGGCAAGAAATATTCAAAGCGATGAATAGCAAGAACCTACAACCAAGATTACTCTACCCAGCAAAGCTATCATTCAGAATTGAAGGTCAGATAAAGAGCTTCACAGATAAGAAAAAGCTAAAGGAGTTCATCACCACCAAACCAGTATTATATGAAATGCTGAAAGGTATTCTTTAAGAAGAGGAAGAAGAAGAAAAAGGTAAAGATAAAAATTATGAACAACAAATACATATCTATCAACAAGTGAATCTAAAAATCAAGTCAATAAAAAAAATCTGATTAACAGAATAAACTGGTGAATATAATAGAATCAGGGGCATAGAAAGGGAGTGGACTGACAATTCTCGGGGGGAAAGTGGTGTGGGGGGTGCGGGAAGAGACTGGACAAAAATCGTACACCCATGGATGAGGACAGTGGGGGGGGGGGTAAGGGCAGAGGGTGGGGGGGAACCGGGTGGAGGGAAGCTATGGGGGGGGAAAAAGAGGAACATTTGTAATAATCTGAACAATAAAGATTTATTAAATTTAAAAAAAAAAGTGAGAAAGGGTGAGGAAATGAATGTTGAATATGTGACAGGGGGAATTCCCATTGCAAAAGTGTGGTACACATCACACGTTGGTCCCATTTAAATTGTCTGAAAATAAGAGATGTGCAAGAGGGATTAATAAGAGGCTCTTGTGACTTTTTGGGCTAATGAAGGTCACAACACAGAGCGGCCTCCCCAGAAATAGGACACAAACATGGCAAGCACCACATGGATGAGAATATGGATCTCCAGTTAATACTTCAACTAATGGCATTCAGCTTGGCTTGTCTGCTGGGGCTGGGGCGAACTATGCAAGAGGTTGTTAGGTCTTACTCCAAGTAAAATTCAATAAAGGAGTAGCTGGTTTTGAGGACGACTTAGCATGTATGTGCACCTCGTAACTGTGCAAGTCAATGTTGCAGAATAATGCAGAGGAACATGTAATACAGAAGTGAGCAGTCAGCACTGGGCCAGAGCAACACGGCTTGCTATAGTATGCAGGGAAGAAAATGTTACAAACAATTGAATGGGGGCCTTATAAGAACAGCCCATGGCTCATGTAGGTAAAGACCATAACATGGCACAGGCTACAAAGAACCTTGACCTAGAGAAGAAGTTGAAGCCATGCATGTGGACAGTCAGCCTCCCATGAAGAGAAAGTACAAGCTGGGACCCATTAAGCTCACTGCAAGACGCCTGACTCCCTGACACTTCCTGTACTTTTTGAGGTTACGGGTGTTAGGGATGTTCGTGGAGTCTTTTACTCAGGGCTCCCCATCCAGCTCATCCCTGGCAGCCACAGCACATCTGACAGGACAGTGGGGGCCATTAGCAGAGACCATGTTCTGGCTGTAGAAGAGTGAAAGCTACATCAGAGGAATAAAGGAAGAGAGGTCATCACCTCAGGACACTGGGAGAACGTGAAGGTCTTACCTACAGATGACACAAGGGCAAACACTTCCAGCATCGCATCGCAGTACAGACGTCTCTGAGCCTCATCAAGGAGCCCCCACTCCTCCTGAGAGAAGGCAATGGCCACGTCCTCAAAGTTCACATCCTGTCACAATGGGGACAGCACAGCTCATGATGAGATTCACTCCTAAGATTAAAAGTCTGTCATACTCCCCACCCTCCACACCCATCTGCTCTTTGCACTCTTCACAGCAGATTAAATACCAGCCCTTCATCCCATGAAAGGCACTGTCTTCTTATATTCCTGCTGATATTTTTCTTCCCATAACAATGAAGGGAGTCGAGCAGATAGAAGATTCCTGAGCTGTAAACCTCCCATGTACGCCACACTGCCTCTTATCAATACAGTGGCTGTCAAAAACATAGGTTAGAGAGTGATGTTGGCCATAAAGACAGTGTGAGTGATTTGATACTGTTCTTCTCAGGAAATAGCCTTGTATTCTCTCCGATGGTTCCTCTAAGACACCAAACACATGGCATCACACTTCATCACCCTGACCCCATTCCCAAGGTGCTGAAACCACCACTTTTCACAATCGGCTGCACATAGTTCTTTGAACAACACTTCTCTCACACAGCGTCCTTCCCAGAGGCACAACTTCAAGCGTAATGCCAACGTGCCGTGGCGTGGACACATTTTATCCTGATCAACTTCTTTTCAAAATTATAGTTCACCGCCTCCAAATCTCGTTCTCTCTTACCCTTCCTTCCTTACCCGTGCCAGTGGAGATTTGCAAGCCTGGGTAACACTGATGAATGCTACCTCATGCCCATCAACCAGTGTGTCACTCAAACAAAGAAAGGCAGGTGGTTAAAAGGCACTTAAGCTCTGAACCTAGAATGTAGCACCCCAACATCTCTCTTTACAGGCAATTGCCCTAAAATTCACCTTATTGTTACTTCCAGGCACCACAAGAAATAGACTCTTCCTTCATTCACTCTATGTCAATGTCATGGATCTGTGGCCATGAATTCACCTTCCCTCTCCAAGTGCACATCCCTCTTTCTACCACACCTCTCTCACACCTGCACTTCCACAGGCCCGACCCCCATACTCATCTTCAGGCCTTTTACTTATTACTCAGCATGTGTGGTCCAGAGGATGGTTGCCAAATGGAATCAGAAACTAGTACTGCCCAGACTCTGATAGTCCACACTCATAGAGGCAGCCTTGAGTTCTGCTATGTAGGCCTCTCTCCATGACTATTTTTTTTTTTTTTGCTTCAACAACAACTATAAAGAACAACAATGAGATCTCAGATATCCACAGCCCACCTCCTGTGATGTTGCACTTGATGTCCCTTCGCTAGTCACAGCCAACGTCCCTCACGTAACCATCACTCGAGTCCCAGCCCCGATGGCCCTCTGCATCAATGCCCAGTGAGTCTCACAGATGCCCACTCAAGCCTCTAAGCCAGTGGTCGGCAAACTGCGGCTCGCGAGCCACATGCGGCTCCCGAGCTGCGGTGTGACGCTCTGTTGACTAAAGAGTTTGCAGACCACTGCTCTAAGCTAATCCACAAGACAGACTACAGCTCCCCACAGCCAGGCCACACCAAGGGTCACCACAAAATCCTGGTGTTTAGAAAAGTTGGTATGGACCAGCCCTCGTCTCACCTTGCTTGAATGACTCTTCGGCCTCCAAATAATCTCAGGTCCACTCATCTTTTGAAGGCCTTGGTCACGTAGACCCACGCCCTGGTGAGGTCACATGCCTGGGTTGTGGGCTGGATCCACAATAGGAATTGTGCAGGTGGCCACTGATCCTTGTTTCTTGCTCATCCCTGTTTCTCTGTCCCTCTCCCTCTCCCTTCCTTTCTACATCTAAAAATCAATAAATATACACTGAGTGGCCGGATGATGATGACCTCGGAACACATAATCATCTGGCCACTCCGTGGATTTGTATCTCCAATGGGTCCCAAAAGTATTCTAGACTTTGGCTGGCGATCAACCACCTACTTGCCCTGAGCTTTCTATCAGCCGGTGCAAAGGGGAAAACTGATCAGGGGCACGATTTATAGCATCTTCGATATCAAGGAAATGAGGTGCTCAAGAGAAGTACACTGAGTGGCCAGATGATTATGCGTATATGTTATTTTAAAAAAACATACCTGCAGGTTCCTGATTCAGCTCACTCTTTACTCCAAGCCTAGGCACCTCCTGGAGGACATGACACTGGCTGCCCAAAACAAGGTCCACGTCATGAAGTCCCAGTCGTGGCTTTAGGATTCTGGGCTCAGTGTCTGTTCAAAGTCCCCAGGTCCAAGGGCTACAAGAGCGGCTGACAGACCCAGGACTCCACTATCTCAGAGGCCACAAGTGTGTGAGGCCCTGAAATAAGCTCCACAAACCCGCACACCTGATCGATTCCACATTAGAAAGAAAATGGTCTGTTGGGAGCCTGGCAACCACCAGGCTCTCGGCCCAGAATGCACTGTACCCCTTGCCCAGCCCGGAGGCCAGGTGCCCTCCAGATGCCTGTGTGATCTCGGGGCTCAGTCCCCAGTGCTCACTCCTGCCAGTTCCCTTGTCATGTACAGGACTTCCCCTTCCTGTCCGCAATGCTGTCCTCTGTCTTCTAGTCTGTTCTTCCTCTGAGCAATGTTAGGGAAAGTTAGAATCCTGCCTCAGAAAACCCTTCCTCTTTTTTGCACAACCATCTATGGTTGTGCAAAAAAGAATTCAGAGAATGAAAGTAAATAAAAAAAGAATTCAGAGAATGAAAGTAAAACTCCTCGTGGAAAACCACACCTCACCTCTTTGATGCCTTTACACCCAAACAGGCCCGGGTTTCCGAATCCTCCCCGCTCAGTGTCACCATCACGTCCTCACAAGGTGGCCCTGCAGCCTTCCACCCTCTTCCCCCATCACCCACGTGTCACCCACCAGGGACTCACCATTCTGGACGCTGGGACCTGGGCGGCAGGACCTGAGCGGCGCCGGCCCCCAGGCTGGAGGGTTCAGGGGGGTCAGGCTGCGGGAACGCTGTGAGCAGAGAGGATCCGGGAGGCAGGGGGACCCCGATCTCGGTCTGTTGGGGCTCCAGGGGCCTCAGACACACCCTGCACCGCAGGCAGCGGCCTCCCAGGCCTCCTCCTACTCACCACCAGCGCCCTGAAGCCTGTGAATCTGTGAACAAAGACCTAAAAAGTTAAAATGACCACCGCGAGGAGGAAGGCGGAAGTCCCGCCTTAACCGGATGCGCAGACACCAAAATGCCCTTTAGCGCCGCCCACACGAGTGCAGTGCCTTCTGGGTAATGTAGTTTTCTCAACCGCACAGGGGAGTAATAGCATCCCATCCAATGACAGGTGTTGTGGTGCCAGCAAGTGAGGACACGGGGAAGGTTCGTGACAAACACGGATAATGCCATCAGGATCATGGTTACACGTGCTTCCTTCCTCTCATGGTCACTGCTCGGGATTGTATCCCAGGCTGTGCCCCCGACCCGGCCCGAGATTCTGGCCCTGGACCCCATCGATCCAAGTTTGAACACACCCCTCGACCCGTCAGGTCTCCAGGTGCCGACTGGGACTGATGCTCTAACCACGCCCGTTGTCCTCACTCCCTTTGTGAGGTCATTGCTACGGAATGATAGACCACTGAATCGTTCTAACAAAACCCCCCAAAATAGGACAAAGACACTCCGTTTGAAGAAACCGGTGTTTTCGGGTCTACTAAATTAGAAGGTCACTTTTCACGCTCATTTTTCTATGAGCCCCCATTTTTCTGGGGGGTGGGGGGGAATCAATCCCCTGTTGACTTACTAAGTCTCTTTTTGCTGCCCTTGGTTGGTTCCCAGGAAGTGTGGAGTGTGGTCGTGTTTGCAGGTGTATCAGCAATGCGTTTTTAAAAATATATATTTTATTGATTTTTTACAGAGAGGAAGGGAGAGGGATAGAGAGTCAGAAACATCGACCAGCTGCCTCCTGCACACCCCCGACTGGGGATGTGCCCGCAACCAAGGTACATGCCCTTGACGGGAATCGAACCTGAGACCCTTCAGTCCACAGGCCAACGCTCTATCCACTGAGCCACACCAGTCAGGGCAGCAATTCGTTTTGCATCTGGTATTCCCGCAATCTCCTATTTGTCTGGTTATGCGCCTCTAATCTTAGAGGAAAAAGTTATACTGCGTCTCTCCCTGGATTGACTTGTATTTCAAGTTCATTGCTATTGTGATTATGGCCACTAGATGGTAGTAAAGACCGCAACATGAAACAGACTTTTTTTTTTTTTTTTTTAATGTATTGCTTTCAGAGGAGAGATAGAAACATCAATGATCAGAGAGAATCATTGATCGGCTGCCTCCTGTTCATCCCCTAAAAGGGATGGAGCCCAGAATCCAGGCATGTGCCCTGGCCGGGCATCGAACCGTGACCTCCAGGTTCATGGGTCGGCGCTCAACCCCTGGGCCAGCAGACCGTTAAAAACAGTCAACAGTGTGAGTCCACAGCTCCCTGGCAGACAGCAACCCTGCTGGTCTTCACAGCCAGATGTTCTGTGGGCACCTTTTTCTGTTTTTATGTTCTTGACTGAAGAGCCCAACGTGGGGTTTAGACCCCATAGGTCTCAGTGTGAACTCTGAGATAGCCTTCCAGAACTTCAGCTGCTGTCTATAGGAGGCCTGGCCAGCCCGTTTGGGCTGCTGCACCTTCTACCAGCCTCTATGCCGGTGGTCCTCAACCTTTCTTTTTTTAAAAAATATATCTTATTGATTTTTTACAGAGAGGAAGGGAGAGGGATAGAGAGTTAGAAACATCGATGAGAGAGAAACATCGATCAGCTGCCTCTTGCACACCCCCTACTGGGGATGTGCCCGCAACCAAGGTACATGCCCTTGACCGGAATCGAACCTGGGACCCTTGAGTCTGCAGGCCAACGTTCTATCCACTGAGTCAAACCGGTTTTGGCAATCCTCAACCTTCCTAATGCCGCGACCCCTTAATACAGTTCCTCATGTTGTGGTGACCCCCAACCATAAAATTATTTTCGTTGCTACTTCATGTCATTTTGCTACTGTTAATGAATCCCAATGTAAATATCTGTGTTTTCCGATGGTCTTAGGCTCTACAGCGACCCACAGGTTGAGAACCGCTCGCCGGGTCGCCTAGCTGTGTGATCTGCTGGAGGTCACAGAAGATAAAGTGGTCTCCACGCCCATGGCGGCCCCCACCTTGTCTAAGGCACTCTGGCCAATCCTTAGGGGATATTTTGTATATATTGCCAAAGAGCTTTTGCTATCTTTTGGTTATATCAATAGCTATTTTTTTTAGCCACTCCTCCTAATGACACTTAAACTTCGTTTTCCTGTTTTTGGGAAATATTTAACACAGCCCCAGAATTTATACCCAAGATGATCAGATGTCTTTGAAGTGTCTTCATTGAACTTGACTATTTAAAAATGGGCTTTTATTTTTTTTAAAGAAATGTCATCTTTTTTTAAAAATATATATTTATTGATTTCAGAGAGGAAGGGAGAGGGAGAGAGAAATAGAAACATCAATGATGAGAGGGAATCATGGATCAGGCTGCCTCCTGCATGCCCCCTATTGAGGATCGAGCCCGCAACCCGGGCATGTGCTCTTGGCCAGAATCAAACCTAGCACCCTTTAATCCGCAGGCCGGTGCTCTATCCACTGAGCCACACCGGCTAGGGCTAAAAAAAAAAAGGGTTTTGTAGGCTCTGGCCAGGTAGCTCAGTTGGTTGGGTCTCATCCTGATACACCAAGCTTGTGGGTTTGGCCCCTGGTCAGGGCACATATAAGAATCAACCAATGAGCCGAAACCGGTGTGGCTCAGTGGATAGAGCATCGGCCTGCGGACTCAAGGGTCCCAGGTTCAATTCCGGTCAAGGGCATGTACCTTGGTTGCGGGCACATCCCCAGTAGGGGGTGTGCAAGAGGCAGCTGATCGATGTTTCTCTCTCATCGATGTTTCTAACTCTCTATCCCTCTCTTCCTCTCTGTAAAAAATCAATAAAATATATTAAAAAAAAAGAATCAACCAATGATCTCGATCTCTCTCTCTCTCTCTCTCTCTCTCTCTCTCTTCCTCTCTCTCTCTTTCTTAAATCAATACATATGAATAAAAATGGGTTTTATAGAATTTGATACACCACTGGGAATTATTAAGCACATCATGGCATACAGAGGGCTTATGCTCAGTTATCACGGCCTACCCAGACGGTGAGGATGGGAAGAGGCAGGAACTATCACATCCATGTGTTAAGCTCCATGGCACTGTGTTTTTATTTTTATTTTTAATTTATTATTATTATTTTTTATAAATATATTTTATTGATTTTTTACAGAGAGGAAGGGAGAGGGATAGAGTGTTAGAAACATCGATGAGAGAGAAACATCCATCAGCTGCCTCCTGCACACCTCCCACTGGGGATGTGCCCGCAACCAAGGTACATGCCCTTGACCGGAATCGAACCCGGGACCCTTCAGTTCGCAGGCCGACGCTCTGTCCACTGAGCCAAACCGGTCAGGGCGGCACTGTGTTTTTAAAGCTTTAAAAAATAAATAAAAGACTAGGGATTGCAAAATGCTAATTAATATATCTTTTGCTTAAGTTGAAGAAATATATATATGTGTGTGTATATATATATATGTGTGTGTGTGTGTGTGTGTGTGTGTGTAAATATATATATTTTGTGGTTTCTCTCACCTCCATTCTCTTCCTAGAGCCTGTGCCTGCCCAAGCCGAGATCACTGAAAAAGAGCGCTCCTAATATGACCCGAGCCTGGGCAGGAGGCAGACAGCCTTCAGGATAATAAAATTCAGGCGATATGCCAACAGCCCAAGATATGTGATATATGGGCGGCGATCCACCTGGCGGCCAGATGACTGCTGTGGCCTCCTTCCACCCCACCTGCAGGCTCCGAGGCTCCCCCGCCCTGTCTCTAGCACCGGGTCCGGGCAAAACAGAGCAACCCCCTCCCAAGGCCCAGCCCACAGGCTGGGGGTGTGCGCCCAAGGTCACGGCCAAGGGCAGCCAGGTCAGAGACAAGATGATGGGTAAAAGGACCGGGCTGAGAGGCTGGGCCGGGCGGTGGGACAGAGTCCCAGGGAGGACTCTTTGTGCTTGTGCGCCACGCAGGGTGATTTCAGACTGAGGACGAGGGTGGGAGAGACACTGAGAAGACAGATAAATATCATTGTCCACAAAGCGTTCCCTAACCCGGCTGGCGTGGCTCAGCGAGTGAGCATCAACCTACGAACCAGGAAGTCACGGTTCGATTCCTGGTCAGGGCACATGCCCGGGTTGCAGGATGACCAGTGTGGGGCGTGCTGGAGGCAGCCAATCAATGATTCTCATCATTGATGTTTCTCTCTCTCTCTCTCTCTCCCTTCCTCTCTGAAATCAATAAAAAAAATATTTTAAAAAAAATAATAAATAAATAAAGTCCCCTAAAACTGTAGGAACCAGGCCTGCTGCCCAGAAAATGGTACGTGGGGGTGAATTGGATAGACCAGATCCCACCACCCCTTTCTGTTCCACACAGATCATTTCTATGGCTTGGACATAAAGTGAAGACCTGATTGAAGGAGGTTTTTGGGTAAACAAGGCAGACATCACACGTGTGTATCTCCACCTCTTCCCCAGATGGCCTAGAACCATGGTCGGCAAACTCATGAGCCCACAGAGCCAAATATCAACAGTACAACGATTGAAATTTCTTTGGAGAGCCACATTTTTTAAACTTAAACTTCTTCTAATGCCACTCCTTCAACATAGACTCGCCCAGGCCGTGGTATTTTGTGGAAGAGCCACACTCAGGGGGCCAAAGAGCCTCATGTGGCTCGAGAGCCACAGTTTGCCGACCACAGGGCTAGAATAAGGTGATCAGATCGTTCCGCTTTTGGCAGGACAGTGCCGATTTTTAACCATTTGTCCCACGTCCCACGGCATTTTAAAAAAGTCCCTATTTTTGGAAAGAGGGGCTTTTTTAAAACGCCGTGGGACGCGGGACAAATGGTTAAAAATTGGTTTTGTCCCGCCAAAAGCGGGACGATCTGGTCACCTTAGCCTAGAAGGACACTCACGGCCTGAGAAAGGGAGTGAGAGACCAGGTGGCAGATGAGAGACGTCGACCTCGTTTGGGGAAATTGAAAACAGTTGAGTACGCGGTGCTGCCTTCGCCGTGGAAGCAGAAATCGGCCTGCCGGCAGAGGAAGCGAAATGGAAAAAAAACAGATTTGGGGTGCAGAAGCCTGCACAGGCAGAGTGGGTGGGTTCGGCGGGAAGCAGACGTGTCTAAAGTCTGAACGGGGAGTTGTGGGACCCCGGAGTCCAAAGCCCGGGCCAGGCAACCAGGGGGTGACCCCACCTGTCTTTGCAAAAGACAGGAGACCCATTTCCAGGGGCTGGGCCAGAGGATCCCTGCAGAGAGGGGAGAGGAAAGTCCGCTTGGAGGCCCTTCTGAGAACACAGACTCTGGGAGGGCTGACCCCAAGGGAGCAGCTGGGAACTGCCAGTTTAGGCCCAATCCCACGAGGGATGTCCAACTGCCCGTTTTCGGGCCTAAACCGGCAGCTGGACATCCCCTGAGGGGTCCCAGATTCTGAGAAGGTGCAGGCTGGGCTGAGGGGACCCCCTCCCCCCCCCCCCCCGCCATGCACGAATTTCATGCACTGGGCCTCTAGTATATTTATAAAAAAATAAATAAATAAAAACATACCCTCGGGTGGGGATTACGAAAAAAATTTCGGCCTGACTCTTATGCCCCGGAACGACAGACTTGAGGTAGGAAGTCCTCCAATGGGTGGAAGACTCAGAATAAGGTCCCTGCTCCTGGCTGTGACTGGCCCAGGACGCAGTGTTCTCGCCAACCCGTCTCCATTGCTGACTTCTGGGACTCTTTTTTTTTTTTTTTTAAATCCTCACCAGAGGATATTTTTCCCACTGATTTCTAAAGAGAGAGTGGAAGGGATGCAGGAGGAGGAGGAGGAGGAGGAGGAGGAGGAGGAGGAGGAGGAGAGAGAGAGAGAGAGAGCGAGAGAGAGAAACATTGATTGGTTGTCTCCCGGACAAGCCCCAATCGGGGTTGGGGAACCTGCAACCAAGGTACGTGCCCTTGACTGGGAATCGAACCTGAGGCCCTTTGGTCTGCAGGCCGACGCTCTAACCACTGAGCTAAGCCGGCCCAGGCTACTGGGACTCTTTCTGATGGAACCATTTTCTGGAGACTCTGCTTGGCCTTAACACACATCTCCCTCAGGCGCCGTCCAACCAGCACCCTCCCTGTGTCTCTCTAGAGCCCAAGCCAGCACACAGTAGGTGCTAGGAGGGTGGATGGGAGGGTGGATGGGAACCTGGGTTGACCCTCTCCATCCAGCCCCTCCCTCCACCAAGTGGAGAGGCGGCCTGGGTTCAAGGCGCAGTCGCAAGAACACAGGTATGTGCTGGGTTTGCTGTCACTCTTGGGCAGCGTCGGGTCCTGCTCCCATCAGCCTCTGGGGACGCCTGTGTAACTGGAGACCCGCAGCCCATGAATCCAGTTATACTGAGACAATGACTTGTCAACCCCCCCAAAGCCAAGATACCCCGTTGGGTGGGCTACAGGGCCCGTGCTGTCATGAATGAATTGGTCCCCTCTCTCCCCCAAATACAGCCTCACTCAGCGGCTCATTAAACTGCCAGATGGAAACTTTAGATCCGGCGTCTTCAAACTGCGGCCCGCGGGCCACATGCGGCCCACCGAGGACTTTTATCCGGCCCGCCGGGTGTTTTTGCCCTTTTCTTTTTTTACTTCAAAATAAGATATGTGCAGTGTGCATAGGAATGTGTTCATAGTTTTTTTTTTTTTTAAACTATAGTCCGGCCCTCCAACGGTCTGAGGGACAGTGAACTGGCCCCCTGTTTAAAAAGTTGGAGGACCCCTGCTTTAGATCCAGGCACATGAAAAACAACAGAATCGCTGCAGTTGCAAACATGAAGCGTTTGTTTTTCTTTTGTTGTTTTTTTTTTTGGTGTGCTTTTTAATCCTCACCTGAGGACGTTTTTCTTTTTTTTTTTTTTTAAATATATTTTATTGATTTTTTACAGAGAGGGAGGGAGAGGAATAGAGAGTTAGAAACATCGATGAGAGAGAAACATCGATCAGCTGCCTCTTGCACACCCCCTACTGGGGATGTGCCCGCAACCAAGGTACATGCCCTTGACCGGAATCGAACCTGGGACCCTTGAGTCCGCAGGCCGACGCTCTATCCACTGAGCCACACCGGTTTCGGCATGAGGACATTTTTCCATTGATTTTTAGGGAGCGTGGAAGAGAGAGGGAGAGACAGAGAGAAACATCCGTTGCCTCCTGCATGTGCCCTACAGAGCGGAGCTGGGGGGGGGGGGGGGGAGTGTGCCACCAGGGCACATACCCTTGGCGGGAATTGGACCCAGGACCCTTGGCTCCGTAGGCCAACGCTCTATCCACCGAACCAAACCGGCCAGGGCCCAGCATGGAGCATTTGGAGGAGAGTAAATACACACCTCACTTTATGCAGCCACGTCTCGGCTTACCCTTGGGTGAAACGAGGCCCAGTCTGCAGATCCCTCCGGATGACGGATGACGGGCAGCTCGGGATGCCAGGAAAGTGCTGGGACCCCAACAGGTGAGCTGTGCAAACGAGAGGTAATTTGACAAGTCAATGGGGAGCGCTCTAATGCACTTAAAAGCCCAGAGCAAGCCCGGCTGAGGCGTAATGGCCTCAGCCCGCCCCCTCTCCCGGGATTTCCCACGTCTAATTTCTAGGCCCGATGGATGGCGGGGTGGTCCATCTCCATTGGGCTAATGAAGGCGCGGCGGAGACAGGATCTGACAGAGCAGCTCACCCTGGCTTCGGCCTCGATTTATGGGGAAGAGAAGTTGCCAAGAAAGCACATTAGACGTCAGAAGGGCTTCCCCCACGGTGAGGAGGTCTCGGGGGCTTTAAGACGAAGAGAGATTGAAAGCCACTGTAGGTCGGGGCTGAGCAAGGACTCCCCGCCGTTGGCTAGCCATGGGGTCCAGGCGCACTTCATTCAAGTTCATGACTTCGGCATCTGTACAGTCTAGCCCAGTGGTGGGCAAACTCATGAGTCCACAGAGCCAAATATCAGCAGTACAACGATTGCAATTTCTTTGGAGAGCCACATGCTTAAAACGTAAACACCTTCTAACGCCACTTCTTCGAAATAGACTCCTATTTTGTGGAAGAGCCACACTCAAGGGGCCCAAGAGCCGCATGTGGCTCGCGAGCCGCGGTTCGCCGACCGCGGGCCTGGACCAAACACCAAAGCAGCGAGCCTTTGCCATGCGTGGCCCCGTGTGCAACTTGTCTTGGAATCTGGACCCTCAGTGGCCCAGCCCTTGTCACTTCCCAGTCTCCTTTCAACCTGGGTCCAAGGCACCTGCAGCGGTCCCCACAGACGGACAGGAGCGTTCCTTGTGTTTTCATTTAGACACTTTTCTGGGCCCTGGGCAGGTAGCTCAGTTGGTTAGAGCATCATCCTGATACTCCGAGGTTACAGGTTCGATCCCTGGTCAGGGCACATATAAAAAGCAACCAATGAATGCATCAATATGTTGAACAACAAATCGATGTTTCCCTCTCTCTCTCAAATCAGTTAATCAATAATTTTTTAAAAAATATTTTTTTATTGATTTCAGAGAGGAAGAGAGAGGGAGAGAGAGATAGAAACACCAACGATAAAATCATTGATCGGCTGCCTCCTGCACGCCCCCTACTGGGGATGAAGCCTGCAACCCGGGCAGGTGCCCTTGACCGGAATAGAACCTGAGACCCTTCAATCCGAAGGTCAACGCTCCATCCGCTGAGCCAAACCAGCGAGGGCAATCAATAAAAATTTTAAAAGACACTTTCCTTTATTACTTTACTGTGTATTATTTTGACAAGATTCTCAAAAGATTCCAGCTCTGGCCAGTGTGGCTCAGATGGGCGTCGTCCTGTAACACTGAAAGGTTGCCAGTTCAATTCCCCAGTTGGGGACATACCCAGGTTTTGGATTTCTGGGATCAGTCCCTGGTGGGGAGCATGCAGGAGGCAGCCAATCAATGTTTCACTCTTACATCTATGTTTCTCTCTCTCTCCCCCCTCTCCTCTCCCTTCCTCTCTCTCTAAAACAAATCAATAAAAAATCTTTTAAAAATAAAATAATTTTTAAATATATATATATATTTTTTAAAATATATTTTATTGATTTTTTTACAGAGAGGAAGAGAGAGGGATAGAGAGTTAGAAACATCGATGAGAGAGAAACATCGATCAGCTGCCTCCTGCACACCCCCCACTGGGGACGTGCCCGCAACCAAGGTACATGCCCTTGACCGGAATCGAACCTGGGACCCTTGAGTCCGCAGGCCGACGCTCTATCCACTGAGCCAAACCGGTTTTGGCTAAATATATTTTTTATTGATCTCAGAGAGGAAAGGAGAGGGGAAGAATGAGAGAGAGAGAGCGAGAGAGCGAGAGAGAGAGAGAGAGAAACATCAATGATGAGAATCATTGACCGGCTGCCTCCGGCATGCCCCCTACTGGGGGGATCGAGCCCGGAACCCAGGCACGTGACCTTGACTGGGAATTGAACCCGGGACCCTTCAGTCCACAGGCCGACCCTCTCTCCACTGAGCCACACCAGCTAGGGCCCTGTGTGTTTTTTAAATCTTTCATGAGATTTTTTTTCCCTCTTATACCAGCCTTTCTCAACCCTGACGCTATGGACATGGGGGTGGGGCCGTGCTTGGTTGTGGGATGTTTAGCAGCATTCTCTGGTTGCTGCCAAAGTGCTCTTACCCCTCCCCCCCCGACTCCCCACACTCCCTCCCCCACTCCCCTACCTCCACCCCCCCCCCCCCCCCCCCCCGTTGTGACCACGGAAACTGTCTCTCGATATTCCCACGTGTCTGTCCTCTCAGGGGCAGAAAAAAAAGAAAAATACAGGTGAGCTGTCCTCCCTGCGCCCCCCCGCCTCCCCGAGCACCTGTCCATCTCTCTGCATCTGCAAATGGCCAAGCCTCATTGATCCTGCCTCGGAGGTTCCATTACCCGTTCACGTTCCGACGCTGAGATGTTCGCTCGGGTCGCGTCTGCGGCGTCTAATGGTCCCGGGAACGTAAAAGCTTCCTGCCGGTATTGACCGTGCTCTCCTAGCAAACACGCACGCCGCCCGGCCGGGTCTCCCACTCCATCCTCTGAAGCTCCGGGGTTCTCATCTTGTCCACGGAGGGAACCCCGTCTGGGTCCCGGAGAGTCCAGGCCGACGGGAGCCCGGAGGCCTTGTCGCCGATACACCGGAATGGTCAAGGCCACTCTGAGCATGAGCCTCACCGGGGTGCCCAAGGCCAGGATGCCACGAGCCGGTGCGAGGACGCACGGGCCACTGTGCCCTTCTGTAACCCGAACGATGGATGTCCCGGTTGGCAACCAGCCCTCTTTGTCGCCGGAGTAACATACGGGTTAGAGACCGGCTCGAGAGAGCAGCTGGGCAGAGCAGAGGGCCGGAGAGCTCAGAGGGAGCTGAGAGCTGGTACCGCTACGAGGGGAAGCTCGGGGGTCTAGAGGCGGCGTGCGGCTGCTCAGATAATAACTGTGTGCAGAGGCGGGTGCTGCATTATGGGAAAGATACGTATTCACCAGCCCGTGTCCGGCTGCCTCTGCCTGTATGGCCTTTATTGTGAAGAAATGTCTTGTCCAGCCCTAGCCGGTGTGGCTCAGCGGGTAGAGCATCGGCCTGAGGACCGAAGGGTCCCGTGTTCGATTCCGGTCAAGGGCCCGTACCTTGGTTGCAGGCTCCTCCCTGGCCCGGGCCCTGGTTGGGGCTTGTGCAGGAGGCAACCAATCGATGTGTTTCTCTCACATCGATGTTTCTCTGTCTTGCCCTCTCTCTCTTTATTTTTTTAAAATATATTTTATTGATTTTTTACAGAGAGGAAGAGAGAGGGATAGAGAGTTAGAAACATCGATGAGAGAGAAACATCGATCAGCTGCCTCTTGCACACCCCCTACTGGGGATGTGCCCGCAACCAAGGTACATGCCCTTGACCGGAATCGAACCTGGGACCCTTGAGTCTGCAGGCCGACGCTCTATCCACTGAGCCAAACCGGTTTGGGCACCCCTCTCTCTTTTCTACGCTCTCTAAAAATCAATGGGGAAACATCCTCGGCGAGGACTGACAAATAATAATAATAAAACATCAATTAAAAAAATTAAAACGTGCAGGCAAGTAGTGCATTGGCCTTCATTTGCATAGCTGCTCTCAGACCCATAGATCTAAGTCCCTTTGGGTATTTGAATGGGGAGGTGTTTTGTTTTTTTTCTTTCGCTATTTAAAGACTCGAGACCCTGTGGCCCGAGACCTTCTGCAAGCCACGCCGTCCTTCTCCGTGGATTCTGAAAGGTGATGTCAGGACTTTTGCTTGCTCGCTCCCGTTCAAAGCTGCTGGCTACAACGTCTCCTGCCCTCAGGGAGGAAATGTGGGGTTTTATTTTTAAAATGGGATCCCAGGGTTAATTTAAAGATTATGTCAAGTGCACATTCCAAATCCATTCAGTGCCTCTTGACCAGAAACACATCTGCTCCGGGCTCGCCCCACCCCACCCCTGACGGTGGCACAAGCCTGATCCCTGTGATTAAAGGGAAGGGTCTGGTAGGATGTCAGGTGCAGGATATCAAAGGAGACCAGGCACCCCGCTCCAAGTCCAAGGACGTGGTGGGGGGCGATCAGGCCGGGCCCGGCTGAGCAGACGCTGCGGAGAGTCAGGTCGGGAGTGAGTCACGGTTTGCCCGTGCTCATTAGCGGCGGTTTGGGTGATGATCGTGAGGGTTTGCAGCGTGCAGTGATGCGAAACCATTTCCCCGGCCTCCATCTGTCCCGAGCACAGAATTCCAACCACAGAACCAGCAAGGCACGGGGGTCCCACCACATTTGGCAATCATTTTCGAAGCCGGGGTGTGTCAGATTTTCAAAACTGGGATGGGTCCAGATTGAGAATGAGCCTTACCTTTAATCAAACCGTGATGAAAACCCTTTGTTTCCAGATAGCAAGGCGGCCCAAGAATATCATGTCCTCCTTTTTTAAATTTTTTTTAACATGTTTTTATTGATTTCAGAGAGGAAGGGAGACGGAGAGAGAGATAGACACATCCAGGATGAGAGAGATTCATGGACCGGCTGCCTCCTGCACGCCCCCTACTGGGGATCGAGCCTGCAACCCCAGGCATGTGCTCTTGACGGGAATTGAACCTGGGACTCTTCAGTCTGCAGGCCGACGCTCTATCCGCTGAGCCAAATCAGCGAGAGCACAGAACCCACATTTTAACATCATGGTCCAGGTGGCTTCAGATATCTCATTCTTTTCACAGCCTGATCATTTTTTATGAGGAAAAAAAATTGATGTCTTGTATGTGCCCTTGACTGGAATCGAACCCACAACCCTTCAGTCCACCAGAGGTGTTCTAACCACTGAGCAACCGGCCAGGCACCGTGTGTATTTTGCACACCCGGGTCCCCGCCAGAGCCTCGCAGCAGATTCAAAAAAACAGAAGCTCTGTGATAACAAACAAACTGTTTGTGAAGTGAATCAAGACAAGCAGATGCCCTAGCCCAGTGGTTCTCAACCTTCCTAATGCCGCGACCCTTTAATACAGTTCCTCATGTTGTGGTGACCCCCAACCATAAAATTATTTTTGTTGCTACTTCATAACTGTAATTTTGCTACTGTTAATGAATCGTAATGTAAATATCTGTGTTTTCCGGTGGTCTTAGGCTCTACAGCAGCGGTTCTCAACCTGTGGGTCACGATTTGGCTCAGTGGATAGAGCGTCTGCCTGCAGACGCAAGGGCCCTGGGTTCGATTCTGGCCAAGGACACATGCCTGTGTTGCAGGCTTGATCCCCAGTGTGGGGTGTGCAGAAGGCAGCCGATCAATGATTCTCTCTCATCATGGATGTTTCTATCTCTCTCTCCCTCTCCCTTCCTCTCTGAAATCACTATATATATATATATATATATATATATATATATATATATATATAAAGGTTAATATGCAAAGTGTCCCCTCAGGAGTTCGACCGGGAGACCAGGAGTTTGATTGCTCGCTATGACATGCACTGACCACCAGGGGGTGGTCTGAAATGAAGGAAGGCCCCGGGAGGCAGCCAGAAGGCCCCGATCAGCCCTGATCGCCAGCCAGGCCTAGGAATCCTACCTGTGCACAGATTTCATGCACTGGGCCTCTAGTAGAAATATATTAAATAAAAAAAAATAAAGAATCCGCTTCCACACGGATGCAGCCTTGACATCTGTCACTCGGCCCATAGTCCCTCCCGCATATAATTAGTCACCAAAATGCAGGCTTGCAAAGGGACCCAAAGACAGTGTGAGCCAGGCCCTCCCTCTCAAGGTTTCGGTGCGATTCCTACCCCGTCTCCATCTAGTGACTCGGATGAACGCATGAGAGGTGGTTTGTCCCTTTTCATCCAACGCCACACAGGGGCCATGTCTCACCCTCCTCCCTCGGCAGCTGCTGTGCCCAGAGCAGTGGCCTCTTGGTAATGCCAGCCCCGTCTCTGCTGTCAGAACAAGGAGGGCCCACTGACACCTTCGGAGGCAGGACCCAGGGGCAAGGGAAGGGTCCTTCTACACCAGGCAGGGGAGCCTTTTCCTGCCAAGGGCTATTTGCATACTCGCAACACCATTCGGGGCCACCCAAAACGAGCAACTTAAAAATCAGCCTGCCACGTGCCCATCAGCAGACGAGTGGATTAAAAAAAGGCGGTGGTACATCTACACCATGGAATACTGTGCAGCAGTAAAAAAAAGAAGGATCGCTTACCCTCTGAGGCAGCATGGAGGGACCTGGAGAGCATCGCGCTAAGTGAAATAAGTCAGCCAGAGAAAGACAAGTCTCGCATGATCGCACTCATATGTGGGATCTAAGGAACCAAACAAACGGATGAACGGAGTGGATCCAGAGACAAGGAAGCATGGGACAGAGGGCGGAATCTCTGAGGGAAGGTGGGGGGGAGGGTGGGGGGTGGGAGGTAATCAACCAAAGACCTTGTATGCAGAGATGTATGGCCCGTGGCCACAGACAATAGGGTGGTGAGTGACTGGGGTGAGGGGGTGGGGGGCGGGCTGGAGGGGGTTAATGGGGGAAAAGAGAGGGGACATATGCAATACTTTCAACAGTAAAAATATACACTGAGTGGCCAGATGATTATGACCACCCCATCAGTACTTCATTGACACTTCTGAAAATACTGACTATTGAAAACTTCCTAAGCAAATACTTTCAAGGTTTGATTATTATTATTTTTTAATATATTTTATTGATTTTTTTACAGAGAGGAATAGAGAGTTAGAAACATTGATGAGAGAGAACATCCATCAGCTGCCTCTTGCACACCCCCTACTGGGGATGTGCCCGCAACCAAGGTACATGCCCTTGACTGGAATCGAACCTGGGACCCTTGAGTCCGCAGGCCGACGCTCCGTCCACTGAGCCAAACCGGTTTCGGCTGATTATTATTATTATTTGCATAATTAATTCACTTCATTGTAATAATCTGGCCGGTCATAATCATCTGGCCACTCGGTGTCTATATTTTTAATTAGCCTGTTATATTTGCTCCCACACTTCATTAACTCACCCCTAATGCCTTGTCTGGTCCAGACGAAATGACGTTGCCAGCCTATGGCGGCCCGTGGGCCGGACGCTCCCCAACCACCCTGTTCCTCACCTTCGATGCCCTTGAGTGGCCATGCGGTTAGTGCCTTTGGGTGAGTGGGCAGGGAGGACGCGCCGTGGAGCGGAGAGGGGGTGAGTCTGGACTCTGTGAGGCTGATGTGAACTCTGGAGCACTTGCCCGAGACACCGTGTCCCCAGTGCCTGCGTTGATGGAGCGGCAGAGGCCTGGGGAGGCCGGGGTCCTGTGTGCAGAACTGCGCGTGCCCTGGACATCCGCTTCAGGCCTCCTGAGCAAAGGAGCGAGGACGGCAGTGGGCGTGGAGCCTGCGTTCAAGATGCCTCCACCTGCTTTTGGTTAGAGGAGCTGATTTAGGACCACAAAGCCTTAAATGGAGAAAATACTCTCAAGATGTGTCCTACAGGTGCGGGGAGGGCCGGGGGTGGGGGTGGGGGGAGGTGGTGGAGAAGGACAGGGAGGGGGGAACAGCAGTCTATAAATAATGCTCTTTTTCCCCCTCCCAAATATGGAACCAATTGATAAACAGAACGGGAAACAGATGGGGAGGGTACCTGCTAACACTCGCCTGCTTCAAGCCTGCGCTGTCCACGCTGTCCACGCTCCCAGGCCTGTGGTCCTGGCCTCTGGTACCTGCGTTTGGATGTGGCTGGGTGTTAGTTGGTGTGATGCCTGGATCCCTTTCTGTCTGTCCCAGGAGGCCATCAGCGGCAGCAGGGGGGGGGGGGGGGGGAGACTGAGTCCACTTTCGCCGCCGGCTCTCTCCCCGGCACAGTGGCCGGCACAGACAAGGAGCTGGAATAGTTGTGTAACAGCTGAATGAGTGCCAGAGAAGGAAGGTTAAAACTGCCGGGGCGGGGGGGAGGGGGCTTATAATCTAACAGGCGTCCTCAAACGACGGCCCGCGGGCCACAGGCGGGTGTTTTTTGCCATTTTGTTTTTTTACTTCAAAATAAGATATGTGCAGTGTGCATAGGAATTTGTTCATAGTTTTTTTTTTGTTTTGTTTTTTCAAATTTTTTTTTATTTTATTGATTTTTTACAGAGAGGAAGAGAGAGGGATAGAGAGTTAGAAACATCGATCAGCTGCCTCCTGCACACCCCCTACTGGGGACGTGCCCGAAACCAAGGTACATGCCCTTGACCGGAATCGAACCCGGGACCCTTCAGTCCGCAGGCCGATGCTCTATCCACTGAGCCAAACCGGTTTCGGCTGTTCATAGTTTTTTTTAAACTGTAGTCCGGCCCTCCCACGGTGTGAGGGACAGGGAACTGGCCCCCTGTTTAAAAAGTGTGAGGACCCCTGAAGATAGAGCACCTGAATTCATTGGAAAATAATCCTATTATTTTAAATCTTAGAACGCCTATGCTTCTGTGAATAGGGAATTACGTTTCTCATATGTGAATAGGGGATTAAGTTTTTCCTAAGTTTCCTTTTCAAGGCCTGGGGCGAAGCAATTGAGGAGGTGACTCCGCTGTGAATCCAGCAAGCAGAACCGATAAGCAGGGTCAGAGCGACCCACCAGGAGTCAAAACTTCATCCCATCAACATCATCTCATCGCCTGATGGCTAAGGACAATAGCTGAGGTCTGGGGACCCCCCCCAGGGCTGCACGTAGCCCCCCAGCCCCTTCCCCTTTATAGTCCTGGCACCCGCGCCTTGCTGTAAGGCAGGATTTGATGCTTGTAAGCACCTGTCTTCCTGGTTGGCTGGCCTTCTCAATCAACGCCTAATATGGTTCATCTCTGAACCTCGTTATTGGACATGGCGACAGGCAGCCGGCGCCCAGTGGGGGGTTTCCGGTAACAAAACCAAGGTCACCCAACTCCCCCCATCTGTTAAGACACGGCAAGACTGAAAAGAATCAAGAACATGAACTCTTGCTGTAGCCGGTTTGGCTCCGTGGATAGAGCGTCGGCCTGTGGACCAAAGGGTCCCAGGTTTGATTCCGGTCAAGGGCACGTACCTCCGTTGCAGGCTCCTCCCTGGCCCGGGCCCTGGTCAGGATGCATGCAGGAGGCAGCCAATCAATGTGTTTCTCTCACATCGATGTTTCTCTCTGTCTTCCCCTCTCAAAAAAAATTAAGGGAGAAATATCCTCGAGTGAGGATTAACATAATAATAATTCTTTGCAATCAATAAAAACATATTTAAAAAATACGTTAAAAAGGAAGAACTCGAACTCCCAAGGACGTCCCAGGAGTTGAATCCCACTTTTCAGCCACTGTCGGTCGTGTGACTGGAGGCAGATGACATGGCCTGGCCTCCGTTTCTTTTCCTGGGACCGGAGGGTAATACAGGGCCCACGTGGTCGAGGTGGTGTGGGGACGAGCCACACAGGACGTGGCCAAAACAGCGTCGGACACAGAGTAAGCCTGCAGTCAACATTGGTGATTCTTTCTGTTGTTGTTGTTAATCTTCATCTGAGGATATTTTCCCATTGATCTGTTAGAGAAAGCAGAAGAGAGAGAAAAAAGAAGGTGAGGTTATCTGCTGGGGATGGGGTAGAGGATGTGGGAGAGGGAGAAGGTTTGAAACAAGACTGGGAAAGGGAGTTGACATGATTGCGGGGGCGTGTGGGGGAGTGTGCAGGTGAACCTGAAGACCGTGAGTTTGAAGCAGAACTGAATCATTTCCATGGCAGCTCTCAGCCTCAGAGAGGAGGAGCAGGGGCTGGGGGAGGGGGGTGTAGGTGGCAACCTCAGAATTTAAAACCCCGGCAGAGGCCACTGGGACAACATGGATGGATCCAGAAAAGGCATTCTGCTCAGTGAAATAAGTCAGACCAAGAAAGACACACACCGCACGATTTCACTTATAGGTGGAAGCTAAAACAATAAAAGAAACAAACGAAACAGAAACAAGCTCATAGATACAGAGAACAGAAGGATGCCCGCCGGGGGGGAGGGCGTTCAGAAGCCCACAGAGCCCGTCACAGACCTAGTCACAGGGATGGACCGTGCAGCAGAGGGAACCCAGCTGTGTATGGGGCCAGGTGTGCTAGGCCCCATGGAGGTACCTGGATGGATGGCTTCATAAGACACGTAAGTGTCTGATCACTATGTTGTACCCCTGAAACTGATCTAATAGTGTCTGTCAAACTGTCATGGAAAAATACATAAAATTAAAAAAACAAAACAAAACAGGGCAGAGGTAGGATATTGGACAGGAACGGGACTTGGGACATGTAAGAATTTAGTGGGTAATAAAGGTGACATTCCAGCCGAAACCGGTGTGGCTCAGTGGATAGAGCGTTGGCCTGTGGACTGAAGGGTCCCAGGTTCGATTCCAGTCAAGGGCATGTCCCTTGGTTGCGGGCACATCCCCAGTAAGGGGTGTGCAGGAGGCAGCTGATCGATGTTTCTCTCTTCTCTCTCATCGATGTTTCTGACTCTCTATCCCTCTCTCTTCCTCTCTGTAAAAAAATCAATAAAATATATTTTTTTTAAAAAAAGGTGACATTCCAATAAGGAAGTCAACGACTCTTTGATAACAATAGGGGATCACTGTTGAACTCTTTGGGGCAAAGATAAACTTACATTTTTGCCTACTATTCCATCTCACAACCAACTGTAAGTAAATTAGAATTGAAGGTGGAAGGAAGGAAGGAAGGAAGGAAGGAAGGAAGGAAGGAAGGAAGGAAGGAAGGAAGGAAACGAGACCTGGCTGGTGTGGCTCAGTGGATCGAGTGTCAGCCTGCAGACTGGAGGGTCCCAGAACCTGGAGGGTTACGCACACCAAACAAGTCAGTCCAAGACGAATGACGTGGCCATCGGCTGCTAAAATATTCGCTGCTGGTATTAGTGGAGAGAAATGGTGCGCCTGCGCGTAAGGCGCGTAAGGGAAATGAATGCAGCACGGTGATAGTCATCAGTCATTAGCGAACGTTGTAGTTCGTTATTAATAATTATGAATAACAGGATATTGTAAAGCTTAAGTTAGGAAATTTTTATTAAAGTGTTTCTTACATACCGTTACATTGGCTGGGTCGCAAAAATATTAGTTGTGGGCTGCATGTGGCCCGTGGGCCGCGAGTTTGACATGCTTGGATTAGAGTGTAAGCGGAAATAACCTTTCCGGAAGGAAATTTGCCAAACGTGTGTCAAAGCCTTTTTTTTTTATTTTTTTATTGATTTTTTTACAGAGAGGAAGAGAGAGGGATAGAGAGTTAGAAACATTGATGAGAGAAACATCAATCAGCTGCCTCTTGCACACCCCCTACTGGGGATGTGCCCGCAACCAAGGTACATGCCCTTGACCGGAATCGAACCTAGGACCCTTGAGTCCACAGGCCGACGCTCTATCCACTGAGCCAAACCGGTTTCGACATGTCAAAGCCTTTAAGGTGTGCATTCCGTCTGACCGGCAAGGATCTGCCTAGGAATTCACTCTAAGAAGCTCGCTGGGTATGTGTGCATACCTTAGTTTATGGGGCTTCTCACGGGAGCTGAATTGTATGGCTAACAGTTGCGAGCCGCCTTCCTGTCCAAGAGCAGGGCTGGTTAAATAATTTTTGGCAGACCTACAGGAAGGAATGCTAAACCACCATTAAAAAATAATGCAAAAGAACATTCACTGGCTTGCGGAGAGATTCATGGTATATTGTTAAGTGGTTGAAGTAAATGACAAAACTGTATGTGCCCTATGGACGGTAAAGAGTCAGGACCTCTGGGGAGGGGGGTGAGCGTAGGAGTTATTTCCATTTTCCTCTTGTGGGTCCTCTCTACTGTCCAAACTTTCTCCATAAACAAAGACTCAGCCCTAGCCGGTGTGGCTCACTGGATAGAGCATCAGCCTGCGGATCAAAGGGTCCCGGGTTCGATTCCGGTCAAGGGCGCGTACCTCCGTCGCAGGCTCCTCCCCGGCCAGGGCCCTGGTTGGGCCTCGTGCAGGAGGCAACCCATCAATGTGTTTCTCTCACATCGATGTTTCTCTCTGTCTTTCCCTCTCTCTTCCACTCTCCCTAAAAATCAATGGGAAAATATCCTCGGGGTGAGGATTAACAAAATCATCTACACTAATAAAAGAGCAACATGCTAATTGACCGTACCTTCGCAACGCCCAACAGCCAATCAGGAGCGAGTATGCAAATTAACCCAACAAAGATGGCAGGTTAATTTGCATACAGAGGCGCTGCTCCGGGCCTCTGGGCAGCGTGGGAAGGCAGAAAGGCAGCTCCGGGTGGAGCGAAAAGGCGGCTCCAGCCAGAGTGAAAGCGGTGCAGGCAGCCAGGGGAAGGAGGGCCCATTCTTGCGCGAATCTTCGTGCATCGGGCCTCTAGTAAATAATAAATAAACAAATAAAGACTGATGTGTAATCAGAAGGCACATAGTAAATATCACTTTACTTGGAGAGAAATACTTCAGTTCAGTCGCATCTCTCCTGCCTGTAGATACAAAGGAACCCGTGTTACTCTTTCCGCATCCCTGAAAGCCACGCCAGATTTTTTAAAATATATTTTTATTGGTTTCAAAGAGGAAGGGAGAGGGAGAGAGAGAGAGAGATAGAAACATCCATGACGAGCGAGAATCATTGACCGGCTGCCTCCTGCACGCCCCCTACTGGGGATCGAGCCGGCAACTATTGACCTGAATGGAGACCAGGACCCTTCGGTCCGAAGGCAATGTTCTCTCCCCTGAGCCACACCAGCTAGGGCGCCAACCCCAATTTTTTGACAGGAGGAGGAGGGGTGTCACAGGTACTCCCCCTCTGCAGTGCCACCCCCTCCTTCCCATCTGCTGCTGTGAAGCCACTTGAGGGGGGCTGTGACCCGAGACCAAGGGGACCTGCCCAGGTGGGATGCGGGCCCCAGGGCACCAGCTCCTGGGACTCCAAATAGAGAGCCCGCCGAGAGCCCGGGTGCCCGGGGTCCTCACACACGGAGCTCACACAGACTGAGGGGGACCCCCCCCTCCCTTTCTGTGCACACTCTGACTCCGGGGCCCCACGATCTCCAGAATCCCTATACGCCCCCCCACACACACCATCACCAAAGAAAACCACCCCTCTCTACTCTGGACCTCAGCCCTTCTCTCTTTCTCTCTCTCTCTTTCTCTCTCTTTCTTTCTTCCATTGATTTTTAGAGAGAGTGGAAGAGAGAGGGAAAGACAGAGAGAAACATCGATGTGAGAGAAATACATCGATTGGCTGCCTCCTGTACGAGCCCAACCAAGGCCCGGGCCGGGGAGGAGCCTGCCAATGAGGTACATGCCCTTGACCGGAATCGAACCCAGGACGCGTCCGTCTGCAGGCCAGCGCTCTATCCACTGAGCCACACCGGCCATGGCCCTCGGCCCTTCTCTGAAGGAGCCTCACTCAGGAGTCCTGAATCAGTTGTAGCCTCTCTCCCGCCCTCCACCCCAACGCACACACACGGACATGCACGCACACGCATTGGCTCAAGGCCCCTCCTGCTACCCTCAGCCAGATGGGACCGGGCTCGAGCCCTGGGCAAAGCCTGGACAAAGGTCTGTGATACTTCCGTCCTGTGCAGAGCGTGGGGGACATGGACGTGACACCCAGGGACTGCCCCCCCCCCGCTGCTCCCTTCCTCCCCGCCCCCCCCCCCACCCCGCCACCTCCCATCCCAGCAGGGAGGTTTGTGTCACTAGCACCTGACCAGGGCGAGCCGATCCTGTGGTGCGTGTCCACATTCTTAGCCTGAGAGTCACTTCCTAATTGCCATGTGAAGCCTCCTCGCTCCAGGGGAGCTGTGCACACCTCGGGGTGTCCCCCAGGGCCCCCCCTGTCCTCCACTGGCCTCCGTTTCCCCAGAGATCCCAGTCCCGGCCAACCCCGCCACGCACTGGGAGAGAGAAACCCAGGTGGGACCACATAGTAGGGCCACCGCTCAGGAAAGCGGGCTTGTCCCGTGCAGAGAAGGCCTGCTCCCCGACAGGCCGCCCCACCCCTCCCCCACGTGGCTCCAGACGTTGCAACCTGTCCCAGCGCCCAGGAGGCCCGGAGGGCAGGGCCTGGTCCTGCCTGGCAGTGAGCGCCACCGGTATTAGGTGAGTGCGGAGCCCGGCTCCCAGTCAGCGGTTAAGGGACAGGAAGTTCCTACTGGTGTGATGATCTCACGCTGACGGGGCTGGGAGTGGCACAGAGTCCTGTCCCAGGACGCTCCGGGCCACCGCTCGGGGTCCCTCCGAGAAGCGCGCAGAGAGTCTAAAGCTGTCTGCAGACCCCAGAGCCTGGATCCTGCCGCCCGCATCCCCGTGTGTTGCATTTTGGGGGTACCGAGGGAAACCCCAACCCCACATCCCCACGTGGCTGTACACCAGCTCCTTCCCCTGCACAGTCCAGGTCCACACACCTGCACCACCTGCCCCTGGACAGTTCACAAACCGGCAGGCGCTGGAGGCAAGTGGGCATCCTGGGCGGGTGTGTGTGTGGGGGTGTGGACACGGGGCAGGAGCGGAGATTTAGCCCCAGGTGGCCCTCCTTCATCAGGGAGCAGGCAGGCGCCTGTCCTGTGCACCCGAGGACCCCGGGCACCTGTGGGTAACCGCGGCTCGCTCACGCCCGCGCCTGCCCAGCCCTGGCTGTTCCCAGGAACTCTGGGATCAGCGATGGGGACGTGCAGATTAGAGACGAAGCCGTGGGGAGGTGACGGTTAAGTCCTCAGCGTTTGTCTGTCCCGTACTTACCGGTCCCGCCTTTGTTTGTGGTTCTGTAGCTGTTTAGCCTGAGCAATGCGTGTGGAAGCTATGACTCTCGGGGGGGGGGGGGGGGGGGTCTAAGGGAGCTTGACAACAAACACCTATGGGTGCCCCCCGCATTGAGGAAAATCAGGGGAACCGAGCAAAGGGCATGGAGAATGCCTCTGCCTGCTCCCCCTGGAACAAACGGCTCCCTGTCTGCTGAGCTCACTGCTGTGTCTCCCGCAACTACAATAGTGCCCGGCGCATAGAAGACGCTGAGTAGATCCTTGTTGAATGAACGCATGCCTGAATAAAAGAATGGATGGATGAATGCCCTAGCCGGTTTGGCTCAGTGGATAGAGCATCAGCCTGCAGACCAGAGGGTCCCAGGTTCAATTCCAGTCAAGGGCACGTACCTTGGTTGCAGGCTCCTCCCCGGCCCAGGCCCTGGTCAGGGCGCGTGCAGGAGGCAGCCAATCGATGTGTTTCTCTCATATGGATGTTTCTCTCTGTCTTTCCCTCTATCCCTGCCACTCTCTCTAAAAGAGCAATGGAAAAATATCCTCGGGTGAAGATTAACAACAACAACAACAACAACAACAAATAAGCCAGTCGGAGAAAGTTAAATACCACATGATCTCGGTCATTTGTGGAATATAATGGACAACATAAACTGATGAACAAAAATAGATCCAGAGACATAGAAGCATCAAACAGACCTTCAAACCTCAGAAGGGAGGGGGAGGGGGGGTGGGGTAAGAGATCAACCAAAGGACTTGTATGCTGGCATATAAGCAAAACCAATGGACACAGACTCTTGCCTGCAGCTGACTCGATCACAGGCCCGGTGCATGAAATTTGTGCACTAGGGGTGGGGTGTCCCTCAGTCCAGCCTGCACCCTCTCCAATCTGGGACATCCCTTTCACCATCCAGGACTGCTGGCTCCCAACCGCTCGCCTGCCTGCCTGCCTGATTGCCCCTAACTGCTTCTGCCTGCCAGCCTGATCATTCCCTAACCACTCCCCTGCCAGCTTGATTGACACCTAACTGCTCCCTGGCTGGCCAGATTGCCCCTAATTGGCCTCCTCTGCCTGCCTGGTCATCCCCAGCTGCCCTCCCCTGCTGGCCTAGTCGCCCCTAACTCCCTCCCCTGCTGGCCTGCTCACCCCTAACTCCCACCCCTGCTGGCCTGCTCACCCCTAACTCCCTCCCCCGATGACCTGGTCTCCCCCAACTGCCCTCCCCTGCAGGCCTGGTCACCCCTAACTCCCTCCCCCGATGACCTGGTCTCCCCCAACTGTCCTCCCCTGCAGGCCTGGTCCCCCCCAACTGCCCTCCCCTGATGACCTGGTCTCCCCCAACTGCCCTCCCTTGCCGGCCATCTTGTGGGGGCCATCTTTGTCCACATGGGGGTGGCCATCTTGTGTGTTGGAGTGACGGTCAATTTGCATATCACCTCTTTATTATATAGGATAAGCATAACCAGGAGGCACAGACATTGGGGGCAGGGGCCTGGGCTGGGGGGTGGGGGCAGGCTGCGAGAGGACAGTGGGGGATAAAGGGGATATATGTAATACTTTCAACAACAAGACATTTTTTTAAAGTACAATTTAGCCCTAGCTGGTTTGGCTCAGGTGCGATTCCAGTCAAGAGCACATGCCCTGGGTTGTGGGCTTGACTCCCAGGAGGGGGCGTGCAGGAGGCAGCCGATCGCTGATTCTCTCTCATCATTGATGTTTCTCTCTCTCCCTTCCTATCTGAAATCAACAAAATTACATTAAAAAAAAAAATAACAAGAGGAAATGTGTTTCCAAATTGTCCATGTGATCAAATCCACCCAGTGACATCCGCACACGGACATTCCAGAGCAGCCCGCACACACGGCCGAGCCATGTAGGACCGTGTGCCCGGACCCACGCCTGCCTATCTTCACAGGAACGGGAGATAAAGGCAGAGTAACGGAGCCAGCCACCATCAGAGCCCGCGGGCAGTGTGTCCGGGGTTAACACCTGCATTTCGGGGCCCCGTGCTTTGAGAGATACAAAACTAGTTCACTTTGCTGTCACATTCCTGTAGGGCCTTAAATCAGCCCAGTCTGGGCTCCTGCCTCGACCAGAACCAAATGTTATTTTCTGAAAAGAAGGGCTGCGGGATCGGGGAAGCGTCAGGCAATTCATCAGGGAGAGGAGGGCCGGGTGCCAGACAAGCCTTGGCTTCTTTGGGGCACCTTAGGGGACTTAACCCTTTCCCTAAAATAAAACGGATTTTTTTCCGTATGAAAAAAAACCAAAACACAACACAACACAACAACCACATTTCTGAATTCCTGCTTTCTTCTCAGGATGAAGAGCACAGTGGGTCCTAACAACTGGTGACAGAATCAATCTTTTTTTTTTAAAAATGTATTTTTATTGATTTCAGAGAAGAAGGGGGAGGGAGAGAGAGATAGGCACATCCATGATGAAAGAGAATCTTTGATCGGCTGCCTCCTGCACGCCCCCCACTGGGGATGGAGCCCGCAACCCAGGCATGTGCCCCTGACCGAGAATCGAACCGTGACCTCCTGGTTCCTAGGCCGCCGCTGATCTGGCAACCACCAGTCCAGAGAACCCATTTCTTTTTTTTTTTTAATTTTTAATTTTAAAATATATTTTATTGATTTTTCACAGAGAGAAAGGGAGAGGGACAGAGAGCTAGAAACATCGATGAGAGAGACACATCGACCAGCTGCCTCCTGCACACCCCCCACCGGGGATGTGCCCGCAACCAATGCACATGCCCTTGACCGGAATCGAACCCGGGACCCTTCAGTCCGCAGACCGACGCTCTATCCACTGAGCCACACCGGTTTCGGCCAGAGAACCCATTTCTTGCTAACTAGTGCGCATCTTGCCCCAACTCTGTTTTCAGCATCTTCACAAGGGCACCCTGGACTGGATAGATGGACACCGACAAGTGCTATCCAATCAGCGCTCTGGAGAAGCAACTGTGAAAACACTTCCCAGGGCAACACCGGCTAGAAGGCGCTCACGGAGGACATGGGTTTTGCAGGATGGATAGGAGTTCGGTGGAAATCCTTGGGTGGGAGGGTCTTAGGGGTAAGAAGAGTATTCCAGCCAGAAGGAATATATACGTCAGGGCATCCTATGCTTAGGAAATGGGAGTGGACCAGCGGCTCTCACACTAAGGTGAGGCAGTATCGCCTGAAAAGCTTGCTAACACAGCCTATCGCTGGACCCTTACTCCACTCCCAGAGTTTCTGACTTGATGAAGGCCCGAGGAGTTGCGTTTCTAGCAAGTTCTCAGGGGATGCTCATGCTGAGGTGGTAGAACACCCTGGGCATGCCAAAAAAGTGTGTGTGTGGTGGGGGGGAGGGCGGATTTTCTCTCTCTAGTTCCTTACTTTGCTAAGTGTGGCCTGGCTCCTGCAGCACCTGCATGACCTGGTAGAGTTGCCCTTTCAGAGTCGGTAGTTGAACGGGATCCTTAGGCGATTCCCACGCGTATTAGGTTTGGTGAGCTCGGCTCTACGGAGCCCACTGGCTCTCTCCGTCCTGGCCCTGAAGGAGAATCACATGGGGAGCGTTGCAAACTTACTTGCGGCCAAGCCCCTACCTTCAGAGACCTTCATCTCAATGATTTCGGATCCAGTCTGGGCATGGGTATCATTTAAAAGCTCTCCAGGGGAGCCCTAGCCGGTTTGGCTCAGTGGATAGAGCGCCTGCCTGCAGAGTGAAGGGTCCCAGGTTCGATCCTGGTCAAGGGCACAGACCCGGGTTGTGGGCTCCATCCCCAGTAGGGGGCGCGCAGGAGGCAGCCAATCAATGATTCTCTCTCATCACTGATGTTTCTATCTCTCCCTCTCTCTGCCTTCCTCTCTGAAATCAATAAAAGCATATTTTTTTAAAAGAGTTCTTAAAAACTCTGGTATTGGTCTGATGAAGTTAAATGGCCTTGATCTGTCGTTGAGATAACACGGGAATTGAATGGTTTAGATCAGTGGTCGGCAAACTGCGGCTCGCGAGCCACATGTGGCTCTTTGGCCCCTTGAGTTTTTAGCAAAGGCCAGCTTAGGAGTACCCTAATTAAGTTAATAACAATGTACCTACCTATATAGTTTAAGTTAAAAAAAATTTGGCTCTCCAAAGAAATTTCCATCGTTGTCCTGTTGATATTTGGCTCTGCGGGCTAATGAGTTTGCCGACCACTGGTTTAGATGTTTCTCTCTCTCAAACAAAACCAATACCCACCCCTGATGACAATGCTTTGTATTTGCATTTGGCTCTTGACTGACCCACGCCCCCCGCCCCCACTAAAAACACACACACCTTGAACTTGACCGTAAACGGAGGAGGGAGGCTCTGCGGTGTATGTTCTGAGGACACGCTTCACATGTGCTCGTTAGATCATGGGGTCTTCTGGGATGCTGGCCTTGTAATAAAAGCCATTAGCACTGAACTTCCAAAGCATTAGGCGAAGCGAGAGAAGGCAGACACAAAGACCACCTATCCCATGATTCCATTGGTATGAGATGCTCAGAAAGGACTTATCTACAAGACAGCAGTTACCTGAGGCTGAGAAGTACCTGCAGCTGGGCATGAGGGTGTAGTGGTATTTGTTTTCTTTCTTCTTTTTTTTTTTTTGGGGGGGGGGGGAGGAGTCATAAAATGGTCTAAAATTAGTTTATAGCTATGGTTGCACAAGCCTATAAATAAATACCCCAAACCATCGAAATGTGCTGGTAAAATGGATGAATTTCCTGGTACGTAAATTGCACTTCAATAAAGCTACTTTGAAAAGAACAAAAGCAAGAAAACATTAGTTAATAAGCATTTATCCACCTTAAAATAAGCTTTTTTCGCTCCAGCCGGTTCGGCTCAGTGGATAGAGCGCCGGCCTGCGGACTGAAGGGTCCCGGGTTTGATTTCGGTCAAGGGCTTGATCCCCAGTGGGGGGCGGGCAGGAGGGAGCCGATCCATGATTCTCTCTCATCGTCGATGTTTCTTTCTCCCTTCCTCTCTGAAATCAATATAAAGGTATTTTTAAATAAGCTTTTCCCGCCCTCATCCTCCTCTGATAATACAGGGTGAACACGAGGGGGCAGGAAGTTGTCAAGCAGACGGACTTATTTCAGAAAAGAATCTGTCTTCATTGCCTGTGGCTTGGTAGCATTTTTATTTGCCTTCAAGTGCTGTTAGGTTTGGCAAGGGACAGAAAAGAGGGGAAAGAAAAAAAAAAAAAAGGAGGTATGCTTACCAGTGGTCGGCAAACTCATTAGTCCACAGAGCCAAATATCAACAGCACAACGATTGAAATTTCTTTGGAGAGCCACATTTTTTAAACTTAAACTCCTTCTAACGCCACTTTTTCAACACAGACTCGCCCAGGCCGTGGTATTTTGTGGAAGAGCCACACTCAAAGGGGCCCAAGAGCCGCATGTGGCTCGCGAGCCGCAGATTGCCGACCCCGGGCTTAGACAGAAAAGAAATAAAAGGTGTTTTCTGTTGTTAAAAAGAACTGCCTGGCGCTGGCCGGTTTGCTCAGTGGATAGAGCGTCATCCTGCGCACTGAAGGGTCCCGGGTTCGATTCCTGTCAAGTGCCCAGTAGCTGGGTTGCAGGCTCCTCCCTGGCTGGGACTCTGTTTCTCTCCCATGGGCATTTCTCTCCTGTCTTTCCCTCTCTCTTCCACTCTCACAATCAAGGGGAAAAGAGCCTCAGGTGAGGATTTAACAAAACAAAGAGGAGCTGCCCGGGGAAGGGTTAACCCGCGGCCATCTGGCAGGAGGGAGGGCGTGGGCAGAGCCCGGTCCGCCGCCCCGGCCCGTACCAGCCCGTGCAGGGGAGCTGTCCCGCCCGCTGATTTATCATCCCCTAATGTCCTGGGGATGGGATGTTGAAATTGCGGCTAGAATGCGAACTACGAAAAACATGAAGATTATGATTGAGCGTCTGGGGAAGATCAGCGTCCTCCTCCTGCAGGGCCGCCCGTCTGTCAAGGGGAGGCCTCCTGGGCGAGCATCGCAGGCGTCCTCACACGACGGCCCGCGGGCCACCTGCGGGGGTTTTGGCCGTTTTGTTTTTTTACTTCAAAATAAGATATGTGCAGTGTGCAGAGGAATGTGTTCATAGTTTTTTTTTTAAACTATCGTCCGGCCCTCCCAACGGTCTGAGGGATAGGGAACTGGCCCCCCGTTTAAAAAGTGTGAGGACCCCTGGGTGGTTTTTCAGACTCTCCCTGTGAGCACAGACGGGGGCCTCAATGGACACGGAGGGAGAGCCAAACCACTGCGGTGTCCCATGGAGAGAGTGTCTGCCGCGCCCCGGGAGGGCCGCCGCGGATTTTAATTAAAACATTAGAGCCCCGATGTTGAAGGGTAAATACGAGGTGGGGTGTAAACAGCTTAAATCGGGGCTTCATATGACACCTGCAGAGTCTAGACATGAGGTGCATGCACCCTGCTAATTTGTAGTCTCCGAGGAGATGCCCAGAAAAGGATACCACCCTCCCTGCTCCCCCCTGCCCCCGGTTCTGCTCATTAAAAGAAATAATCGCTTGCGGGGTTTTTATTTTATTTTACATTTTTTATTGATTTCAGAGAGGAAGGGAGAGGGAGGGAGGTAGAAACATCCATGATGAGAGGGAATCATCCATCGGTCTCCCACACGTCCCCCCACTGGAGATCAAGCCCACAACCAGGGCACGTGCCCCTGGCCCGCATCGAGCCCCGGACCCGTCCGTCCGCAGGCCGACGCTCCATCCACTGAGCCACACCAGCCAAGGGCAATAGCCTGCGTTTTTTTTTTTTTTAAATATATTTTATTGATTTTCTACAGAGAGGAAGGGAAAGGGATAGAGAGTTAGAAACATCGATGGGAGAGAAACATCGATCAGCTGCCTCCTGCACACCTCCTACTGGGGATGTGCCCGCAACCAAGGTACATGCCCTTGACCGGAATCGAACCTGGGACCCTTCAGTCCGCAGGCCGACGCTCTATCCACTGAGCCACACCAGCCAAGGGCAATAGCCTGCGTTTTAAGGGGGCGCTCGGTAAAGGAACTAAGTGAGAGAACAGTTTTCAAGGTTATTCATGGAGGCAAAGGCAAGTTAGCAAAAAGAAACACAAAACTACATCGTGTCCATCTGGCATCAAAATATGGGGATCGTCCCGAGCCGGTTTGGCTCAGTGGATAGAGCATCGGCCTGCGGACCAAAGGGTCCCGGGTTCAATTCCCGTCCAGGGCACGGGCCTCGGTTGCAGGCTCCTCCCCAGCCCGGGGCCCTGATCAGGAGGCGCATGCAGGAGGCAACCAATCCTTGTGTTTCTCTCACATCGATGCTTCTCTCTCTGTCTTTCCCTCCCTCTTCCACTCTCTCTAGACATCAATGAAAAAATATCCTCGGGTGAGGATTAAAAAAATACATATTTAGCCGAAACCGGTTTGGCTCAGTGGATAGAGCGTCAGCCTTCGGACTGAAAGGTCCCAGGTTCGATTCCGGTCAAGGGCATGTACCTTGGTTGCGGGCACATCCCCAGTGGGGGGTGTGCAGGAGGCAGCTGATCGATGTTTCTCTCTCATTGCTGTTTCTAACTCTCTATCTCTCTCCCTTCCTCTCTGTAAAAAATCAATAAAATACATTTTAAAAAATACATATTTATATATGGGGATCGCTGCTTTGCGTGATTTCTCTTTGACGAGAGGTTACAATATCGGGTTGGAGTTGTTGGCATGTCCACGCGTCGGCGTGCCCCATCCGCAGGGAGAAATGCCGTTTCCACGTTGTGTGTTGGTTATAGACGTGAGCGATGACAACCGCCCCCTCATGCTTGTGGTTTAATTACTTCCTGTCTGACGGATCGCATCCACCATGTGGATTTTAAGAACTGGCCTCACGACGTGGGTGTGCTGTATGGGAAGATAAATAAGACAGCCCTAGCCAGTGTGGCTCAGTGGATAGAGCATCGGCCTGCAGACCGAAGGGTCCCGGGTTCGATTCTGGCCAAGGGCACATGCCCAGGTTGCAGGCTCCATCCCCAGTGTGGTGTGTACAGGAGGCAGCCAACCAAGGATTCTCTCTCTCACCCTTGATGTTTCAATCTCTTTCTCTCCCTCTCCCTTCCTCTCTGAAATCAATGAAAAGATTTTTATTTTTTAAAGGAAGTTAAATAGGAAAGCTTGATTGAACATTCAAACATTCACTCGTTTGTTCATTCATTTGTTCATTCACCTGTAAAAGGGGGCTCCCCAGGTACTGCACAGCATCGGGCAACTTTAAATCCGCGTGCCCAGTCTGCCTGATAGGATGACACGGAAAACTGTGTGTGTTCGGTGTGTGTGTGTGTGTGAGACACTAAATCCATTCTGCAATAATAGATGGGAAAAATACATAATGAAGGAGTTCTTTTTCTGTCGTCAATATTGGGCGATTGGACTTTACCCAGAAATCAGTACTTTAAAAAAAAAAATTAATCCTCCCCTGAGGATGTTTCCCTTGTTTTTAGAGAGAGTGGAAGGGGGGGGGGGGGGAGAGAAAGAGAGAGAGAGAAACATCGATGTGAGAGAGACACATACATTGGTTGCCGCCCATACTCGCCCCAACCAGGGCCGGGGATCGAACCTGCAACCCAGGTATGTGCCCTTAACCGGGAATCAAACTGGAGACCCTTTGGTGCAGGGCCTGACACTCTAACCACTAGGCAACACCGGCCAGGGAGGGAGAGATATTTACATTGAGACCTGCAGAATCCAGGGGAGCTATCCAGGGGAGGTGAGGGGTGGTGATGGGGGAAGGCAGCAGTGAGATGTGGGCTGAGGGTGGCTGGGGGGCAGAGGGCAGGGGCCCCCAGGGGGAGGGGTGAGAAGAGACGCTGCTGGGGAGGTACACCAGTCTCAGCCACGCAGGACACGTAGCCACCAAGTTGTTCTTATTCTGCGGCTGCAATACTGGGTCCTGCTTTTGGGGGGTTTTGTTTTCAGACTTAACACTGTAGCATCGTCATGTTGTTTTCCATTATGATAAACTATTTTTTTTTATAATATACTAGTGGCCTGGTGCACGAAATTCATGCAGGGAGAGAGGGGAGGGATGTGTTCCTCAGCCCGGCCTGTACCCTCTCCAATCTGGGACCCCTCGAAGGATGTCCTACTGCTGGTATACAGGGATCGGGCCTAAACTGGCAGTCGGACACCCCTCTTGCAATCCAGGACTGCTGGCTTCTAACCACTCACCTGCCTGCCTGCCTACCTGATTGCCCCTAACCACTCTGCCTGCCGACCTGCTCGCCCCCAACTGCCCCCCGCTGTCCTGATCACCTCCAACTGACTCCCACTGATGGCCTGCTCGCCCTCAACTGCTCCCCCTGCTGGTCTGCTTACCCCCCAACGGCCCCGCCCCTCCACCAGCCTGATCACCCACAATTGCCCTCCCCTCTTGGCTTCTAACCGCCTCTACCTCGGCCCCGCCACCATGGCTTTGTCCCGAAGAACATCCGGAAGGTCTCCCAGTCTAATTAGCATATTACCCTTTTATTAGTATAGATAGAGGCCTGGTGCACAGGTGGGGGCCGGCTGGTTTGCCCTGAAGGGTGTCTGGGATCAGGGTGGGGGTTCCCCTGGGGCATGGGGTGGCCTGGGCGAGGGGCCTGTGGTTGTTTGCAGGCTGGCCACGCCCCCATGGGGTGAGGGTCCCTGATCGGGGGTGCCTGGCCAGCCTGGGTGAGGGGCTGAAAGCCGTTTTCAGGCTGGCCACACCCCCTTCAGGGTAGGGGTTCCTGCTGATGGCTGTTTGCAGGCTGGCCAAGCCCCCTGGCGACCCAAGCTCCCAGCCCCTCCTTTTATTCTTTCTTTTTTTTCTTTTTTTAGCGCCTCCTTGAGTGGAGGCCAGAGCCGGCTGGAAGCAAGTATCTGGGATTTATTTATCTTCCATAATTGAAATTTTGTGCATTGAGTGGAGGCCAGGGCCCGGCCAGGGCAGGTGGGAAGCTTGGCTTCCTCCATCGCCGGGGGCAACCCAAGCCTCTTGCTGGCTCCAGCTCCGTGTCTGCCTCCATTATTTGTTGGGCTAATTTGCATACTCGCTCTGATTGGCTGGTGGGCATAGCGGAGGTATGGTCAATTTGCATGTTTCTCTTTTACTAGAAACGATTTGTATTTATTTCAGAGAGGAAGGGAGAAGGAGAGAGAGATAGAAACATCAATAATGACAGAGAATCAATGATTGGCTGCCTCTTGCATGCCTCCCATTGGGGATTGAGCCCACAACTGGGCATGTGCCCTTGACCAGGAATCAAACCGTGATCTCCTGGTTCATAGGTCGGTGCTTAACCACTGAGTCATCCTGGCCGGGCTATGATAAACTGTTTTAATGGAGACGTAACATTCCTCCAATGGATGAGGCAACTTTTACTTCATGAAAAAAAAAAAAAGAGTTTGTTTCTCTTCACATTCCACTCCCCTTGTGGTTCTCCAAGGTCTCTAGCTAATGGCAAATTGGAAAGTTCTGGGCCGGATAGATGTACTAACATTCTTTTTTTTTTTTAACCCTCACCTGAGGATATTTTTCCATTGATTTTTAGAGAGAGTGGGAGAGAGAAACATCGATGTGAGAGAAACACATCAATTGGTTGCTTCCTGCCTGAGCCCTGACCAGGGCCAGGCCCGGGGAGGCTCCTGCAACCGTGGTATGTGCCCTGGACCGGAATCGAACCTGGGACCCTTTGGTCAGCAGGCCAATGTTCTAGCCACTGAGAAAAACCTGCTAGGGCTGTATTAACATGCTTAACTTCAAAAAGAAGCAACAAGAACTCATTCATTCAATTCATTCATGGGCTCATTCATGCATTCATTCACCCTTCAACAAATACTTTGTTGCTACGCTGCCCTGTGAGTATAGAGACTGAAATTGACATGCCTCCCCCCCCCTCACCTCCTGCCCCCCAGACCCTCCAGCTGAGGGGGAGTGACTTTCAGCAAAAAAATGTCCATAAGCACCCTATGCCCCATAGTGGGTAGGTGCTAGGAAGTTAGGAAGGACGGAGGCGCCAGGCCGGCGTGGCTCAGTGGTTGAGCATCCACCTATGAACCAGGAGGTCACGGTTCGATTCCCGGTCAGGGCACACGCCCGGGTTGCAGGCTGGATCCCCAGTGTGGGGCGTGCAGGAGGCAGCCCATCTGTGATTCTCTCTTATCATTGACTAGCAGCCTGTTTGCACGAAGATTTGTGCAATAGACCTTCATTCACCTGGCTGCCTGCACCAGTTTTCTGCCGGCACCGGGGACCCAGGCCTTGGCTGTGGCCATCGCCTTCTTCCTTCTTTCAGGGTCGGGGCTTGGCCCCGGGCGGCGGCCTTGGGCTCTGCTGCACCCCAGTGTCCGTGCTAAGGATCGTAGGAGCTGACCCCTTGGTCATTGCCTGAGATCCGTGCAGGCTCCCTGCTGGTGCCCAAGGCCAGGAAAGCCTCCGCCCAAGGCTTTCCCGGCCTTGGGCTCCGCCGCACCCCAACATCCCTGCGACGGTTTCCTGGTGGGCGTGGCTGGTGGGTGTAGCGAAGGTACGGTCAATTTGCATATTACTCTATTATTAGGTAGGATGTCTCTCTCTCTCTCTCTCTCTCTCTCTCTCTCTCTCTCTCTCTCCCTCTCCCTCTCCCTCTCCCTTCCTCTGTTCAGAGACCCACAGGCTCCCCTTCCGACTGCATAGGCTCGGGGTTGGGGCAGGAAAACAAGTCTTGTCTCCTTTAGTGCCTTCAGCTTCTCGTTGTCTTTGGGTTGCCTTTGGGCTCAGCGTCCCCGAGGGTCAGTCTCCTGCGGAGGGAGGCAGGCAGGCAGCCCTGGGGGCAATTAAACTCCGGAGAGCTCACAGGAATGGAGACGTCCTGTCTATGCGCATACCTTTCATGTGCAGCGCATTCATTTTCCTCCTGTGGATGGGTCTTCAAAAGTCTCTTCCCATGGAATGTTCTCGGGAGCACAGATGTTCATGTTCCTGCCCCATCTGACAGGAAGGCTGCCTGGGGACTGGGGTGGCGATGATTCCCGCCCGGCCAAAGCCCTGGGGACGCTCTTGGTTACCAGGGAGGGAGACCCCCAACTCCAGTTGGCTTCAGCAGGACAGGCATGTCCTGGCTCAGATGGGCAGCTCGGCTTTTCAATCCCAGGGTGCAAAGGGAGTGAAGCAAGGTGCTGGAGGGGTTTGTGTGTGTGTGTGGTTTTTAAAATATTTTTTTTTGTTGGTTTCAGAGAGGAAGGGAGAAGGAGAGAGAGAGAGAAACATCCATGATGAGAGAGAATCATGGATCGGCCACCTCCTGCACGCCCCCTACCGGGAATCAAGCCTGCGACCCCGGCATGTGCCCTTGACCGGAATCCAACCTGGGACCCTTCAGTCCACAGGCTGACACTCTATCTGCTGAGCCAAACCAGCTAGGGCTGGAGGGTTTTTAAATTTTAAATTTTAATTGATTGGTTGATTGATTTGAGAGAGGGGGGGGGGAGGGAGAAACATCGATTTGATTTTCCAAATATTTATTATGTGTTCATTGGTTGTTTCTTGTATGTGCCCTGACCTGGGATCGAATCCACAGCCTTGGCGTATCAGGATGATGCTCAACCAACTGAGCTACCCCGCCAGACTGCAGGGGTACCGTATTTTCCGGCATATAAGACGACTTTTTAACCCAGGAAAATCTTCTATACACCCAGTAGTCTTATACACCGGAAAATACGGTATTTTAATTAGAGGAAGGAAGCCAGATCTGAGAGTCTCACTCACCCCAAATCACTACACCCCAAACCTCACTTCTTTTTTTTTCCATCCTCCCCCGAGGATATTTTTTGCATTGATTTTTAGGGAGTGTAGAAGAGAAAGGGAAAGACAGAGAGAAACATCGATGTGAGAGAAACACATCGATTGGCTGCCTCCTGCCCAAGCCCGGACCCGGGCCCAGGCTGGGGAGGAGCCTGCCACCCGAGGTACGTGCCCTTGACCGGAATCGAACCCGGGACCCTTTGGTCCGCAGGCCGACGCTCTATCCACTGAGCCACACCGCCTAGGGCCCAAGCCTCATTTTTTTTAAAAAAATATATTTTATTGATTTTTTTACAGAGAGGAAGGGAGAGAGATAGACAGTTAGAAACATCAATGAGAGAGAAACATCGATCAGCTGCCTCTTGCACACCCTCCACTGGGTACATACCAAGGTACATGCCCTTGACTGGAATCGAACCTGGGACCCTTCAGTCCGCAGGCCGACGCTCTATCCACTGAGCCACACCGCCTAGGGCCCACGCCTCACTTTTGATATGACCCATGTATGTGAGTTGACAGAAGAGAAACCCGCAGAATGGAAGGGCCGGGGAGCAAGCCGAGAAGCCATCTGGTTTGATCCTCTTTCTTCAGGATCAAATCCAGACCTTCCCAGGCGAATGGAAACGTGTCAATGTTTCCAGTGAAAGAATTGAGCCTTGAGCTTGGGCATCCAATCATTCTAGGCCTCAACATCACCCCCCCCGTCTCCATGCCTTCCACAGATGAAGGAATGGGGTCCGTTTTCATCCCCCCCCCCCCCCCCCCCCAGTATACGTGCTGCTCCCGACCCAACCGAAGACTTCAGATTCCACCAGAACGTTTTTTAGATTCACATCATTTGATCATTAGTCATCCGGCATCCTTCCTATTTTCTCTTTCATCTTAATTCAGGTTTTGTGTCTTGAAAGCATTCCTGAATTTTATAGAGAGGATAAAGCGGATGCCGTGGGAAATGTTTTTTTTTTTTTTTGGGGGGGGGGCGCTAGTAAATACTTTTCAGAAATGTTTTCTTGCTGTCCTACCTGACACAAGTTCTTGGGCCTCTATGAGCCTCCATTTCCCCATCTCTAAAATGGGGATCTTAACCGTAACGTGTCATTGGGTTGTTCGTGAGTGTTACAGCGCTTAGAACCTTGTAGCTGGCATCTAGTATCTGTTTCCCAAGTGTTAGCTACTGTTGCTATTTATCATCGCACCATCAGCAGCACCATCATTGTTTTATAGGCTTTTCCTCGACCCTGCTCTTTGGGTATTTCTCATTCTTATACTAGGAGCGCTTTTCTTCAGACCTGCTTCCCTCGTCCCTACAAAACACAAATCAACGCTGGAGCCCTGGCCAGGGAGCTCAGTAGGTTAGAGCATCGTCCCCATACGCCAAGGTTGCAGGTTTGATCCCGGGTCAGGGCACATACGAGGATCAACCGAGGAATGCAGCAATAAGTGGGACCACTAATCGATGTTTCTCTCTCTCTCTCTCTCCTTCCCCTGGTCTCCCCTCCTGCCCTCACCTGAAGCCCCTTCCTTGGACTCCCCAAAGGTGGGCGGCAGCCAGCAGCTCACAGGACACCTCTGGGCGCCCAGGGGTCGGAGGCCGGACGAAGCTGCCTCTGTACCGGACCGTCCAGCACAGCCCTTAACATTTCTGGAAGTTCCCTGACATTTGCTTGGCACCCTTGCCCAGCTTCTAACATGAATGCAGACGTCCCCCGTTTTTCTGGGTCTTCCTTTATGTATGTACTAGAGGGCCCGGTGCACAAATTCATGCACAGGTGCGGTCCAGCAGGCCCACCCGATGGGGGACCATCGGGCTGGGCTGGCGGGTGGGAGGAGATACGGGCAGTTGGCGGGCCAGCCCCACCCCTGATCGGGGTGTTGGGGGGCTGATCGGAGCCCGGATCAGGCCGGTTGGCTGCCGGAGTGCGCGTCATAGCCACGGGTCGTTCTGCCTTTCCAGTCGCTGGGCTTTTATATATATAGATGTATGTATGTATTCCTCACCCAAGGATGTGTGTGTGTATGTATGTATGTTTGTACGTATGTATTCCTCACCCGAGGATATTTTTCCATTGATTTTTAGAGAGAGTGGAAGACAGAGGGAAAGACAGAGAGAAACATTCATGTGAGAGAAACACATCGATTGGTTGCCTCCTGCACAAGCTCCAACCAGGGCCAGGGCCGGGGCCAGGGAGGAGCCTGCAACCAAGGTACGTGCCCTTGACCGGAATCAAACCTGGGACCCTTTGGTCCACAGGCCGACGCTCTATCCACTGAGCCAAATGGGCTGGGACTGAGCCCTCCATCATTTAATCTAGAGTTGTGAAGAAGGACCATGTTGCCCTAAAAGCTGAGTGTACCATCTTCTGTTGGGCTTGTTCAACCTGGAAACCATCTTAAGCGACGTGTTTCGACTTTGATACCTCTTCCTGTTTGCAGATGGAGAGAGGGAAGTACTAGTTAAGTTTTGTATTTTTGAAAAATATTTCAAATATTGGAGCCTCTGTGAAATCCTGCTAGCGGTAATGCGCAGTGAAAAGGGGGTAAGCAGCCCTAGCCGGTGTGGCTCAGTGGATAGAGCATCGACCTGCGGGCTGAAGGGTCCTGGGTTTGACTCTAGTCAAGGGCACGTGCCGGGGTTGTGGACTCGATCCCCAATAGGGGGCGTGCAGGAGGCAGCCGATCCATGATCCTCATCATTGATGTTTCTCTCTCTCTCTCCCTCTCCCTTTCTGAAATCAATAAGAAATATATATTTTTTTAAAAGAAAAGAAAGAAAATAGGGAAGTAGTCACAAGTAAAACCTTCCTGGGAACAGAGCACAGAAGGGTGAGTGGTGTCTCCTGGTAACGCCGGGTCCGAGCACGTCGGGGCTGTGTCCAGGGCTCTGACTCGCCTGCCCCGGGGCCGGAGCCAGGGCTAGCCACACCGTGCAGGAGGCATATAGACAAAAGAGGAAATTCACTGACACAGACAATGTCAAGTGTGTGGCCGCTGCCAAGAGCAAGAGCCAGAATCTCCTGGCCCGGCTTCTCCTCGGCCTTCGCTCACTCAGCAGGGTGGAGCCCGCCAGCTGAGCCCGCCTGACCGCCGCTCCAGGTGCCCGCCCCGGGCTGGCTTTGGGAAACGTGTCTCCACAGGGCTCCCTCTGGTTCCTCCTCAGCCTAAACGGGCAGTTGGACATCCCTCAGGCGGTCGCAGATTGGAGAGGGTGCAGGCTGGGCTGAGGGACACACACACCCCTGGTGCACAAACTTTGTGCACCGGGCCTCTACTATATATATTCCCTATATAATAAAGAGGGAATATGAAAATGGACTGTCACACCGCAATAAGTTGGCTGCGCCCACAGCAGAGGCCGAATTCCCATAATGAGCCTTAAGGAGCAATCAGCAGGGACCTGAGGCTGCATGGCGCTGGGCCCGGGCAGGCGACCTGAGGCTGCGCCCCCTGCCTGGTGGGGCTTGACAGGGGACCTTAGGCCACGCCCCCCACCCACCAGGGCTCGACGGGGCACTTCAGATGGTGCCCCCCCCCCGTCCCAGCGCCAGGCTGGGGGACCTCAGGCCACAACCCCCGCCTGGCAGGGCTTGACAGGGTATGTCAGGCCATGCCCCCTGCCCCAGCACTGGGACAGGTGACCTGAGGCCACTCCCCCCACCAGCGGAGTTTGACGGAGGTGGGGCTGGCCAGGTCTGGATCTAGCCCAATGTGGGTGGGGTCGGCTGGGTCTGGGTCTCACACAATTTCGAGGGTGGGCAGGGACTTGATTCAGGTTCACATGGCACACCCCAGACTCTGACAGGAGGAAGGTTTTCATACACATTTTACTCATTTTCTTTCATCTCTGACACTTCTATTATAGAGAAAGGGCAAATAGCAATATTAAAATATTTCCTCTAATTCATTCCCTTTTAATGTGCACGGATTTCGTGCACTGGGTCACAAGTATATATATAATTGATTTCAGAGAGGGAGAAGGGGAGAGAGATTGAACATCAATGATGAGAGAGAATCATGGATCAGCTGCCTCCTGCACACCCCACACTGGGGGATGGAGCCCGCAACCCAGGCATGTGCCCTGACCGGGGGAATCGAACCATGACCTCCTGGTTCACAGGCCGACGCTCTAACCACTGAGCTACTCAGGGACAGGCTGGAGCTGGCATCGATTCGTTGCCTCCTGCACACGCCCAAACCAGGTTTCCAGGCCTGGGGAGGAGCCTGCAACTGAGGTACATGCCCTTGACCGGAATCGAACCTGGGACCCTTCGGTCTGCAGGCTGATGCTCTAACCACTGAGCCAAACTGGCTAGGGCTGTATTGACTTTAGAGAGAGGAGAGGAGAGGGACAGAGGTAGAAACATCAATGACAGAGCAACGTCGACTGGCTGCTAGTGGGGATCGAGGCTGCAACCCAGGCAATATATTTTTATTGATTCAGAGAGGAAGAAAGAGGGAGAGAGAGAAACATCAGTGAAGGGAGAGAATCATTGGCCAGCTGCCTCCTGCATGGGGATTGATCCTACTGGGGATTGATCCCGTAACTGGAATCGAACCCGGGACCCTTCTGTCCACAACCCGACGCTCTATCTACTGAGCCAAACCAGCGAGGGCCCGACATTCTGAACGGAGCTCCACATTCATTAAATGGGGAGCGTTTCTTTTTTTTTTTTTTTTAAACTATATTTTATTGATTTTTATAGAGAGGAAGGGAGAGGGACAGAGAGTTAGAAACATCGATGAGAGAGAAACATCGATCAGCTGCCTCCTGCACACTCCCTACTGGGGATGTGCCCGCAACCAAGGTACATGCCCTTGACCGGAATTGAACCTGGGACCCTTGAGTCCACAGGCTGATGCTCTATCCACTGAGCCAAACTGGTCAGGGCTGAGCGTTTCTATTGTTCTTCCTCCGGGAAGCCTTCCTGGGTTGCCACCCGGTGCCTACTGATCGATGATGAATGGCTGTGGACCTGGGGGGACCTTTTGGCTTTAGAACACAGGGCCTTCAGTCCGCAGGGACCATGAGGCGGGCGGGCAGGGGGGAGGGGTAGGTGGAGACCCACCCAAAGCCCAGAGCTGGAGCTTCACCCCACCCAGCTTCCTGTCCTTGGGGGGGGGGCGCCCCGGGGGCCTGTGTGAAGCTCATTAGTGAGGCAGCGACTACGGTGTGGCCCAGAGCACGCCCCTCGTCAAGGAGGCCACAACGTTCCAGAGCGTCCCAGGGAGGGAGGGAGCAGCAGTCTGGCCTGCCTTCCCGACCCGCCAAACACTCCCTAATGAGCCGTCTCCCCGGGGGGAGGGTGAAGTCACCTGCGGAGGCTGCTGGGCCTCAGGTGCGCTCCGGGAGGCTGCAAATAGCCAGCGCCCTCCACAAACACCGGGTGCCAGGAAGCTAATGAATCCGGGCTGAGGGAATTAATTGTTGATGAAATAATGCGAATCGTGTGCTTCCTGTTCGTCAGTCTCTACAGACATTAATGAGCCCCACTTGGCAGCCAGCGGGAGCGCATTTTCAGCGTCGTGTGTGAATGTGGCCAAATCGGCTCTGGGAGGATCCTCGCCTGGAGGATCTTCCGTGGCGGCTGCGTCGTGTCCAGACAGGCCTTGCCTTGCACGGAAGGTGTGATTTTTATTTTTATTTTATTATTATTATTATTATTTTTTTTGTAGGAGAGTCCCAAGGAGCGAAGAGGGAAGGTGTGGGCTTTGACCGTGACCCACGCTCTAAGCGGACCCACGCCTCTCCTATGTTCCTTCCTGCCGCTGCGCCCATCCCCCCCGCCCGGAGAACCCCTAGTCTGTTAGCTGAGTGGAGGGGTAATGACTCAGAGCAGGGGGGCAGGCTCCCCCACTCAGCCTGACTTCGCATGTCATTGTCCTGTGCTGTGGGCACAAGACACACTGCAGGATGAAGTGAAAGAAAAAATGGGTCTAAGAGAAGTACATGCATTTGGACTACTAGTATTTATTGTATTTTATTTATTTTTTTCTTTGTTAACCCTCACCCGAAGATATTTTTCTATTGATTTTTGGAGAGAGTGGGAGAGAGAGGGAAAGACAGAGAGAAACATCGACGTGAGAGAAACACATCGATTCTTTGCCTCCTGCACGTGCCCAGACCAGGTTTCCAGGCCTGGGGAGGAGCCTGCAACTGAGGTACATGCCCTTGACCGGAATCGAACCCGGGACCCTTCGGTCCGCAGGCTGATGCTCTAACCACTGAGCCAAACTGGCTAGGGCTATATTGACTTTAGAGAGAGGAAGGGGGAGGGACAGAGGTAGAAACATCAATGACAGAGCAACGTCGACTGGCTGCTAGTGGGGATCGAGCCTGCAACCCCGGCGTGTGCCCTGACTGGGAATCGAACCAGTGACCTCTTGGTTCACAGGTTGTCGCTCAACCACTGAGCCACACCGGCCGAGCCCCGGGTGTCTATTTCACTTGGGCAAGGAAAATGGAGACCAGGGTTCAAGTCCCAGCGCCTTCCTAGCTGAGGGAGCCTGCACAGCCATTTCCTCCGCAGAGCTCAAGTTGGCTCAGCCAGGACCCAGAAATAATGTCTACCCGCCCCCCCAACCTGCAGGGCGGCTGCATCGTTCGATGAGGTGAGGGATGTGTGACCAAGGACTGCAACATGGTCACCCTGTTCACTGTGAGGAAACCACCCAGCTCTAAACCCCAACATGCACACAGCTCTCACACTTCAGCAAAAGCTCCAGGTCAGCGGTGCCCAACTTTCTTTGCCCAGCTAAGCATCTCTAACATCCTGATACCCACCCCCCCAGCCCCTGTGACATAAAATTCTTACTATTCAAAAAGTGAGCTCCTATTCACGTGGAGGACGCCTCAAAGGCCAAGAACTTGGTCTAAACAAGCTTCCAAAGGACATGGCATCCATGAGAGAGAGAAATAAAAGGACGAAAGGACAGTGGAAGATCTGAGGAAGAAGACACTAAGAAATGGTTAAAAAAACAATAGTAATATGAAGTGGTAGGAAAAAAATAGCACATAAAGCTTCAAAACATAGGACAGAGAACTGAAATGCATACATGTGTCACAATATGTATTTATGGACTGTAGAGGAGGCCCCTAGAACCGTTAAGAAATGCAAAAAATCCACGGTTAATAACTCATTCTCGAATTGCCCCCGTTCCCACGTTGGGAACCACTGCTCTAAGTGAACACTTCGCACAGATGTTGCAGTTCGATTCCCGGTCAGGGCACGTGCCCCGATTTTAGGTTTGATCCCCAGTGTGGGGCGTGCAGGAGGCAGCCGATCAATGATTCTCTCTCATCATTGATCTCTCTCTCTCCCTCAGACCCTTCCTCTCTGAAATCAATAAAAATATATTCTCTCAAAATGGGCCAAGCATCTAAACAAGCAGAAATGCACACTGCTAATAAATATGTGGGGAAATGTTTAACCTCCCTAGTGATCAGGGAGATGTAGCAGATTACTATTTTGGCCAAAAAAAAATCAGAAAGACTGATAATGCACAGTGTTCGTAAAAGGGAAAGGCATATTCTCACAAAATCTTCTAACGTAGATCCTCAGATCCAGACACTTCGTTTCTGGTTAGCTCTCCTATAACAACAATCTCATAAGCTCTAGCTGAGTAGCTCAACGTGGCGGGTGTGACCCCCAGTCTGGGCACAGGGCACATTCAAGAATCAACCAATGAATGCATAAATAAGTGGAATAACAGGTAGATGTTTCTCTCTCTCTCCCTCTCTCTCACTCTTCCTTTCTCTAAAACCCATAAATTTTATTTATTTATTTATTTAAATATATTTTATTGATTTTTTTACAGAGAGGAAGGGAGAGGGATAGAGCGCTAGAAACATCGATGAGAGAGAAACATCGACCAGCTGCCTCCTGCACACCCCCTACTGGGGATGTGCCCGCAACCAAGGTACATGCCCTTGACCGGAATCGAACCTGGGACCCTTCAGTCTGCAGGCCGACCCTCTATCCACTGAGCCAAACCGGCTTCGGCCCATAAATTTTTTTTTTTAAAAAAATCACTTAAATACACAAGTATTTACACCAGGCGTCTTCAAACGACGGCCCGCGGGCCACATGCGGGTGTTTTTGCCGTTTTGTTTTTTTACTCCAAAATAAGATATGTGCCGTGTGCATAGGAATTTGTTCATAGCTTTTTTAAAACTATAGTCCGGCCCTCCAACGGTCTGAGGGACAGTGAACTGGCCCCCTGTTTAAAAAGTTTGAGGACCCCTGATTTACACAAACACACATAAAGCTGGTCCTTATAGCGCTATTTGTAATCATGTAAAAATCCAGTAATTACCGAATAGTTCAATAATGGCGGTACCTCCACATCTGAAAAATTATTCAACTACTAAAAGAACGGGAAAGATTATAAGTGTTGGCATGGAAGGATACGTACCTATGCATGCCTACATGTATCAGTCAGACGGAGGAAATGAAGCATATTCCAGAATAATATGGTAGAAACTCATTCTTGTCTTTTTTTAAAAAATGCTCTCATTACACAGAGAGACAGATCTTGACATATACAGTAACCACCCTTAGGGGACTGGAAAGGGGTGCAGGGACTTTTGCCTTTTACTTTACATTTTGTGGCTGTTTTTACAATAAACACATATGCACTCTTTTTGTGATGTCAACAGTCTGATGTGAGTTCAAACGGGAGCTTTACAAAGAAAAACCATCCCTGCCAAGGTTTGAGGCCATTTCACGGCCGTCTCTTTACTTTAAAAATCTTCTAGGGAATCCCACAGCTAGGAATACTTGGGGGATGAGGAGAAAGCCCGGCCGGCGCGGCTCAGTGGTTGAGCGTCGACCTGCGAACCAGGGGGGTCATGGTTCGATTCCCACTCAGGGCACATGCCCAGGCTGTGGATTGAATCCCTAGTGGGGGGACATGCAGGAGGCAGCCGATCCATGATTCTCTCTCATCATGGATGTTTCTATCTCTCTCTCCCTCTCCCTTCCTCTCTGAAATCAATATATATATATATATATATATATATATATATATATATATATATATTAAATATATTTTTATTGGATTTCAGAGAGGAAGGGAGAGGGAGAGAGAGATAGAAACATCCATGATGAGAGAGAACCATGGATCGGCTGCGTCCTGCAAGTACCCCACTGGGGATCAAGCCCACAACCCGGGCATGTGCCCTTGACCAGAATCGAACCCAGGACCCTTCAGTTCACAGGCTGACGCTCTATCCACTGAGCCAAACCGGCCAGGGCAATAGAGATATATTTTTAAAAAAATAAAAAAGAATGGGGAGGAAGATGGGACTGCAAATGCAGCCAGCAGCTGGGCAGCCATGGAGGAGTGTAGCAGAGCAGGAGACCTATGTTCTAAGCCTCAGTGTCCACCTAGGTAACGCCTTAATCAATAAAGAAATTAAAAAAAAAAAGATAGGCTGGGTGCTGGATCTTATCAAATGCTTTCTTAGCGTTGATTGATATAATCGTGCGGTTTTTATCATTCATTGTATTTATGTGGTATATGACATTTTTTTGATTTGTGGATATTGTACCAATCTTGCATCCCAGAAATAAATACCACTATATCATGGCGTATGATCTTTTCAATAAAAAAATAATAATAATAGCCGAAACCGGTTTGGCTTAGTGGAAAGAGCATCGGCCTGCGGACTGAAAGGTCCCAGGTTCGATTCCGGTCAGGGGCATGTGCCTTGGTTGCGGGCACATCCCCAGTAGGGGGTGTGCAGGAGGCAGCTGATCGATGTTTCTCTCTCATCGATGTTTCTAACTCTCTATCTCTCTCCCTTCCTCTCTGTAAAAAATCAATAAAATATTAAAAATAATAATAATAATAATAAAGCCTCAGTGTCCAATGTCAGAAAAGACAGAACCCAGAGCTGACGCCAGGGGGGTGAACAGGTGTCATCTGACACACACCCACGGCCCGTGGACGGTGATGTTTGGGAGCCCGAGGGCAAAGCCTCTGAGGATGTAACGTGGGTCAACGGGAAAGCCCTCAAGGTCAATGGCTACGTCTGCCGTGGGCTGGGGAAGGGAGCATGGGGATCACACCGGGCGAGGCGAGCAGGAAAGAAGCCAGCACGAGGAACGGACCACGCATCATTAGAGCGGAAGTCGCCGTGTAGATGTCTTTCCCGCAGCCTTCTAACTTTAGAGCTCATAGGCACAATGAACCATGATCAAGGGCTTCTCCAAACCTCCCAGTTCGTAGCCCGACCGCCGACCACTGAGCCACACTGGCCGGGCGTTGTTATTTCCATTCTTAAGATGGCGTGTGTTTTTTTTCTCCTTCCGTGAACACTACAGATCACGGAGCCAGCTGCCCGGGTTCCCATCCTGGCTCTGCACTTACTGGCCCAGAGCCCTCGGGCAAGCCACAAAGCCTCTCCGTGCCCCACTTTCCTCCTCTGTAAAATGGGGATAATGATAGTACCCACTGCACGGGACCGCTGCCAGGGTGAAGCGAGATTAAAGTCCTTGGAGAGGGCCAGGCACACAGTAAAAACACCGTGTGCGTTTTGCTACGATGAGAGCCAGCTCGCAGCTCCCCTGCCTCCCCCAGGCAGGGCTGGACCTGCGGCCCCGTCTGCCTGCGGATCGGGGGGGTCTCCCTCCTCGCCCCTCCCTCTCCCGCCATCCTTCCAGCGTGAGGCTGGTGCCAGGGCCCGGAGGAAGTCGTGAAAGATGGCTATTGTCCTGCTTGCCCCAGCCAGGACGACGCTCTCTCCTACCTGGGGGTTACACGCTCTCCATGGACTTGATGCCGGCAGGTGGTGCCTCCCATAGCCAGGAACGGTCCCGGCAGAGTCCTGGCCTGTATCTTCCCGTCCCGGCTCATGGCATTCTTCTGCAGGCTTCTGATGACCAGGCTCCCAAACTCCACTCGCCTCAGCAGCCACCTGGTAAACCCACGGGGATGTGCAGAATCAGCTTTACGTTGCAGCTGGGACTGAAACTCTAGGTCTGGGGCCAGAGCACGGCGGGTAGTCTTGTCCCCCTCCACTTCACCCGCCCCGTCTACCACAGCCCCCCCCCCCAAGCCCCTCCTCAACATGCTGGGCACTGCTGCTTAAGCACAGGCTGGGTCAACGGCTTCATTGGTTGCTGAGTGAGCCAGGGGTGCATAGACCCCAGGTCCCACCAACCTGACGAAGGTTTCCCCTCTTCCGCTCCCAACAGGCTGGCTCTGTTCCCCTCCTGGCCTCCTCTTCGAGGAGGTGCTGAGGGGCTGAGGCTAGGGTGACAACCAGCCCCCCAGCAGCCCCAGGCCACAGTTCCCTGTCCTAGACGGCCGATTCCCGATCCCTTATTTCTCAGCTGCAGGCATGAGTTCTCAATTCAGGTGCATGACACCCAACAGCACCCTGGGATGTTGAATTCTTTTTTTAAGGGAACTGCACGTTGCTTTCAACGTATACTTGAACGAGTGAGGGAATGGAAAGCGGGCATGGAGCAAACCAATATTATATGTAATAACTAGAGGCCCGGTGCACGAGATTCATGCACTGGAAGGGGGGACCTCAGCCCGGCCTGCGCCCTCTCGCAGTTTGGGACCCCCCGGGAGATGTCCGCTTGCCTGCAACAGAGGTGGGAGAGGCTCCCGCCACCGCCCCTGCACCCCCCCTGTGGGAGCGCACTGACCACCAGGGGGCAGCTCCTGCATGGAGTGTCTGCCCCCTGGTGGTCAGTGTGCATCATAGCGACCGGTTGTTCCGCCGTTCGGTTGATTTGCATATTAGGCTTTTATTATCTAATCTAATAAAGAAGGGATATGCAAATTGACCATCACGCCATAACAAAACTGGCTGCGCCCACAGCAGAGGCGGGGATCCCGTAACACAAGATGGCTGCACTCACAGTGCAGGCGGAGTTCCCGTAATGAGCCTTAACGAGCAATCAGCAGGGACCTAAGGCTGGGGGGCGCTGGGCCGGGGCAGGGGACCTGAGGCTGCGCCCCCTCCGCCTGGTGGGGCTTGACAGGGGACCTCAGGCCATGCCCCCTGCCCGGTGCCGGGCCAGAGGACCTGAGGCCGTGCCCCCCACCCCAGCACCAGGCCGGGACCTCAGGCTGCACCCCTCTCCCGTGGGGCTTGATGAGGGACCTCAGGCCACACACCCCACCCCGGCACCAGGCTGGGGGACCTGAGGCTGCGCCCCATGCCTGGCAGGGCTTTACAGGGGACCTCAGGCCACACCCCCCACCTCGGGGCCAGCTGGGTCTAGATCTAGCCCAATGGGGGTGGGGCCAGCCAGGTCTGGGTCACTCGCAATTTCAAGGCACACGTGGGTGGGCATGGACTTGACTCTGGTTTCCATGGCGTGCCCCAGACTCTGACAGGAGGAAGGTTTTCATATACATTTTACTCATTTTCTTTCATCTCTGACACTTCTGTTATAGAGAAAGGGCAAATAGCGATATTAAAATATTTCCTCTAATTAATTCCCTTTTCATGTGCACGAATTTTGTGCACCTGGTCACTAGTATAGGATAATTAAGCAAACTAAGGGACCATAACTAATGTAATAACAATAAATATGAGCCCTAGCCGGTTTGGCTCAGTGGATAGAGCGTCGGCCTGCAGACTGAAGGGTCCTGGGTTCGATTCCGGTCAAGGGCACATGTCTGGGTTGTGGGCTCGATCCCCCCTGTGGGGTGTGCAAGAGGCAGCCGATCAACGATTCTCTCTCATTATTGATGTTTCTCTCTCTCTCTCTCTTTCTCTCTCTCCCCTTTCTCTCAGAAATCCAATAAAAAATATATTTATAAAATGGGGGGGTGGGGGGTGGGGGGACGCTCGCACAGCAGGCACCCATGGCAATAGACGTAAGAACTAATTAGTACCCTGATCAGTTTGGTTCAGTGGACCGAAGGGTCCTGGGTTCGAATGGGGTCAAGAGCACATGCCCATGCTGTGGGCTCCATCCCCAGCAGGGGGCGTGCAGGAGGCAGCCCATCAATGATTCTCTCTGATCATTGATGTTTCTATCTCTTTCTTCCTCTCTGAAATCAATAAAACATTTTAAAAAAAGAACGAATTAGCGCCTGAGTCGTGTGTCCGGATCCGGGGTGAGATTTGCTGTCACAAGGGTGAAGTACTCTCACGTGAACCCAGCTCTGCAGCCCGCAGGCCGGAGGTGGTGCCCCGTCTTGTTGAGATCTGATCTCTAAACGCAACCGTGTGTTTTCTCTTTCATCCAAATGACTGTGCTCGTCTCGGGAGCAGTCTTTAATTTTCTTCTTGGAACCGACGACCGGCCTCGCTTGCAGCAACAAAAGGTCCCCAGGACGGTGAGGTAAGATTTGAATTAAGATACCTTGGCACCTTCCCCTCCAAGGCAATTAACGGCCAACAGGTTTTTAGCAGCACCCACTCTCTCAGAGCAGTTACCCTTCGTCTCAGGAATCCCTGGCTATCGTGTTATCAAGTCTTCTTGATTAAGCGGTCCCCCCCCACCACTCCCCCGAACCCCTCGTCGGCTAGCTCTCTGCCAGGTGGCACACCCAGGGACGGCACAGGTGAGACCCGTTGTCTGAGGGCCCGGCCGGATGGATAAGCCACGTGACGATCAGGCCTCCGTCCGCACTGCTGACATCAACTATGGCCAAGGCGCCCTGGCCGGTTGGGTTCAGTCAGTGGCCAGAGCCGGGGTCGGCAAACTGCGGCTCGCGAGCCCCGTGCGGCTCCTTGTGGCCCCTTGAGTGTGGCTCTTCCACAAAATACCACGGCCTGGGCGAGTCTATGTTGAAGAAGTGGCGTTAGAAGAAGTTTACGTTTAAAAAATGTGGCTCTCCAAAGAAATGTCAATCGTTGTCCTGTTGATATTTGGCTCTGTGGACTGATGAGCTTGCCGACCACTGGGATATCGTGTTGGCCTGCAGACTGGAGGGTCCCGGGTTCGATTCCGGTCAAGGGCACATGCCTGGCTTGTGGGTACCATCCCCCCAATGGGGGTGTGTGCAGGAGGCGGCCAATCCATGATTCTCTCTCTCATCACTGATGTTTCTCTCTCTCTCTCCCTCTCCCTTCCTCTCTGACATCAGTAAAAATGTATTTAATATATTTACTAAAAATATAATTACTTATTTAGCCGAAACCGGTTTGGCTCAGTGGATAGAGCGTCGGCCTGCGGACTGAAGGGTCCCAGGTTCGATTCTGGTCAAGGGCATGTACCTTGGTTGCGGGCACATCCCCAGTGGGGGGTGTGCAGGAGGCAGCTGATCGATGTTTCTCTCTCGTCGATGTTTCTAACTCTCTATCTCTCTCCCTTCCTCTCTGTAAAAAATCGATAAAATATATATATATTTTTAAAAAATATATATATATATATTTAAATATACATCTATACAGTATACACATAGCCAAGGCCACACAGTTCCGAAGGGGCCGCCCATCCCCATGGCCCCTTTTTCCAGTCTCTTCCTGACTCTCACCTGCCTTGGGGCCACTCTTGTTCATTAGCATCTCTCCTGGGAGGAGAGGGGAGGGGAGCCAGCGTTTGCTCGTCCATTTGGCTCCCGGTCAGCAGCCCTGGTGCGTGTGTAATCGGATGGAAACGAGGTCCCGGAGGAGAAACCTGGAGCCTTTCCCTCGCTCTGCCCCCTGCCAGGCATGCCCCCGCCTTCCCCGCGGCCCTCGGGCCAAAGTCAGAAGTTAGTCACTCCCTCCCTGGCTCCGGCAGCCCCTCTGCCCCACCGGAGAACACACCTCGCATTGTGCGGTCCCGATCGGGGCCCTGGTCTGTCTGCGGTTGGACAGGGCGCTCCCCGAGGGCAGGGCTCTGCTCCCTCATCAGCTTCAGTCCCACGGCGTGCGGGGCCCAGCACGTGGCACGTGACTGGGGTGTCAGAAACGTATGGTGAACAAATAATAAACCCAAGACCTTCTTTTGTTAAAAAATATTTCTATTATTGGTTTCAGAGAGGAAGACAGAAACATGAGTGATGAGAGAGAATCATGGATCGGCTGCCTCCTGCACACCCCTTACTGGAGGTGGAGCCCACAATCCAGGCACATGCCCTGACTGGGGATTGAACCGTGACCTCCTGGTTCCTAGGTCGACACTGAACCACGGAGCCACGCCGGCCGGGCAAGAAGACCTTCCTTGCCCTAACCGGTGTGGCTCAGTGGATGGAGCGTCGGCCTGCGGACTGAAGGGTCCCAGGTTCGATTCCGGTCAAGGGCATGTACCTTGGCTGCGGGCACATCCCCAGTAGGGGGCGTGCAGGAGGCAGCTGATGGATGTTTCTCTCTCATCGATGTTTCTAACTCTCTATCCCTCTCCCTTCCTCTCTGTAAAAAATCAATAAAATATATTTTTTTTTAAAAAGAAGAAAACCTTCCTTACCACTTGCTCAGAAAATCAAGAGTTAATGCTTTGAGGGTGTGTGTGTGTGTGTGTGCTTATTTGTTTGTTGTCTTAAAACAATATCCCAGCCCTGGCTGGTTTGCCTCAGTGGACAGAGCGTCGGCCTGCAGACTGAAAGGTCCCAGGTTCGATTCTAGTCAAGGGCATGTACCTTGGTGCGGGCTCGATCCCCAGTCGGAGGTGTGCAGGAGGCAGCTCTATCCCTCTCTTCATCTCTGTAAAAAAAAATCAATAAAATATTTAAAATATATATAAATATCCCAGAATTTCTGGAGATGGGCGGGTTGATTCACCTCATTCATTCGGCAAATATTTGTTGATTCTATGACATGTGCCAAGTGCTGTGTCAGGTGCCGGAGAAGCAAAACAGACAAACGCTTGCCCTGGAGACGCTTGATTTCCAGGGATGCGCTCTCCCCGTCATTTGCTGACCCCCCGGGTTCCTCCTGGTCCTCCTCCCTGGAGACGGTGGAGCATCTAAATCATCTCCACCAGATACCCCGCAACACCCAGGGTGCAGCTATGAAACGGACACCCCTGGAAAGCGACGGGGTCCCCCTGCTGCCCTCTCCGTGGCCCCAAATCCATGGTGCGAAACAAGAAGCTTTGGGGAGACCCGGTGTCAGAGGGAGGCAGCCGCCTGGGGGGAGCCCAGGGGCAGGGGGCAGGACACGGCCCGTGTCACCTCCCTGGGCACCGGGGCAGCCAAAGACGCGCGGGCCTCCCGGGAGAGACTGGGCCGCCCGGTGCTGAGTGGGAGACAGCACAGCAGAGGAAACCGCCCCCGGTTCTGCCTGAGTCAGGCCTTTCGGGGGAAGAACGTTTGGTTTATCTAAGGTGCTGTGCATTCCCACCGCCTGAGGCAGACCCGGAGTCCAACGTAAGCAGAAAAACACCTTCTCCAGCCAAGGAAGTGACGGGTGATGAGCCACAGGTATGTCCTGTCCCTCACAACCGCGGCTTTTCCCCGGGAATTCTCTCTGCGAGAGGAGGGGACCCCCCCCCCCCCCACAAGGTGAGGCTCGGCCAGCTTGGAAGCAGCTGCCTTCAGCGCTCGGTACCGGCATGGTGCCTGGCAGGCCGTCGATGGGCACAGTCCCGGCTGGTACTGCTGATGCCCGAATGGGGGGCAAGGAAGACTTCCTGTGCCCTTGCTATACGGAGGATCGGCTTTTAAGCAACCAGAGCCGTGATTAGAACGCGAGATCTTTGGGCCTAGCAGGTGTGGCTCAGTGGGTAGAGCATCGGCCTGCAGACCCAAGGGACCTGGGTTTGGTTCCGGTCAAAGCGCATACCTTGGTTGCAGGCTCCTCCCCGGCCGGGGCTCGGGCAGGAGGCAACCAATCGATGTGTCTCTCTCACATGGATGTTTCTGTCTTTCCCTCTCTCTGAAAGAAGATCAATGGGGGAAATATCCTCGGGTGAGGATTAACCAAAAAAAAAAATTATTATAAAGCGAGATCTTTGCAACCAATGAACTTGTATGCATTTATGCATGGCCCGTGGACAGACAATGGGCTGGTGAGGGCCTGGGGTGGGGGTATGGGGGAGGACAGGAGCGGGCTGGAAGAGGTTAATGGGGGGAGGGGAAAAGAGAACCTGGGCAATACTTTCAACAATAAAGATTTAAAAAATAAAAAATAAAGTGAGATCTTTATGTGGATGAGCGGCAATAGTTATGGTTTCAGGGGTGTTTTTGTGTGTGTGTGTGTGTGTGTGTGTGTGTTTTTGATGAGCTGAAGTGATGATTGAAATCGTTTTGGCTCCCCTGGCGTCTGGGTGGGAAGAGAACAGGTGTGTGCCTTTGCCAAAAATGACAGCCTACCCCCCGACGGCCGGGGAGCAGGGTGCTTGTGCGGCATCAGTGAATTCCAGAGGCTGGGAGGTCTGCAGAGGAAAGCACGGGGGGCCGGGGGGGGGGGCGGGGGGGTGTAGAGCTCTGTGAAGCCCGCCCTTCCGAGCAACTGTGGGAACGACTGTTGAGCAACGTTGTTCCATCTGCCCAGCTGCTTCACCCACGAGAACCGCACACCACGACCTCCGACCTCCGTCTCCCGGCCGTGTTTGCTGCTGGGCGCCAGCCAGGGCGGGGGGGGGGGGGGGGGGGGAGGGAGGCGGGGTGCATGCACAGGGAGGTTCCTCCATGAGGCTTCCGGCTTCACTGAGAGCAGTGGTTCCCAATGCGGGGCACCCCCCCCCCCACAGGAGGGCAGTCTGATGTTTAAGGGGGGCAATTTGAGAATGGGTTATTAACAGTGAGCCTTTTGCATGCCTTATGGTTCCAGGGGCCTCCTATGCAGTCTACAAATATAGATTGTGGCATACTTAATGCACTTCAGTTCTCCATTCTACGTTTTGAAACTTTATTTTTTCGTATCACTTCCTATTGCTATTATTTTTTTGAAACCGTTTCTTAGCGATTTCTTCCTCAGTCCTTCCACGGTCCTTTCGTCCTTTTATTTTCCTCGCTCATGGAGGCCGTGCTCTTTGGAAGCTCGTTTAGACCAAGTTCATGGCCTTGGAGGCTTCCTCCCCGTGAAGAGGAGCTCACGTTTTGAATAATGAGAATTCTAGGTCACGGAGGGGTGGGAGGGAGGGGACATTGGGATGTTAGAGGTGCTGAGGTGGGGCGCGGCCAAAGAGAGGGTGGGACCCACGGGGCTAGGGTGTCTCTGTCGCTGGCTCATGTCTGTGTCTCTCTGAATGACACTGTATGTGCTGCCTGTTTGCTCTCACATGGGTACACGTATGTGTGTGTGTGTGCATGCGTGCCTTGTGTGTATGTGTGTTGAATGTGTGTGTGTGTGTGCGTGCGTGCCTGTGGGTGTGTGTTGAATGTGTGTGTGTGTGTTGAATGTGTATGTGTGTGTGCCTGTGTGTGTGTGTGTTGAATGTGTGTGTATGTGTGTGTGCGCGCGTGCATGTGCGTGCCTGAGAGCAGGTATGCGTCCAGTTACCCCTCTTGAATCAGAGCAGGCGGGACTCTTGCAAAGCCAGTCTCCCTGAGTTTGGAGCATTTGGACAAAGGCCTCCTCGGGGCGTTCTATAAAGGAGAGGGGGGCAGCGGAGGCTTGAAGGGTTCCTGCTGGGAGGCACGGGGCGGGGGGGGGGGGGCGGGGGGGGCAGGTGTGCAGGAGGCAGCTGATCCATGATTCTCTCTCATCACGGATGTTTCTGTCTCTCTCTCTCCCTCTCCCTTCCTCTCTGAAATCAATAAAATATTTTTTTAAAAATATATTTTATTGATTTTTACAGAGAGGAAGGGAGAGGGATAGAGAGTTAGAAACATCGATGAGAGAGAAACATCGACCAGCTGCCTCCTGCACACCCCCACTGGGGATGTGCCCGCAACCAAGGTACATGCCCTTGACCGGAATCGAACCTGGGACCCTTCAGTCCTCAGGCCGACGCTCTATCCACTGAGCCAAACCAGTCAGGGCAATAAAATATTTTTTTTAAAAAAAGATTCCTCCACATGACACGGAGCGGAAGCTCTGCCCTTGGGCACCAGAGGGCTGTGGCCCGCGCGTCCGGGTCTCTGGCACAGAGCCGGGTGCAGGGCAGGGCGTGCCTGCCCCTCGGCCCGTTCAAGCGCGGACGTCCTGGGCCGCCTTGGGATCCAGCTGACACGCATGGCAAGGCATGGCAACCGCAGCACGAGGTTCCCCGGGCCAGGGCTGAGTGTGTGCGTGAGGTCACCGGGCTCTGGGACCGTTTAACCAGCCCCAGCTTGCAGGCCCGCGGTGACACAGAGCTGCTGACGGGACGGATCAGGGCCTCGCTTGAGAGACGCACCATCGGGACGGTGTGAGCGTGCGGGTCCCAGGCAGCTCCCTGCACATCTGGCTGGGGCCAGCTGCAGCGCTTCCCGGGAGGGTGGCCCCCAGCCCGGGGACCTGTGGAGAGTGGCAGGAAGTGTCTGGATTGATCCCGGGGCGATGTGGTTCTCCACATGCTTTTCCCATCCTCATCAGGGGCCTCGGCTGCTCACATTCCCAATGGCATGTCCGCGTTTGCCACGGACAGGAATGACAGGTGGGGAGACATCGTCTCTGACCCTTCACGTGTCGGTCGAGTGTTAGGAGGTGAGAGCGTGGGCACAGGAAGTATTCCGGGAGAAGTCTGAAACGTGTATGCCGTGCGTGTGTTTCAGCGTTTGGAAATAAAAGCCCTCTTCCCAAACGGCTGGTTTATCACAGCGATGAAAACAGCGTTTATCACTGTAATTCTTTTTTTTTTTTTTAAATGGAGGTACTTCTGACAGAGAGTAAAAGGCACAAATCGTAAGTGTAGACCTCAATGGCTTTTTTTTTTTTTTTGGAATCCTCACCCGAGGCTATTTTTCCCATTGATTTTTAGAGAGAGTGGAAGAGAGAGGGGACGACAGAGAAAAACACCCAGGTGAGAGAGAGAGACATCGATTGGTTGCCTGAGGTACGTGCCCTTGACCGGAATCTAACCCGAGGCCCTTCAGTCCCCAGGCTGATGCTCTAGCCACTGAGCCACACCGGCTAGGGCCACCTTGATGACTTTTTCTTTTTTTAATATTTTGATTGATTTCAGAGAGGAAGGGAGAGGGCCATAGAGATAGAAACATCAATGATGAGAGAGAATCATGGATCGGCTGCCTCCTGCACACCCCAAATCGGGGATCGAGCCTGCAACCTGGGCATGTGCCCTGACCAGCAATCGAACCATGACCTCCTGGTTTATAGGTCGATGCTCAACCACTGAGCCACACGGGCCAGGCACTTGATGACATTTTATTTTTGCACGCGCACACACCCACGGAGCCACCGCCCAGGTCAAGGTCTGAAACATTTCCAACTCTCAGGAAGACTCCCCCAAACCCAGGTCTCCCCGTGGCCAGCCCACCCATCTGTTGACCCCATGCTTCCGACCTGTCACCATTTTTATTTGGGGCTCTTAGTGATAAACAAATATCTCACCACGCACAAGCAACAGACACCTTAGCAGGCGTCCTCAAACTACGGCCCGTGGGCCACATGCGGGTGTTTTTGCCGTGTTGTTTTTTTACTTCAAAATAAGATTGTGCAGTGTGCATAGGAATTTGTTCATAGTTTTTTTTAAACTATAGTCCGGCCCTCCAACAGTCTGAGGGACAGTGAACTGGCCCCCTGTTTAAAAAGTGTGAGGACCCCTGCTAGACTGCCATGACCTTGTATACACCCAAGGCCAGGGTTCAGAGTAAATGATTTTGAACACCCCCAGGTTACAGCATGGCGAGTCCTCCTCAGCCCAAGATTTCACAATTAAAGGAGACCCTATTCCTGGGGGGAAGACTTCAGCTGTGGGGGAGAATTCTGATTTCTTCTTGCTTCCCGCAGCCCGTGGGTATCTCGCGGCCAAGTTCAGGCGTTTGCAGGTGCCCAGCCCCATGCCCCCGGGCCCTCCCTTCTCCTCTGAAGGACACCCAGGCCCGGCCAAGAGCCCGCCCGCGTCCCCGCTCTGCCTCTCCCGGGTCTCACGCCCGTCCAGGAATGAGGCCTCGTTGCGGCTTGCTCCTCTCCGGGGAAAACGCTTAGTCAGACCCAGAGCTAGTCGCTGCAGGCCCCACACTGTCCTCAGGAAATACCAGGAGGAAAAGGCCGCAGGAGGGAGGCTTGAAACCGTCCCGAGCATTCCCAGGGCCTGCATCTAAATCAGGGGTCCTCGAACTTTTTAAACAGGGGGCCAGTTCACTGTCCCTCAGACCGTTGGAGGGCCGGACTATAGTTTAAAAAAACAACGATGAACACATTCCTGTGCACACTGCTAAGTCGGCTGCTAAGCAGGACAGGCAGCGGCGGCACAAACACCCGGCGGGCCGGATCCATGTCCTCGGCGGGCCGCCTGTGGCCCGCGGGCCGTAGTGTGAGGACCCCTGGTCTAAATCCTGCAGCGACTGCCCCTAGACCGAGGGGCCGTGCCTGCCCACGTTGCCCACCCAGGCACCCTCTCTCAGAAACAGCCATGGCTGCAGGCACCGACCCGAGGTCGACCAGCTGGCCTCAGTAACCCTGATCCCCCTTCCCTAGCCACGCCTCCGCGACTTGACTTTTGTGTTGCCATTTGAAGGCAACCACTTAGAAGGATTTTCAGTTACTTCACGGGTTGGCGGGGGGGGGGGGGGGGGGGGCAGGGATGAGCACTTGCCACAGGAAATGAGCAGTGCCCATGGAGGAAGCCTGGAAAAGGGGTTCAGAACCAGCCTGCTTCGGCCCAGCTATGACACTGACCTCTGCCCCCCCCCCCCCAGTGGGACCTGCACAAGCCACGGCATCCTGCCCCTCCCGAGTCCCACCGGACGGTGCAGACCTGCTTAGCTTCGAGTCAGGGGTGGGGAAGGCCCACGGGGAATGTGGCTCCTAGGAGTGTGGGTTTGGGGGTCAGGCTCTCGAAGCCTTCCGCTGCCCTAACTGTGAAACGAGGGGTGAAGGCCTCCTCGCTCCCCCGGGGGCCCTGGCCGTGTGGCCAGGCTGCCGACAGGAGGTCTCCAGCTGCCCTGGGTGAAACGCTGCTCCCTCTCACGCTCCGAGCGAAGGGCGTGTCTGATGGGTCCCACGGCTGCGCTCACAGGAGGATGTGGGCGAGGGGGGGCTGTGCAGGTGACTCTGAAGCCCCCCGAGAGGAGGGGGAGAACATGTTCTCCACGTGTGAGCAGGTGGACTTCTCCTTCTCCTTTTCTGTTGTTGTTCATCCTCACCCGAGGGTATTTTTTCATTGATGTTTAGAGAGCGTGGGAGAGAGAGGGAGAGACAGAAACATCGATGTGAGAGAAACGCATTGCTTGGGGGTCAGGCACCCCCGCGACCAGGGCCTGGGCCCGGGAGGAGCCTGCAACCCAGGTACATGCCCTTGACCGGAATCGAACCCGGGACCCTTTGGTCCGTGGGCTGTCGCTCTATCCACGGAGCCAAACCAGCTAGGGCGACTTCTCCTTCTTGCTGCCAGCTCCTCCGTGCACGTACGCCGACGGCCGGGGCTTGGTGAGCTGGCCCTGTGGCAGGACGAGGACCATCCCTGGGAGAGAACACTTGAGGGTCTTCTTTGTTGCTGTCTCCCGGGGTCCGCACTATCAGACCAGAGCAGCCTCCTGTGGGCCCCCGGTTCTCACAAGGAACCTGGTCACGGGGTGGAGGCCACCTTGTCCAGAAATCCCGGGTGAAGCTTCTTCCTCGGGACGCGCGAGGCAGCATGAGGAGCGTCACTGTGCTTGGTCTTGGTATCTGTCGGCTGGCCTCATCCAAGCACCTCACAGTACTGAGAACTGAAAGTCAGCTTATAAACTGTGCCACATACGGCTTCCGGAATAATGACTCGTGTGTGTGTGTGTGTGTGTGTGTTTGTGCGCGCACGCATGCGTGTGCGTGTGTTGCTCTAATTCAAATTCTCTACAACACGGGGCTTCTATCTCCACATTCTGAGCCACAAGGGAAAAGTCTCTCTTGTTGTTTTTTTGGGTGAAAAATTTTTTTTTTATTGAATTCAGAGAGGAAGGAAGAGGAAGAGAGAAACATCAATGATGGGAGAGGATCACTGATCAGCTGCCACACACTGGGGATGGAGCCCGCAACCGGGAATCGAACCGTGACCTCCTGGTTGCCTCATAGGTCATCGCTCAACCACTGAGCACGCACGTCGGCCAGGCTCTCGTGTTGTTTTAATCTTCTCCTGTCATTGTCTTGCATTTACATCACCTGCATGTCCCTTGATGGGCCGCGTGCCATGTCGTATTCAGCACAGATGGTATGGGAAGGTCCCCCCTCCTTTTTTAAAAAATATATTTTTATTGATTTCAGAGAGGAAGGGAGAGAGAGGGAGATACTGAAACATCCTATCTAATAAAAGAATAATATGCAAATTGACCATCACTCCAACACACAAGATGGCTGCCCCCATGTGGTCAAAGATGGATGCCCCCATGTGGACACAAGATGGCCACCACAAGATGGCCAGCAGGGGAGGGCAGTTGGGAGGGACCAGGCCTGCAAGGGAGGGCAGTTGGGGGCGATCAAGCCTGCAGGGGAGGGCAGTTAGGGGTGACCAGGCCTGCAGGGGAGGGCAGTTAGGGGCAATCAGGCTGGCAGGGAGGGCAGTTAGGGGCAATCGGGCTGGCAGGGGAGCAGTTAGGCATCAATCAGGCTGGCAGGGGAGTGGTTAGGGGGTGATCAGGCTGGCAGGCAGAAGCGGTTAGGGGCAATCAGGAAGGCAGGCAGGCGGGCAGTTGGGAGCCAGCAGTCCTGGATTGTGAGAGGGATGTCTGACTGCCTATTTAAATGGCAGTCGGACATCCCTCGAGGGGTCTCAGATTGGAGAGGGTGCAGGCTGGACTGAGGGACACCACCCCCTGCCCCGTGCACAAATTTCGTGCACCGGGCCTCTAGTCAATGATAAGAGAGAATCATTGATCGGCTGCCAACTAGGGAAGGTCCCCCTCGCTGCTCCTCGTTTTCATAGCCATCGCAACGGGGAAGCACATCTTCATCCACGCCGTGCACACAGCTCTGGGTGCACCTGTTTGCACCGGCCGCTGCGGACCCGGGCGCACGCGTGAGTTCTGGACCACGGGATGCAGAACATGGCTGCGTGGCTCGCGCAGTGCGACGGCTTTGCCCCTTGCTCGTCTTACCTACACACTCTCCCTCCATCCAGCAGCCTGCAGGAGGGAGCTCAGACAGCATCTGGGTTTTTTTGGAGTGTGGTTGTTTTTTTTTGTTTTGTTTTGTTTGGTGAAGGGAACTATTTCCAGGCAGAGAACAACTTGAAAATGTCTCCCCCACCGTGCAGATATCATCGGCTCTCCCAAGCTTCCTGTAGCAAGCCTTCCCAGGACTTTGCTGCTTAACCATTTCACAACCGCGCCGTGTGGGCTGCGGAGTTAGTTAAGATCACTGAGCATGGGCTGGTCTCCGGGTGCCTCTCATTCCTGCGTGTCCTCGGTGGTGTGGGGCCGGGACCCACACAGACAAGGGATGCTCAGTGATGGATGGACAGCGTCCTTGGCATCTTTTCACTTCCGTCAAGTCCTCCATTTCAGACATTCTAATCTTTAGTAAGATAAGCTTTGGTTCAAAAGAAAGCTGCACCCGAATGAGGTTTCTCTACTAGAGAGAAACATGGCCATACAGGCATGCCTTTTAACAAAAAAAGATTTTTTTAAAGCCCTAGCCTGTTTGGCTCCGTGGATAGAGCGTCCGCCTGCGGACTGAAGGGTCCCCGGTTCGATTCCGGTCAAGGGCATGTACCTCGGTTGCAGGCTCGATCCTCAACCTGCTGGTCAGGAGGGGGTGTGGGAGGCAACCAATCTATTTGTAGCTCTCACATTGATGTTGCTCTCTCTCTGTCTCTCCCCCTCCCTTCCACTCTCTAAATATCAATGGAAAAATATCCTTGGGTGAGGTTTAACAACAAAAAAATAATAAAAGATTTTAAAAATTAAATATTAGAGAGAGAGAGAAAAAGGGCAGCATCCATGTGAGAGGGGAGTATCCATCAGCTGCCTTCTGCATGCTCCCTACCAGGGATCAAGCCTGCAACCGGGCATGTGCCCTGACCAGGAATGGAACTGGCCACCTTTTGGTGCAGGGGTCAATGCCCAACCAGCTGAGCCACACTGGCCAGGGCCATGCCTGCCTTTTGAACAACGGGGATGGCATGGGGGGGGTCATGGGGGGCTGGAATGAAGACTCATTTTCCCCACCTCTGAGATCCTTCAAATCGTTTTGAATGAAGTGTGCTATCCATCACTAATGCCAACTTCTGTGACTCCCCCCACCCCGTTTCCTCCTCCTGACACCATCTTTTTTTTTTTCCTACCCCAGCCCCAACTTTGAGTATCTTAAGTACGTCCATCACCACTGCCCACTCCGGGGCTTGTAAATCCATCCGTCTCAGTGAAACCTGAACATTGACACTTCTCACAAGTCCCTAGGGTGAGATGCTGACCGACTAAGGACCACACCTGAAGAACTACTGAGGCATACTCCTCCTTCACAGAAACCGTATTCTTAAATCACAGCAATGGACGGGTAAAGACAGTGAGAACTCTGAAAAGGAAGAAAACATGGATTCATCCTGAGGCGATGACGAACCGGAAGAACATTGCGCTCAGTGAGAGAAGCCAGACACCAAGGCCACCTCGCGTAGGATTTTGTTTATATGAAATATCCGGAATGGGCAAATCCAGGGAGACAGAAAGCAGATTGGCGGTTCTCAAGGGCTGGGATGAGGGGGCCTTGAGGAGGGATGCCGATGGGTCTGGGGTTTGTTGGGGGGTATGATGAAGATGTTTAGGAACCAGAGAGTGGTGAGAGTTGTATAACCTCGCAACTGTACTAAAAACCGGCGTAGTCCACGTTTTAAAATGGTAAACTCTATGGCATATGAATTAGATAGCAACTTAAAAATGCAGCCATAAGGAAGGATGACCAAAAGAAAATATAAGTGGCTCTGTATATGTTTTGGGGGGTAACTAAAGATCACAACTAAAAAGGAAAAGATTATAGATTGGACTCGTCCATTTTAAAAAGAGAAAAAAAAATCTTAATATCAAAAGGAAATAGTAAACTGCAAAACATGATTTGCAACAAATATGGCAGGGTCAATAACCTTACTCGTTCAGACTTTACAAGTTACTAGAAAAAGAAAAAGACAAAACACCTCTCCAGAAAAACAGGCTGAAGACATGAACAGGTAGTTCTTAAAAGCCGAAACATACATGGCTGGTCACCATATTGAAAATATTCTATCTAATTAGCTATCAAAAATACAAGTCCAACGAAGATTCATTTTTGCCTAATCAACTGACAAAGAATTTTAAGAGTAATCTTTTTTTCTGCTTTTGTTTTTGTTAATCCTCACCCGAGGATATTTTTCCATGGATTTTTTTTTCCTTTTAGAAAGAGTGGAAGGGAGAGGGAGAGACAGAGAGAAGCATCGATGTGAGAGAGACACATCGAATGGTTGCCTCCTGCACGCACCCCGACCAGGGTTGGGGAACCTGCAACCAAGGCACATGGCCTTGGCTGGAATCGAACCCGGGACCCTTCAGTCCACAGGCCGACACTCTATGCACTGAGCCACGCCGGCCAGGGCAAAAGTCATCTTTTATAGGTGAGAATCCTGACTTCTGATGCTGGGGCTTATTCGGCCAACACGCATCTCAAACCTTTAAAGTACAGGTAGCCGTTGACTCTGCGATATCACACACACATGGATTTATACGAAAGCAATCAACACTGTGCCCAAACAACTATCCTCCAGGTGGCTGATCAGCAACCCAGTTGAAGGTTTCAAAAATCAGACCCTGATCAAAATCAGGCCCTGACCAGGGAGCTCAGGTGGTTAGAGCATCAGTCCCATACACCAAGGTTGTGGGTTCGATCCCTGGTCAGGACCCATACAAGAATCAATCAATGAATCCATCAATAAGTGGAGCAACAAATCCATGTCTCGCTCTCTCAAATCAATCAATAAATTTTAAAAATAAAAAAAAAGGATTTTGAGAATCAGAAGGAAACTTTTCGGGAAACAAGGGTGGTGGTTAGATAATCTATCAAATCCAATGCTGTTCAGCCATTAAAAATGATGTTGTAGAACTCAGACTTACTGCCATGCAAAGATGCTCGTGACAGACGATCAAGTGGAAAAGAGAGCTTACAAAACAGAATCTACAGCATGAGCCAACTTGTATTTTAAAAACTGTGCAAGGGCCCTGGACAGTGTGGCTCAGTGGATAGAGCGTCAACCTGGGGAATGAAGGGTCCCGGGTTCGAATCTGGTCAAGGGCACATGCCCGGGTTGCCGGCTCAATCCCCAGTAGGGGGCATGCAGGAGGCAGCCCATCAATGATTCTCTCTCATCATTGATGATTCTATCTCTCTCTCCCTCTCCCTTCCTCTCTGAAAGCAATAAATCCTATCTAATAAAAGAGTAATATGCAAATTGGCCATCACTCCAACACACAAGATGGCTGCCCCATGTGGTCAAAGATGGCTGCCCCCATGGGGACACAAGATGGCCACCACAAGATGGCCGGCAGGGGAGGGCAGTTGAGAGGGATCAAGCCTGCAAGGGAGGGCAGTTAGGGGTGACCAGGCCGGCAGAGGAGGGAAGCTGGGGGCGACCAGGCCTGCAGGGGAGAGCAGTTGGGGGAGGGGGACCCAGGCCTGCAGGGGAGGGCAGTTGGAGGGGACCAGGCCTGCAGGGGAGGGCAGTTGGAGGGGACCAGGCCTGCAGGGGAGGGCAGTTGGAGGGGATCAGGCCTGCAGGGGAGGGCAGTTAGGGGCAATCAGGCTGGCAGGGGAGTGGTTTGGGGGTGGTCAGGCTGGCAAGCAGAAGCAGTTAGGGGCAATCAGGAAGGCAGGCAGGGGAGCAGTTGGGAGCCAGCAGTCCTGGATTGTGAGAGGGGTCCCAGATTGGAGAGGGTGTAGGCTGGGCTACACCCTGGTGCATGAATTTCATGCACTGGGCCTCTAGTATCTATATAAAAGCTGTGCATGGGATATGAAAGAGCCACAAAGCTGAACACCCTCCAGCCCCCCGTCCCCCCAGTATCTCTGGGTGAGGCGAAAGGATGGCTTTTTCTTCTTTTAGGCTGTTTTCTTCTTCAAGGACTATGTCATACATTTGTCATACATTTGTCATAAGGAAACCATTACCTCCCACACTTGTTCAAGGACTGTAATGTAACCCTGAGGGGGACACTGTTTTCCGAGACGACACCCGACGAAGAGGAAATGGAAACCGAGAGCAATGTAAAATGCCGGATGACATACAGGTGGCCTAGGGAGCCCCCCTCTTTGTCCTGCGTCCCTGCAGTAACACCCCCGCTTCTGTATTCCTACCCTAACAGCAGTGGGCGTCTGCTAATCCAGGGTGCTCACTCTGCCCCGAGAAAACTCGGCCACTGCAAGGAAAAGAAGCTACTCGAGGAGCGTCGTATGTTCTTAGCGAAGTTTTTATTTCCCTAAATATCTTATCCTGGATAGAACCCAGAGACACCCCCCCCACACACACACACACACACATCACTGAGCAAAGGGGCAGGTAACAATATCAGACACGAGCCACTTAACGGAAACCATCTCCACAGACAGTAATAACTAACATTTACTCAACACTTACTACTTGCCAGGCTGAGTGAGGTCCAAGCGCTTTCCATGTATTAATTCACTGCATCCTCACCCAGCCCTGAATTCTAAGAACCTTTGTTATCCCCGACTTAGGAAGAGAAATGGAGGCACGGAGAGATGAGGGCACTTGCCCAAAGCTAAGCATTCTGGCTGGAGTCTCGTTAGATGTGGCAGGTGTCTCTCTCTCTCTCTCTCTCTCTCTCTCTCTCTCTCGCTCTTTTTTTTTGTTGTTGTTGTTAATCCTCACCCAAGGAAATTTTTCCATTGATTTTTAGAGAAAGGGAAAGACAGAGAGAAACATCGATGTGAGAGAAACACACCAATTGATTGCCTCCTGCACGAGCCCTTACCAGGGCCCGGGCCAGGGAGGCACCTGCAACCGAGGTACGTGCCCTTGACCGGAATCGAACCCGGGACCCTTTGGTCCGCAGGCCGACGCTCTATCCACTGAGCCAAACCGGCTAGGGCTGTAGAGAATTTTTAAAACAGTAACAGAACAGCCTTAGCTGGTTTAGCTCAGTGGATAGTGTTTTGGCCTGTGGACTGAAGGGTTCCAGGTTTGATTACAGTCAAGGGCACACGCCCAGGTTGCGGGCTCGATCCCCAGTAGGGGGTGTGCAGGAGGCAGCTGATCAATGATTCTCTCTCATCATAGATGTTTCTAGCTCTCTTTCCCCTCTCCCTTCCTCTCTGAAATCAATGAAAATGTGTTTTGAAAGATAAGACAGTAACAGAACAGAAAGTCTACCTGCTTTTTATTATCTCCACTAGTGGCCTGGTGCACAAAATTCGTGCACATGAAAAGGGGATTAATTAGAGGAAATAATTTAATATTGCTATTTGCCCTTTCTCTATAATAGAGATGTCAGAGATGAAAGAAAATTAGTAAAATGTATATGAAAATCTTCTTCCTGTCAGAGTCTGGGTCACACCATGGGACCCAGAGTCAAGTTCCTGCCCACCCGCGGCGCCTCAAAATCGTGTGAGACCCAGACCCACCCGGCCCCACCCTTGTCAAGCCCTACTGGGTGGGGGTCACAGTCTCAGGTACCCCAGCCTGGCACCGGGAGGGGGGCACAGCCTCATGTCCCCTGTCAAGCCCTGCCAGGTGGGGGGGCGCAGCCTCAGGTCCCCCAGCACCGGGGTGGGGACCGTGGCCTGAGGTCCCCTGGCCCGGGGCAGGTGTAGCAGCTTGAGGTCCTCCAGCCCACCACCAGGGCAAGGGGCACACCTGGAGGTCCCCCATCAAGCCCTGCCGGACAGCGGGTGTGGCCTGAGGTCCCCTGTCAAGCCCCACCGGGCAGGGGGCCCATCACCACATAACCTCAGGTCCCTGCTGATTGCTCATTAAGGCTCGTTATAAGAACTCGGCCTCCACTGTGGGTGCAGCCATCTTTGTGACGGCATGACAGTCAATTTGCATATTCCCGATTTATTAGATGGGATGCGCCAATAATCCTAAACAATGTCAGGCTTGAGAGACCCCAACCTGTACATTGGACCACTCCCTGGACCACGCCGACTTGCGCCTGACTACAAACCTTCGTACATTCCGGCTTCCATGCCTAGTATTTCTTTCTTCTTCTTTTTTTTAATCCTCACCCAAGGATATTTTTCCATTGAATTTTAGAGAGAGGGAAAGACAGAAATATCTATGTGAGAGAATTGGTTGCCTCCTGCACGAGCCCAGACCAGGGCCTGGGCTGGGGAGGAGCCTGCAACTGAGGTACGTGCCTTTGACCAGAATCGAACCCGGGACCCTTTGGCTCGCAGGCCGACGCTCTATCCACTGAGCAACACCGGCTAAGGCCATGCCTAGCTTTTCTTACATCCCCCCATCTCCTTTGTGAGTCTGATCATCAAGCTCCAATACCCTCTGTCTCTCTCTCTCTTCGCTGGTGGGGTTCTTGGTACCCCAAGTGATGGATGAGGAGGGGGAGTGGCTTATTTGGGAGGAGGAAGAGAAGTGGCCTGTAAAGGCCGTGCCCGCCCCTCCCCTCCCCCACGAAGGTGACAGGCAAAGAGCAGCTGGGAAACCGGGCTCCGGGCCCAACCCCCTGAGGCCAGTCCTTGTCCCCAACGTGGAGTCAGGCTCATGCTGGGAAAGGGAGTGTCTTGCAAACCCAGCCCTGATGTCCCAGCTTCTCTAACACGTTCCGTGCCCCAAGGCAGGGTTAGTCACTTCCTTCCCAAGCTGCCACAGCACTGGCACAGCCCTCTGTGAGGGCACCGGGCACACGAGGTGTCTGACAGCGCCCACTCCCCAGGGAGTCCCCGAGGGCAGGGACTTACCCGGTCCCCTTTGTCCCCTGGGTCCGACATAACGACCTACACACCCAGCCGAAGCCCCAGAAATGTCCAGAAGAGCCAGAAATGGAATCACGCCGTCCTCCTATTTCCCTGTGCAATGGGTCTTCACGTGGTCTAGGGCAGTGGTCGGCAAACTGCGAGCCACACGCGGCTCTTTGGCCCCTTGAGTTTTTAGCAAAGGCCAGCTTGGGAGTACCCTCATTAAGTCAATAACAATGTACCTACCTATATAGTTTAAGTTTAAAAAATGTGGCTCTCGAAAGAAATTTCAATCGTTGTTCTGTTGATATTTGGCTCTGTTGACTAATGAGTTTGCCGACCACTTGTCTAGGGTGACAGTTATTCATTCATTCATTCATTCATTCATTCATTCATTCATTTATCCATCCCAAGTAGGCCCGTTTATCCTTACATCATTGTCATGATGGCAGGTGTTTTTCTTTACGGTCATTGAGCTTAAGTCATTCCATTCGTGAAAGATACTAAATTGCACAGCCAATAGAGAAATAGCAACTCAGCACAAAATTGGGTACATTTCTGGAAATCCAGACACTAGGGATTCGAAATAACGGGTGCTGCCCTGGCTAGAGCGTCAGCCTGCGGACTGAAGGGTCCCCCGGTTCGATTCCAGTCAAGGGCACATGCCAGGGTTGCTGGCTCGATCCCCAGTAGGGGGCGTGCAGGAGGCAGCCGATCCATGATTCTCTCTCTCCCCCGCTCCCTTCCCTCTCTGAAATCAATCAAAACATCTATGTATTTTAAAAGAAATAACAGGGGCTATGGTTAATTCGCTCTGTGGTGACTACAGAGACCTGCAGAAGGAATGGGAGAGAAAAAAAAATAAGAGTTTGGGTTCTTCTCCAGGGGTGGGAGGGGGCAAGTATGTTTGGAACGGTACCTGGCGTCCCACCCAAGGCCGCCCCGCCGCAGGACTTCAGCACGGTAAGGGACTCACTTACTAATAACGGGTGCGGATGAGCTGGGAGGAAAATGTTACAGGGCCTGCTCAGCCTTGTCTAGGCCACACCCAGGGTAGTCATCGACTCCTGAACCCAGGGAACGCGAAGGGAACACAGTGCGGGTTGTTGTATGTGGGGCTGAACAATAAGAACGTCCTCCCGTCCTGCAGGGGCATTCAACGCCAGTCCTCTACCAGGACAGACACGCCTCCCTCGGCAAGGATGGTCTTGTCCTGAAGAGCATCTAACCATTTTACGGAAGGAAAAAAAAAGAAAAGAAAAAAAAGGCGTGCAGCTGACCCGATCTACTTCCTTCCCGTTAAACAGAAGAACTCGGATAATAGCTTCAATAAGAGCAGTGTCAGCCGCAATCACTGTGAAACGACTCTGTCAGGATGCAATTCCACCTCCGCGGGCATGTGCCGTGCACGGCCTTTTTTTTTTTTTTTTTTTTTTAAATCTGTTTTCTAGGCACCTGAGATGGAAACGCATGTAAAATAAATAAAAGCCAATTACCCGCCGCCTCTGGGGAGCGGCTGCCTGGGGGACGGGGCGTGGAATGCAGGGGAAGTCCTCGGGAGGCACGGGGGCGACGGCTCCAGCAGCTCTTCCTGAGGCCTGGCTCTGACCCGCAGCCATCGCAGCCCGGGGGGGGGGGATTGTAGGCCCGTGTCCCCGGGGCCAGAGCCAGCGCACAGCTGTGTTTCATTTGGCTGGAGCAGTGTGTGCGGTTTTGTGTGTTTTTTTAACGCTGGAAATCTGCATCGAGGACATGTGCTTCCCAGCGTACCACAATCCTCACTCCTCCCCACTGTCTCACACGGGCTTATCCATCTAGCCTGCCAGGCCTCTGTGGGTACCCAGGTCGGTGACCCCTCTACCGTAGTCTCTGATTCTCTAGCTTGGTCACCGGATGGAATAATTCAAGGTCTGACTTCACCCTCCTGTGGTGCAGGCTGGGCAGCAGGGTTTTTTTTTTGTTTGTTTTTAAATAGATTTTTACTAGAGGCTCGGTGCACGAAATTCGTGCGGGGGGGGGGGGAGTGTGTGGGTCCGTCAGCCCAGCCTGCACCCTCTCCAATCTGGGACCCCTCGAGGGATGTTTGACTGCCCGTTTAGGCCCGATCCCAGTGGGCAGTCGGATAGCCCTCTCACAATCCAGGACTGCTGGCTCCCAACCGCTCGCCTGCCTGCCTGCCTGCCTGATGGCCCCTAACCACTTCTGCCTGCCAGCCTGATCACCCCCTGACCACTCCCCTGCCAGCCTAATCGACGCCTAACTGCTCCCCTGCCAGCCCGATTGCCCCTAACTGCCCTCCCCTGCTGGCCCGGTCACCCCTAACTGCCCTCCCTTGCCAGCCTGGTCGCCCACAACTGCCCTCCCTTGCCAGCCTGGTCGCCCACAACTGCCGGCCATCTGTGGCAGCCATCTTGTGTCTACATGGGGGCGGCCATCCTGTGTGTTGGAGTGACGGTCAATTTGCATATTACCTCTTTATTATATAGGATTGATTTCAGAGAGGAAGGGAAAGGGAGAGAGATAGAAACATCAATGATGAGAGAGAATCACTGATCGGCTGCTTCCTGCAGGCCCCCTACTGGGCATCGAGCCCACCACCTGGGCATGTGCCCTTGACCGGAATCGAACCCGGGACCCTTCCCTCTGCAGGTCCACGCTCTATCCACTGAGCCAAACCAGCCAGGGCTGGGCAGCATTTAAAAAACCTCCCCCAGAGGATTCTCACGGGCGGCAAAATTTGAGAACCACGGCCGTTGAGAAAGCAAGCTGGCTGGCGAGCTCTGACCCCAGGGCGGTTTCCGCCAGGCCCCGCTCATCTCAAATGGACCGTTCCCCTTCGCCTGAGGCTGGGCCACCTGCTCAGGGGCAGCGATCACCTCACCCAGACTTTGGCACTTGAGCTTCTCTGAAGGGGCTCCAGGCCAAACTCCCCAAAGGATCCCAGGTGACCAGGGAGATCATGATCCCTTTGGAGATGATGAGGGAGGGCCATTTTTTCCCCGAAGATTCTATGGTTGGGTGATTTTAGCCACAGGCGCATTCACGGCCTTGTATGTACGGGGCACGAGGCACTTTCTCATTCCATTCCTTAGCTTAGATTTAGGGCAACAGCGTGATGAAGGCATGACTCCCCCATTTTACAGGTGGGAACACGGTGACACCTGGCTCCAGGTAAAAGTGCCATGTCGTTACTCAGGCTGCAGTGGGATTTATTTCAACGGGGCCACTCGGCGCCGGGGAGGCAGCCTGTGGATGGCTATATTCCAGAACAGCCCTAATGAATGGTCACAGCCAGCATCGGCTCTGATTGGTCAGCGCCTGTGTCACAGTTATGGGGGGGCGGGGCAGGGGGAGGCCACATGCACAAGCTCAGGGGAAGGCCTGCATGGCGGTTGTGCAAACTCAAAGACCTAAAATAACCACCAAGGATGGTCTGAAATGAGATATTGAACTAAAAGCAGTTCATAGTGGGTAGCCATGTCCTAGGCCAGTCTTTTCCCTGGCAAAGGCCAATGATGTTTACTGAGCCTATTGTCTTTTTTGCATCTAAAATAACATTACCTGTGAAATGTCTGGGTAACTTGTAACTTCCCCTTTTCCCGGACCCCTCAGGGCACAACAAATGGCACACCAGGGCATCCCCTCATGGTTACTGTCATCATGTTAATGTCAACTGTTCACTATGTTAACTATCTATCCTGTATTCATCTCTGTAAAAGAAGCATATGTCCATCATTTCACTTTTTACCCAATCCCAGGGGTTTCCCCGCTTTGCTTTCTCCCACCTCCTTAATCTATCACCAATGGATTTCATGTAACCCACTTACATCTTCCCTTTTTTTTTTTTTAAATATATTTTGTTGATTTTTCACAGAGAGGAAGGGAGAGGGATAGAGAGCTAGAAACATCGATGAGAGAGAAACACCGACCAGCTGCCTCCTGCACAGCCCCCACCGGGGCTGTGCCCGCAACCAAGGTCCATGCCCTTGACCGGAATCGAACCTGGGACCCTTCAGTCCGCAGGCCGACGCTCTATCCACTGAGCCAAACCGGTTTCGGCACATCTTCCCTTTTGATGGTAATTTTTAAAAATATGTTTTAATTGATTTCCGAGAGGAAGGGAGAGGGAGAGAGAGAGAGAGAGAAGCATCAATGATGAGAATCATGATGGGCTGCCTCCTGCACGCCCCCTGCTGGGGATCGAGCCCGCCATGCCGGGCATGTGCCCTGACCAGGAATCGAACTGTAACCTCCTGGTTCATAGGTCAACACTCAACCACTGAGCTATGCCAGCTGGGCTTAATGGTAATTTATAAAAACGAAGTATGAACCTGCCATTCTCTGGAGCATTATCCCAACCCGTTGAGATACTGTTTCCCGGCAATTGTCGACAGTTTGGCTCAAATAAACTCCCAAAAATCCTTTCGGGTTAGAATGTGTGTTTTGTTTTTGTTTTTTACACGTTAACACGGCGATCGGCACACAATGGACTTGTATCAGGCACCGGGCACTTGGTCATAGCCTGTCACCTCCATTGCTGGAGCCACAACAGCGGTGATGAAGATGTGGTCCCCGAGCCTGAGCCAGCTCACATCTGGAGGGTGAACAGATGCTGGAGCACTTGCATGGGGGTATGTTTGTTGCACAAGAAAAGGGGGTGGACGGCTAAAACCGGTTTGGCTCAGTGGATAGAGCATCGGCCTGCAGACTGAAAGGTCCCAGGTTCGATTCCAGTCAAGGGCACGTACCTTGGTTGCGGGCACATCCCCAGTAGGGGGTGTGCAGGAGGCAGCTGGTCGATGTTTCTAACTCTCTATCTCTCTCCCTTCCTCTCTGTAAAAAAATCAATAAAATATATTTTTGAAAAAAGAAAAGGGGGTGGACGCTGAGTGTGTGAGAGCAATCAGAGGTCAGCGCCTACCTCCCCGCTGGGAACACCCAGGCAGGCCCCACTGCGCACACGAGGTCTAAACATCACCCCCTAACCACTGACTTTGCCGCCCATGAGAATCACCTGGGGGAGGTTTTCAATGCTGCCCAGTCCTGGCTGGTTTGGCTCAGTGGATAGAGCGTGGGCCTGCAGAGGGAAAGGTCCCGGGTTCGATTCCGATCAAGGGCACATGCCCAGGTTGTGGGCTCGATGCCCAGTAGGGGGCCTGCAGGAGGCAGCCGATCAGTGAAGGACGAGTCGGGGTTCCCCAGGCAGAGACGAGGGTGGGCGGGCGGAGGCACCTGCTGAGCAAAGGTGCCTCCTGCTTATCGAAAGTTTACCCTGCGTATCGATAAGCCCAATGGTCCTGAATGGCCTTGACTGATTATTATTTCGGTATTCAGCCCCTGGATGGGAGTTGCGGGTGAGCTGGTTCCCCAGCTGCAAAGGGTAGAGCTCACTGTGGGCTCCACACCCCTCCTCTGTCCCCCTGCACCTTCCCCTCTTCACAGAGGGTCCCGGAAATCGGCAAGTGATTCTTGCCTCCAACAAGAAGCAACCTTCTCTCTCAGGAAACGCAGTCGCGGGCACACTGGTGTTGCCGATTACCCCAACCTGGCTCATTCCAACGGCAGCGTTATTTTAAAAATCGCAGCGCCCTAGCCGGTTTAGCTCAGTGGGTAGAGCGTCGACCTGCAGACTGAAGGGTCCCGGGTTCGATTCCGGTCCAGGGCACATACCCGGGTTGTGGGCTCGATCCCCAGGAGGGGGCGTGCAGGAGGCAGCCAATCAATGATTCTCTCTCATCATTGTTTCTCTCTCTCCCTCTCCCTTTCTCTCTGAAATCAATAAAAAAAAATACTGCGTATATTTTAAAAATCTCAGGAAGAGAGAGAAATCACAGAAAAGGAACACATGACGTAAACACCAATGTTTTGGATCGGGGCTTAAAATCGTCCTGGGACAGTTCTAACCTAAGTCGTCCCACTCATCCATACAGACACATCAGCGCCTGAAATTTCCTCTTAGCCATGTTTTTTGAAGTCCACACTCTGCCCCTTACTCGGGACATCATTTTAATGCGGTTGACGTTAGAAATTACAGGTGTTTTAATATTCGCACTTAAGTGAGTCATACAAAGGCTTTTCTTTTTTATTATCCTCACCCGAGGGTATTTTTCCATTGAGTTTTAGAGAGAGAGGGAAAGACAGAAACATGGATGTGAGAGAAACACATCGATTGGTTGCCTCCTGCACGCGCCCCGACCAGGGCCCAGGCCGGGGAGGAGCCTGCAACCGAGGTCCGTGCCCTTGATGGGAATCAAACCCGGGACCCTTTTCGGTCTGCAGGCCGACGCTCTACCCACTGAGCCACACCGGCCAGGGCTCAAAGGCTTTTTATTTGGCTTAATTATGGTTCCAGCTTCCATCAGAAGTCACACTATTCCCCAAGACCAGCCAAAATGTCTGCAGGAGCCTGCATTCCCCTTTCCATCCTGACATCCCACTGCGGGAGGTGCGGGAAGCCCAGAGCAATGTACCTGACATTGATCTTCTTCACTACCTTTAAGCTGGGAGACGTATACAAGGTTCATTACAAACGCAGGGGCCTCCAGTCGCTCAGCCCTTCCTTCTTGTTCACGAACCTCCTTTTCCCGGTACCAAGAAGAGTCCTCTCACTGGGTTTATTTCTGACAGTAGATGCCCAAGTACCCCTTGGAAGTTCGCTTTGCCAGCCCATCTTGGGACGTAAACCTGACGGCCCATGCCAATAGGAGGGTTCCCCCCGCAAGCCCCTCACCCCCCCCCCCCCCGCGAGAATAAGTAAATTCCGTGACACTAGCCAGTTGGGGGAAGCCACAATGAAAATTCACTACATCACAACATCCACTTGGTTCATTAATCTGTCTGTAGGACCTGGCCTTAATTATTCATGATAATAGCCCTTAATATACTGGTTTGCTGCCGCGCGTTTTGGATCGGTAATGGAGGTCTCCGTCCTTTAAGGACTTATTACAGCTCTCTGCTATTAAATCCTCACCGGGCGGTGGGTGGGGGGAGAGCCCGGCCAGGGTTTTCATGGGAATGTCATGGTCGAAGCATAGTCATCAGACTTTACTGTTCTGAAGACACTTTCATCCTAAGGATCTCAAAGCGCTTTATGGGCCTTCATTAGCGCCAGGAATCCCCCCCCCCCAAGGCACTGGGGTTTTACCGTCTTGGTTTTACAGGCAGAGGAACAAGGCACGGGGCTGGTGAAGGGACTTGCCCAAGGTCACAGGACACATCGGTGGGACACCAGGGAGGGTACAGGCAGGTTTGGGCGGCGACTGTTTTTCTCTAGCCTTCAAGAAACCATTTGCATATCTTTTTTTTTTTTAAAAAAAATTATACTTTCATTGTTTTCAGAGAGGAAGGGAGAGGGAGAGATAGAAACATCAATGATGAGAGAGAATCACTGATTGGCTGCCTCCTGCACGCCCCCTCCTGGGGATCGAGCCTGCAACCTGGGCATGTGCCCTTGACCGGAATCGAACCTGGGGACCCCTCCGTCTGCAGGCCGACGCGCTATCCACTGAGCCACACCGGCCAGGGCCACAAAAACTCTTTTAAAAGTCACAATTCCTCCCTCTCCCACTTCGTATCGCTCAAGGAAGTCCTGTGAAGTGTGCTCACAGCTGCTGCTGTCACGTCCACATGTGCACCCTCTAAAAAGAATTGAGTGTGAGTGTGAGTGTGAGTGTGTGTGTGTGTGGGGGGGGGAGGGGTTGTTCTTATGAAGAGAGACTTCCACCTTCCATTGAATGGGATTTTAATTAAAGGGCCGTTGCTCAAGCTGTGTTTCCCTCTCTCTTCCCCTCGGCTGTTGTGCTGCAGAGTTCTAGATCGTTTCAGCGGCAGCTTATCCTTAGAAAGCCGGCGATTCTTTCTAAACCCTCAAGAAAACAGCCCTGGCTGGTGATGCTCAGTGGTTAGACACAGGGGTCCTCAAACTTTTTAAACAGGGGGCCAGTTCCCTGTCCCTCAGACCGTGGGAGGGCCGGACTATAGTTTTAAAAAAAAAACTAGGAACAAATTCCTACGCACACGGCACATATCTTATTTTGAAGTAAAAAAAACAAAACGGCAAAAACACCCGCAGGTGGCCCGCGGGGCCGTAGCTTGAGGACGCCTGGCGTTAGAGCATTGGCCCGCCCACTGAAGGGTCTCGGGTTCGATTCCCGGTCAAGGGCATACACCTGGGTTGCGGCTAGATTCCCCGGCCCCAGTCCAGGTCCTGTGGCAGGCAACCAATCGATGTGTCTCTCTCACATCAATGTTTCTCTCCCCCCCCACCCCAACTCTCTCTAAAAGGCAATGGGGAAAATATCCTCGGGTGAGGATGAGAGAGAGAGAGAGAGAGGGAGGGAGAGAGATAGAGGAAGGGAGGGAGGGAGGGGAGAGAAGAAAATGCTCTTTACTAATTATTTTTTTTGCTAGTGGCTTCTATAAGATGGGTCCCACGTGGAGGGTGGGTGGATGGGGAGGGGATCTTTTGCAGTTTGTTTTGCTTTCAGTGTGTGCATCTGATCCCAGCTCAGACGGACCCTGAAAACACCGTAAAAGTGTCCGCACTCCCGGTGGGGTGGGGTGGGGTGGGGTGGGGTGGGACGCCAGGAAACCTTCCAGCTCTGTCCTGTGTGACAGACTCCAGAGCGTGTCTACCTCGGGGCGGGCGGGTCACCAGGCCGCTCCGGCGACCCTCCCTAACCTGTACCAGGCTGCGGGCGAGCCCTCCTGTCAAGCTCTGTTTACTCTGGCAAGACTGATGGCATCCAGGTGGATTTCCCAAGCCCCGCGCCTCCCCTCTCCGCCCCCACAGCTGCCCCGGCCCACGACGGCCACGGCTGGCTGCTGCCTTTGCCAACGATGGAATAGTTAGGCGGTGAGTGGCTGTGCAAAACTCCCTTCTGAGAAAGAAGGCTTTTGCTCCTGAGTTCAATCCACCCCCCCCCCCGCCCCCCGCGCCCCGGCTTTCAGCCCCTCACGCGTGCAAGGCCACCATCCCATTCCTCTGCCCTCCCCGCATCGCCCCTGCCCCTGGGTCCCCCGTGGGCGTCTCTGAACATGTGTCTTTTGGCTCCTTCCTGCCCTCGCCTCCCCCCCCGCCCCCCCGCCCCCGCCGGTGAAGCCACCCGCCTGGGAGGGCTGTGCTTGGGGCAGATAATCCTGTTAAGCATCTGGAGGGCCTGGCCAGGGGATGCTCGGCTCAGGAATGTCAGGAGCAGATGGAAGGGCGGGGAGGGGGGCTGCTGGCCCAGGGCTGAGGGAAAACAGGCCGCTGCCCTGGTCCACATCAGCCCGGGGGCTGCCCGCTGGCTCCCGCCGCTGCCGTGATAAGCTGCTGCCCGTGAGGACCGAGGACCCGCGGATGCCGGCCCGAGCATCCCGGAGGAGCGGAGCGTTGTGAGCCCCTTGGACGTGGCAGTGAGCACTGGGGACATGAGTCCCGGGCTCCATTTTTGGGGTGACGTGTGCGGAGGTGGGGGAAGGCAGGGGTGGTGTTCGAGGGCAGGAGAGCAAACACTACGTAACAGGGGGTGACCCCGGAGGGTGGAAGGAGTCCGGGGGGCACGTGAAGGAGCAAAAGGGACCAGGTCAGGGGGACCCAAAGGCAGGGTGTTGTTTTTTCTTTTCCTTCAAATATATTTTTTATTGATTTCAGAGAGGGAGAGATAGAGAGAGAGGGAAACATCCATGATGAGAGAAAGTCATCTATCAGCCGCCTCCTGCACACACACACACACACACACACACACACACACACACAGATACACTGGGGATCGAGCCTGCAACCCAGGCATGTACCCTGAGTAGGAATCGAACCCTGACCTCCTGGTTCATAGATTGATGATCAACCACTGAGCCAGGCAGGTGCGCACACGCGCGCACACACATACACACACACACACACTGGGGATCGAGCCTGCAACCCAGGCATGTACCCTGAGTAGGAATCGAACCCTGACCTCCTGGTTCATAGATCGATGATCAACCACTGAGCCAGGCAGGCGCACACGCACACACTCACACACACACACACACACACACACACACACACACACACACACACACTGGGGATCGAGCCTGCAACCCAGGCATGTACCCCAAGGGGGAATCGAACCCTGACCTCCTGGTTCGTAGATCGATGGTCAACCACTGAGCCAGGCAGGCAAGGTGCTTTTGACAGAGTGGCGGAAGCAAAGGTACAGAGGAAGGCGCGAAGAAGCCCATCACCAGCGATGGAGGGGTGTGGCTGGTGGCAGAGCGCCTGGGAGGTGGGAGGGAAGAGGGAGACTGGGGAGCCAGGCGGGGCCAGGCGCAGAGGGCCTTGAGTGCGAGGCCGAGGGCTTCTTCAGCGGGCAAATCAGAAGTTCTGGAAGGATTAGCCAGGGAGGTGGGAGGGAGACATGCCCCAGGTGGTGTTCTGGAGAAAGTAACCTGGCCTCTGTGTAGGTGGAAATTGCCTGAAAGCAGGAAGCCAGCTGACAGCAGGAACCCACACAGGATTTGATAAGGGCTGGGCGGTGGCTGCCTAACCTACTCACAGTCTAGAGCCCTCTTTCGCCCCTACGCTCCACACCCTTTCTTGGTTAACTTCATTCATCTCCTAGGGCGTGGCTTTAAATGCTACTTCCTCCGGGGAGACCTCCCTGACTGACCCCAGATGAGGCAGGGTCCCCTCGCTATATGTTCCCATAGAAGCCCACTTGCTTTATCATAATCACCTCATTGTGGTTTGTGGGGCGGGGGGAATAATATAAATGTTAGCCTCTTAACCATTTCTAAGTATTCAGCTCAGCAGTGTTGGGTATATTCACATTTCTGTGCTACCTCATTGTCACCATCCATCTCCAGAATCCTTGCATCTTGCAAAACTGAAACGTTGTCCCCACTGGACAATATCTCCCCCTCCCCCTACCGCAGGGAACTACTATCCTACTTTCTGTCTCTATAAATTTGACCACTCTTAGGTACCTCGTATAATAAATGGGACCTTATAGTAGATGTCTTTTTTCTGATTGGCTATTTCATTTTAGCATAAATTCCTCAAGGGTCATCCATGTGGTAGCACATGACACGAGTTCTAACAAGAGTTTTAAAGGTGCAATGGCCCATTTTTTATGTACAACACAGATATGTAAGACCACGTTTAATTTATCCAGTCATCTACTGATGACCACTTGCAGCCTTAAAAAAAAAAAAAACAGCCTAGCTGGTTGGGCTCAGTGGATAGAGCATCGGCCTGTGGACTGAAGGGTCCTGAGTTTGATTCCGGTCAAGGGCTTGTACCTTGGTTGCAGGCTCCTCCCCGGCACGGGCCCTGGTTGGGGCGCGTGCAAGAGCCAACCAACTGATGTGTTTCTCTCACATCGATGTATCCCTCTCTTTCCTTCTCTCTTCCACTCTCTCTATAAAATCAATGGAAAAATATCCTCGGGTGAGGATTAAAAAAAATAAAATAAAGTGACCTCTGATAGAACAGAACAGAGTAAAAATATCAGAGTGTGTTCCCGTCATAGGGGTACTGAGAGGGAGCACCACTTGCCAGAGGTCCATCCTAGTAGCATTAGCAAAACAGAAACAAGATCTGCATCATGTCCCCAGAATTTCGGAACGTGGACCCATCACTTCTCTACCTTGCATGTAGTACGAGTTCGGGGACTAATGACCTTCTATGTTCATAACCCCAGAGGATGGACAGAGAGTTGCCAGCATAGTAGTTTGGAGTAAGAGGATAGAGAAGATGAGGGAGAGCAACTGTGGAAGAAATGTTGGCTGAGAATTTTGGTTCATACTGAACGAATGCACCAAATCCTGAGCAGGACAACTGAGAATAAACTGTTCCAAGAAAATCAAGGATAAAGAAGAAAAAATTAAAGCAAAAGACAGACTACCTACTACAAAGCGGTAATTACAAAGCAGTGGACCAATAATATCAAAAGCCAAAGGGGCAAAGGACCTAAATAGACACTTTTCTAAAGAGGACATAGAGAAGGCCAAGAGACAAATGAAAACACGCTCAAAGTCACTAATCATCTGAGAGATGCAAATGAAAACGACAATGAGGTACCACCTCACACCTGTCAGAATGGCTATCATCAACAAATCAACAAACGACAAGTTGTTGGCGAGGATGTGGAGAAAAAGGAACCCTCGTGCACTGCTGGTGGGAATGCAGACTGGTGCAGCCACTGTGGAGAACAGTATGGAGTTTCCTCAAAAAGTTAAAAATGGAACTCCCATGTGACCCAGTAATACCAGTTCTAGGAATATATCCCAAGGAATCAGAACCACTAATCAGAAAGGACATATGCACCCCTATGTTCATAGCAGCACAATTCACCATAGCTAAGATTTGGAAACAGCCTAAGTGCCCATCAGCAGATGAGTAGGTTAAAAAACTGTGGAACATCTACACAATGGAATACTATGCTGCTGTAAAAAGGAAGGAACTCCTACCATTTGCAACAGCATGGATGGAGAGCATTATGTTAAGCGAAAATAAGCCAGTCGGAGAAAGATAAATATCCATGATCTCACTCACTTGTGGAATATAATGAACAACATAAACTTAGGAACAAAAATAGAGCCAGAGTCACAGAAGCATGAAACAGACTGTCCAACCTCAGAGGGAAGACAGGGAAGGGGGGTTAGAGAGCAACCAAAGGACTTGTGTGCATGCATATGAGCATAACCCAGGGACACAGACAGTAGGGGGGTGAGGGCCTGTACTGAGGGGGGAGGAACAGCCAGGGAGAGGTCAACAGGGGAAAGAGGAGACATGCATAATACTTTAAACAATAAAGAATTTTTTTTAAAAAGCCAAATGGTTCTAATGGAGTAACATCATCAATGTACTGAAGAAGAAAAAACATCCATTCGGAATCCTCACACAGCTTCGCTATCTTCACGAGTGACAGCAAAATAAATACCTGTTTTCAGATTTACAAATGCCAAGGGCGTTTTCCATTGACAGATCCTCACTGAGAAGACCACCGAAGGATGTGCTTCAGCAAGAAGAAAAGTAAACCCCAAAGCGGTGAAATAAGTGCAATGAGTGCCCCAAAGAGGGGAAAGGATGTTGGTAGATTCACTATGGAGTATAAATTTGGGTGAGACATTCAGTACCTGAAGATGCATAAGTCAAAAAGGAAATGTTGTAACCTGGGGAAAAAAAAACCCAAAGAGATAATTCACCAGTTTTAATCGGGAAGAACTTGATCTGCTGGAGACTGTCTTTGTCCAGCTACTCAGCAGACGAGGGATGAGTGACCAGCTTCTACCGGCTGATCTATACTCCATAAGGCATTTCAAGGAAGACTTAGGTTAGCTAACCTGAAGCCATCCCTGGTCTGTTCTTCATGTTCGGATCCAGGAGCTTCCTAAGGGAGTCGCCGGCAAGCTTTGGATGGAACCTTTGGCACTGGTTCCAGGGAGGGTTCCCCATGTTCAAATGCGTCACGGGGTGGATGTGGGGGCTTTCAGCAATCCAGTCCCGCAAGTCTTCCAGACAAACACAGCGTAAAGACTTCTTGAGGAACTCAAACTTAAAGGAAGAAGGGACATGGGGCCTATGAAAAAATTCTGCAGCACTCAAGAAGATGTACGATCCCAAGGAACATCTCCCATCTCGAGTCAGTTACCTTGAAGATAAAGCTGCCTTGTGTTTCCGATGAGATAAAGGAACTCGTCAGGTCATTCCATGAAGAGGTCGGCCAAAAAGAGAGAGAGTGGAACGAAATGACACCCATCAACCAGGAAATCAGGTCTTTTGAGAATGATATACACCAAGTGCCAAGTAAATCAATCTAAAATATTTTCAATGAAGTATGGAGACAATAGATATGAAGAACAGGATGCTCCCCCAACAGCCAAACGGTGACTAAAACATTCCTGCAAAGACGAAACAGCTAGTTAAGAATCCTATCTAATAAAGATGGAATATGCAAATTGACCGTCACACCATCACAAAGATGGCGGCGCCCATAGCCACAAGATGGCGGTGCCCAGTCCCCTCAGCCCTGCCGGAGTCCCACAGTCCTTTCAGCCCAGCCGGGGGCCGGGGGGGGGGGGAAAGGCGGGTGCATGGTGCGGCCGGACCCACCTGCAGCCCTCCAGGGCCGGCCCAAGTCACAGGCAAGCCTTGGATGGCGGCTGCCCAGCCGGCCAGGGCCACCCGAGGCTCAGGTAACCAGGGCCAGCCAAGGCTTGTGCTGCCGGCAGTGGCAGCAGCAGAGGTGTGATGGGGGCATCGCCTTCCCCTGATCGCCGGGTCGCCTCCCCCACCCCCGAGGGCTCCCACACTGTGAGAGGGAGCAGGCCGCTCTGAGGGAACACCCACTCCAGTGCATGAATTTTCATGCACCGGGCCTCTAGTCAATTATTAAAGTGCCCAGAATTAGGGTGGTGGGGAGAAGACTGACATTGAGAATCTAGAAGATATAGTCTTAAACCTCAGGGAAAATTATAATTATAATCTGATACTCAGTTGGGGGAGGGAGTAAGGTCACATTAAACGGGTTAAAATCAAGCTTGCTTCATAGATCTCTTCTAAAATAGTCCATTTAAGCCCTAGCTGGTGTGGCTCAGCGGATAGAGCGTCAGCCTGTGGACTGAAGGGTCCCAGGTTCGATTCCGGTCAAGGGCACATGCCTGGGTTGCGGGCTCGATCCCCAGTAGGGGGCATGCAGGAGGCAGACGATCAAGATTCTCTCTCATCATTGATGTTTCTCTCTCTCTCTCTCTCTCCTTCTCCCTTCCTTGCTCAAATGAACAAAAGTATATTATAAAATAAAATAATAAAATAGTCAATTTAAGTTTAAAAAAAAAAGGAAGTGGAAACTCTGCAGCCCCCTGAAGTATAGCTGTGACCCACAAGGATCTCTTCTAGCCACCGGTTCTTTGTTCATTACAAAGAAAACAGAAAGAGCGACTAAGATTTGCAGAGACTGAAAGACATTGATAATCTCAGAGCTGTTTATGCAGCTCGTCTTCAAAAGCATTCGCCTCACTGTGGTCAGGTTTCGTGACAGCCCCATGAAGGCCCAGGCCTCTGTGAACTCGCCTACCTGGCCGCGTGAGCTGCACCTGGCCACGCTCTCCTAACAAACCACAGGAGTGACGGGACGTCGCCTCCGAGATTAGGTTACAGACAGATCCTGGCTTCCATCCTGCTCACCACCTCTGTGCTCTCTTGCCTTCTCCCCTGCTTGCTCTGAACTTGATCCCCAGTGTGGGGTGTGCAGGAGGCAGCCGATCCATGATTCTCTCTCATCATGGGTGTTTCTATCTCTCTCTCCCTCTTCCTTCCTCTCTGAAATCAATTAAAAAAATATTTTATTTTTTTTTAAAAAAAGAGCCGAAACCGGTTTGGCTCAGTGAATAGAGCGTCGGCCTGCGGACTGAAAGGTCCCAGGTTCGGTTCCGGTCAAGGGCATGTACCTTGGTTGCGGGCACATCCCCAGTGGGGGGTGTGCAGGAGGCAGCTGGTCGATGTTTCTCTCTCATCGATGTTTCTGGCTCTCTATCCCTCTCTCTTCCTCACTGTAATAAATCAATAAAATACGAAAAGAAAAAAAAAAGAGAGAGAGAGGCCAGGAGAGGGCTGACTGAAGAACCAAAGGGTTGTTCTGTCAGGAAACTGGGTGTCTCTATAGGATCAAAGCAGGAACAAAGGTGTGAGAAAGGGAAACTGAAGCCCAATGAGGCCCCAGGAGGGTAGGGATGGGCAGACCACATGAACACTGAAATCCAGGAACGAATGAAAATCCAGTGGGTGCCAAGTTCTAAGCCAATCGCCAGTACCAGCAGTGGATGATGGGAAATGACCAGGAAGTGACAGTACCGCTGGGTTCGATTCCGGGCAAGGGCACATGACGGGGTTGCGGGCTCGATCCCCAATAGGGGGCATGCAGGAGGCAGCCGATCAATGATTCCCTCTCATCATGGATGTTTCTCTCTCTCTCCCCCTCTCCCTTCCTCCCTGAAATCAATAAAAATATATTTTAAAAATAAAAATAAAAATAAATGATTTAAAAGAAGAATTATTTGTGGAATAAACAAATGACTTTCATCCATCTTCCTCGCTTTACAGGTGAGAAGACGGGAACCCCAAGAGATGAAACGGATTGCTCCATGTTACACAGCTAGAATTCAGCTAGCCAAAGCGACCTACCTCCTTACGAAACCACAAAGAATGTGTTTCCTTCCCAACCTTGTCAGAGGTGACTGATGATTTCATTCTTTTATTATCTCAAAACTATTTAAATGGCATTTGTCATTCCTTGGGAGCCGGGGTGGAATATCCCAAAAATCGAATGAATAAAGGGAGTGGTTACAAAACCTTTCCTTGTGGCCTCGAGGGTTTTACTCAACTTATTGGAAATGCGTCAGCTGTATGCCTCTCTGACAGGCATATCCAAAGAGGCTGGTCCTGTAACCAGGCCCTCACCAGTGTGCCAACATTTCATCATTCTCTTCTCTCCTGGTGCCGTGGCCTCATCTTCGTTAAGACCCAGGAAATCAGCCCTCGCTGGTTTGGCCCAGCCTGTGGGCTGAAGGGTCCCGGGTTAGATTCCTGGATTTAAATGTTCATGTGGCCTGCCCATCCCTACAATCCTAGGGTCTCAGGGGCACATGCCCGGGTTGAGGGTTCAGTCCCCAGTAGGGGGCATGCAGCCAATCAGTGATTCTTTCATCATTGATGTTTCTAGCTTTCTCCCCCTTTCCCTTCATCTCTGAAATATATATGCATATATATATACACACACACACACATATACACGTCTACACTAATGAAAGAGAAACATGCAAATTGACCATCACTCCGCTACACCCACCAGCCAATCAGAGTGAGTATGCAAATTAACCCAACAAAGACAGCTTAGGAGGAAGAGGGAGGGAAAGCAGAAAGTGTGGGGCGGCAGCGCAGCGGGAGGGAAGCCCACCTCGGCAGGCTTCACTGCCTTCTCTGCTTCGCTCAGGCCGCAGGAAGCCCTATTCTTGCAGGAATCTTCCTGCAATGGGCCTCTAGTATCCTACCGAATAATAGACAAATATGCAAATTGACCGCACCTTCGCTACGGCCAAGCCACGCCCACCAGCCAAGCCACGCCACGCCCACCAGCCAATCAGGACGAGTATGCAAATTACCCCAACAAAGATGGTGGTTAATTTGCATATCAAGACAGTGTAGAAAGAAGCCAAGAGCTGCAGAAGGGAGCAAAGCTGCGGAGAAGCAAGCAAGCCGGGGGGGTGGGGGAGGAGAAGGGAGGAGCCGAGGCGGGGCCGGGGGAGAAGGAAGGAAAGCAGGCGGGCTGGCGGAGAAGGGAGAAAAGCAGGCGGACTGGCGGAGAAGGCTGAGCGGGGAAGAAGGGAGGAGAGCAGGCGGGGGCGGGGGAGAGTGCAGCAGGAAACCCTATTGCAGGATTCTTCCTGCAACGGGAACGCTAGTATATATATATATTTTAAAGACTCAGAAAATCAGGAAGAAACACAACACACACACACACACACACTACAGCTGTCCACCCATAATCATCATAGATTTTTTTTCCCCACAGACTCTACAGGATTAAAGAAATGAAGCAGCCTCCGGTTGAGTAGGTCTGAGACTGTTAACGCGTTCCCGGCTATTATCCTGGAAGCACAGTGAACACGTCTCCCCCCAAAGGCCATCGTCCCTTACGGGATCCAACTGAAGAAGGAGGGTGGTGACACGCTCCTCCTTCCCACTGGACCAACATTTCAAAGCTCCGAGTGTGTGGTAAATCTAGCCAAAGATAAAGATTTGCAGGTGTTTTTTGCATAAAAGCTAGAGGGGCAGATGTATCTGAAACGTGCTTCCAACCCAGTGGGGCAGCTGCAACCCATTAGGGGGTGTCCTGACGAGAGAAAGTGAGAGGGGAAGGCTGGGGCCGAAAACCTGCTCTGCAGGAATGCACGTGTGGGGATGTGCGGGGACCCTCCCAATGTGTGGGGACCCTTCCGTCAGGATCGGAGGACGACACCGAGGTCCTGAAAAAGGTTACCGTTCCAGGGGTAAACATACATCTCTGCCAAATAACCCCATTCCTCTTCTTTCTTCCCTTCGGTCCAGTTATCTTTGAAATGTCAGGGCCTTCTCTGTGCTCAAGTACACCTACATGTTTTCCTGTTTAAGACTTGGCAGGCGCCTCTGATAAAGAGAACATTCTCCCCCTTTGAATGCGCGGGCCCTCCTCTCCCAACACTCACGGAGGGCGACCCGTGTCCCGACTCGGCTTCTCACACTCCCAACAGAACAAAGCCAAGGTGTCACCGCTGGCATGACGTGCCGGTTACTCACCGGCTGTTGTGCGCCCCGTTCCAGACTCCCAAGGAAACCACTAACTTTTATGAATGTGTGTGTGTGTGGCAAAGGCTGCTGTTGCAAAATGCCCGCAGCTGTGAAAGGGATTCGGAGGTGTGTGATCCCAGAACGGACGTGAAGAAAGTCACTGGATTGTCGTTGAGATGCAGGCTCTATGCCCAGGGCTTGCTTTTGGTCCCCGCCTTCCGCAGCCTCGGATTAAACTTCAGTGACCTGGCTGGATGTGAGCATAACATGCCGCCAGGGCCTCCTTCACGGAGCACACGGGGTCTGTTTCCTGTATAAGGTCTCTCACTCACTTTCCTGGCCTTCTGACAAGCCATTAGTGCTGGGCATTTGGTTAATTACTAAACTCCTGGTGACAGGCTCAACTGGCCTGTTAAAACGTGTGTTGTCATTTGAAGATGAAAAGCCACACCTCTGGGAAAAGTTGGGTGTCCAAACAGATTTGGCCTGCGGACGGACTGAAGGGCCCGGGGGTTCGATTCCAGTCAAGGGGACATGACCAGGTTGTGGGCTTGATCCCCAGTAGGGGGCGTTACCAAAGGCAGCCGATCAATGGTTCTCTCTCATCATTGATGGTTCCATCTCTCTCTCTCCCTCTCCCTGTCTCTCTGCAATCCATAAAAATGTATTTTTAAAGAAATAAGAAAACAGATTTGATATTTAAGAGGTGTTGGAAGTTACCGTCTGACAAAATGGATTTCCAAGCACAGTTAGCAAGGCATTTTTAGAAGTCTTCAATTATGCCATTTACAAGAAGGTGCCTTTTAAGAAGCTACAGGTTTTTAAGTCAGGAACCTGTTTTTAAAGCTCTTCCATGTATTCACTTATGGGTCATGCCCATATTCATGAAGCACCTACTGTGTACAGAAGAGCACTGTGCTAAATTCGAGAAGAATCAACAGTCCCTTCAAAAATTAAGGGGTGTGCCAGGGCACTTCTGGACAATATTTTACTTAAGATCAAGGAGAAAATCATGACTAAAGCATCAGCATGCTTTGGTTGGAATACTCCCCTCACGTGACCCAGGGTTTGTGGATCGAGGGCCTGTGTTAGGAGGGTCTCTCCTAAGTCCTCTATCACCAACGTCATTTAAAAGTGAACGAATGAGCCCAACCAGCATGGCTCAGTGGTGGAGTGTCAACCTATGAACCACGAGGTCACGGTTCGATTCCCAGTCCGGGCACATGCCCGGGTTGCGTGCTTATCCCCAGTGTGGGGCGTGCAGGAGGCGGCCGATCCATGATTCTCTCTCATCATTGATGTTTCTCTCTTCTCTCTCTCTCTCTCTCCCCCTCTCCCTTCCTCTCTGAAACCAATAAAAATATATGAATCTACACTAATAAAAGAGAAACATGCAAATTGACCATCACTCCGCTACGCCCACCAGCCAATTAGAGCGAGTATGCAAATTAACCCAACAAAGAGGGTGGTTAATTTGCATACGCAGATGCAGAGTGAAGACTGAAAACAGCATAGAAGGAAGAAGGAGGGAAAGCAGAAAGCGGGGCGGTGGTGGTAGCGAGAGGTAAGCACCGGGGGGGGGGGGGGGCGGGCGGCGGCGGTAGGAGGAAAAGCATGGGGTGGGCTTCGCTCAGGCCGCAGGAAGCCCTGTTCTTGCAGGAATCTTCCTGCAACGGGCCTCTAGTAAATAAGTAAAAGTGAACGAATGAACAAAGACTGTTATGATGGAAGACACTTGGTATTATTTCATTTATCCTCCAACCCAGAACAACCCTCCAGGAAAACAGATTGTACGTTTCTATATCACTTGAGACCCTATGGGTTTTCAGAGCTTCAACTGAATTTCCCTACCATTCTCTCCACTCTACGCTTCCTCATGTATCAGTTCTGTTCCCCTTTCCGATTTTCCTTTATTATTCCCAACATGGCGGCCAGCCGTAACCAGGATATTTTCTTCTTCACAACCATGGGAAAAGACATTAACCTTTCCTAACCATTGTTTTTGAGAAGTCAAACAATCAAGCGAAAGTCCTGAGCTTTGAGCTGATTGGACCACCCTGGAACCAATCCCTGTGGCCATAAAAACACCTTGATGCTGATTGGTGTACCAGTAAGCACAGGTTACCAGAGCCAATCACCTGTGGGATTGGGGTTGGCATCTACCCAGAGGACATGCTGGGAAAGGACTGGATTGGAATTGGAGGAGGCAATCACAGCATAGTGTCTGTTACCATCCGTCTAGATTCATAAAATCTGAATTACTAAGTAATTGTTATTCAAGATCAGAGATTAGCTCTGTAAAGAGGAATCTACTTCCTCTAAATTTGCTAAGTCAGACATTTATTTTTTTAAAATATATTTTATTGATTTTTTACAGAGAGGAAGGGAGAGGGATAGAGAGTTAGAAACACCGATGAGAGAGAAACATTCATCAGCTGCCTTCTGCACACTCCCCACTGGGGATGTGCCCGCAACCAAGGTACATGCCCTTGACCGGAATCGAACCTGGGACCCTTCAGTCCGCAGGCTGATGCTCTATCCACTGAGCCAAACCAGCTAGGGCCTAAGTCAGACATTTAAAGATGATTTCACTTTTTCGTGAACGGGTAACTTTAAGTTGTTTTTTTTTTCCCATAGCTTTCTTTTCTCTTAAGAATATACTGAAAACACCCCCCCCACAAAGAAATGCTTTTACAGTTTGATATGTTATTAATTGAGAATGATTATCCCATCTTCCCTAACCCTTTCTTCCCAATTTCCAAAAGCAGTATTATCTAATTTAGAATTCTCAGTCAGAGAAACCCAAATATTTTCTCCTTCAACTTGGATAATGGCTCACTACATTTGCAGAAGATGCCACGTTCCAACATATCGAGCCCCAAAAGTTTTCTTCAGATGCGTGTTCACCAGCCTCCCCAAACTTATCAAAGCAGAGCCTGTCCTGTCCTCACAAAACTCACCCCAAATTCAGCTCAAGATGCAAAGTGCCAGTCTGAGAGATTGTCAACAACTAAACATGTCTCCTACAGTTTAATTAGAAATATAGCTCCTTGAGTTCAGAGACGTCAGTGTAGTACTAAATACTAGTCAAGTGTCCAGGGAGGCATCCACCTGCAATATTTTCCTCCCAATGCCTTGGTGACAGAGAATGAGCTGTTAGGAAGGCAGGACACAGCCATCTTCAAACGATCACTGTAGTTCAAGCATGTCAAACTCACGGCCCGCGGGCCGCATGTGGCCCACAACAAATACTTTTGCGGCCGAGGCAATGTAACGGTATGTGGGAAACATTTTAATAAAAATTTTGTAACTTAAGCTTTACAATATCCTGTTATACAGAATTATTAGTAACAAACTACAATGTTCGCCAATGACTGATGACTATCATCGTGTTTCATTCACGTCCCTCACGCGCCTTACGCGCAGGCGCACCATTTCTCCCCACTGATACCGGCAGCGAATGTTCTAGCAGCCGATGGCCACGTCATTAGTCTTGGACGGACTTGTTTGGTGTGCGCAACAGGAGATATTTCGCTTTCGGAGAACAAGAAAAATAGGTTTATTTGCGTTACGCTTATTCATTTGTGCAGTGATTCAGTGTCTGGTAAGTTAATGTTCAAGAAAAAAAATATTGCCGAAACCGGTTTGGCTCAGTGGATAGAGCGTCGGCCTGCGGACTGAAGGGTCCCAGGTTCGATTCCGGTCAAAGGCATGTACCTTGGTTGCGGGCACATCCCCAGTAGGGGGTGTGCAGGAGGCAGCTGATCGATGTTTCTCTCTCATCGATGTTTCTAACTCTTTATCCCTCTCTCTTCCTCTCTGTAAAAAATCAATAAAATATATTTTTAAAAAATCATAACTCATCAGCACAATTAGCTATATGTGTTAAAAAATTTTTTTATTAAAATGTCCTATGATTTTATGTTAACGATGACTCGTTTATTTCAGCCCTTTGCATTCAGCATGTCTCTATCAAAATAAAACTGTATTTCTATGAAAACTGAAGCTTTTGTTTTTTTTGCAGCCCACATACATTTAAACCTTGTTTACTGGGCCCGTGTGAGCCTTTGAGTTTGACATGCTTGCTGCAGTTGATTGTGTCAAGGCCATGAAGGACAGACTAAATGAGGAGCTAGCTCCATACACCTCAGACATAAGACAATGGTAGCCAAATTTGCCATGTTTTCTCTACCTGTTACATTTGCAAGAACCATCCTCAGCTTTCCACTTGTCCATTTTGGAGAAATGTACCGTATTTTCCGGCGTATAAGACGACTGGGCGTATAGAAGATTCTCCTGGGTTAAAAAGTCGTCTTATACGCCGGAAAATACGGTATCCTTTCCTGATTGCAGAGGGTACCTGCCCCCGTGCGCGTGCACACACAGGTTGCATCACTGGCGGGCGCATTCCGGGGAGAAGTTTAGAATCAGGCCTGGGTTTGTTTCCAGTTCGGAATTGACGATCATTCTTCCTCAAGCCATCCCCTCCTTGATTGTGGCCATCCTGGATGCCAACACCCAAAATGCAAGGCATACTGCACTCCCCATAGCAGGATCTGCAGGCATTTTGGTCTCTTCGACGCCTGGCCTTGTGTGAGAGGTGCAGGAACCAGGACAGTTTTCTGTCACCACGACCCTATGCTTGCCTTTGGAATGGCCTCATCGCCTCTCTCTCAACAGGAAACAGCCCTGGGGCTAGAGGGAAGAAACTGGGACTCCTGAGCCAGGCCTGGGGCACGCAGGCTGCCCCCCAGCAGGCAGAGGTACGCGTGCGCGTGCATGTGTTGGAGGAAGGGGGTGCGGGGGTTGCAGCTTGGCCCAAATGCTGCTTAGTCAGGCTCCAGTGCCTCGCTGAGCTGCAGATGTGCCCAGACCTGCCGCCACCACCAGGTGTCTGGTGTCTGGGCGGGGAGGTGACGGGGCAGTGGTGACTCTGGTCTCCTGGTGTTTCCAGACACCGTGCTCAGAGGAATGCGGAGGGCTCCGGCGAGGCCACCTCAGAGGGTGGTGACAGAGCAGCAGCTCCCTACCCACCCTGTCATGACAAAAGTCCTGCCCGGGTCGGCTCTCACACTGTCTTCCCTCCAACAGCCCCGGGCTGGCTCCTCCAGGCCACTGACGGGCGCAGGTGGGAGGCAACTACCCACCTGCCCTGCTTAGCATGCTCTTCCCATCATTCGTGCTCAAACCTCTACAGCCAGAAGTATCTTTTCTTTTTCTTTTTTAAATATATATATATATATATTTTATATTTTATATTTTATTGATTTTTTACAGAGAGGAATTGAAAGGGATAGAGAGTTAGAAACATTGATGAGAGAGAAACATCAATCAGCTGCCTCCTGCACACCTCCCACTGGGGATGTGCCCGCAACCAAGGTACATGCCCCTGACCGGAATCGAACCTGGGACCCTTCAGTCCGCAGGCCGACGCTCCATCCACTGAGCCAAACCTGTTTCGGCTAAATATATGTTTTTATTGGTTTCAGAGAGGAAGGGAGTGGGAGAGAGAGAGAAACATCCATGATGAGAGAGAATCGTTGATCGGCTGCCTCCTGCACATCCCCCAATGGGGACTGAGCCCGCCACCCTGGCATATGCCCTTGACTGGAATTGAACCCAGGACCCTTCAGTCCACAGGCTGACGCTCTATCCACTGAGCCAAACCAGCTAGGGCTATTTTTTTTCTTTTGAATACAATGAGCCCACGATTAAAAATACCTTCCTTAATTAAAAAAAAAATAAATAAATTTCAAGCTCATTTGTCCCGACTGGGGGAACATGTCTTGTGAGAGTTAGTTTCTCAAGAAGAGGCTTTTCTGCGTTTAACAGAATTAGTAACATCTCCAGGGACTCTCACTTACCAAGGCGAAATACTGGGAAAGGTGACCAGTCCCATCAGTGCACTCCGAGTCCAACGCTAGAAGGTTGTTACTAATTTCTGTGTGGCTTTTGATAATTCGTTGTTGTTGTTGTTTTTTTAAAATATATTTTTATTGATTTCAGAGAGGAAGGGGCAGAGAGGGAGGGATAGAGAGATAGAAACATCAATGATGAGAGAGAACCACCGATCGGCTGCCTCCTGCATACCCCCCCGCAATGGGGATCGAGCCAGCAACCTGGGCATGTGCCCTTGACTGGAATTGAACCTGGGACTCCTCAGTCCCCAGGCCAATGCTCTATCCACTGAGCCAAACCAGCCAGGGCTTAACATTTTTCAATTGCAGTTTGCATTCAATACTATCCCGTGTTAGTTTCCGATGTGCAGCCCAGTGGTCAGACAACCATGGACCTCAGCAAGTGGCCACCCTGGCATTGTAAGTACCCACCTGGCCCCATACACGGTTATGATGATATTATGGACCATATTCCCTTCTGCTGTCATTCACATCCCTGTGACTATTCCGTAAATTCCCTGGAAAGCTCAGGCGGGCTGTGAACTGTTCTCCCAACAGGAGTGATATTCACCCTACAAATATTCGCCCTACAAATATGTATTGCACACACACCTACCATATACTACAAGCCCAGGCCCCGAGAAGACAAAACTACATATTAACAGAAGGTGTACACGAACAGCACGCCAGCCAGGTTCAGCCTCAAAACGTATTGCATTTGACACACACCGTATTTATCAAAAATCTGAATTACTTGCCAACTTTTAAGTATCAGAATGTTTTTAGCTTCTCTTGAAAACTCTGGAAATCTGGCGAAACGGAGCCCACATTCCCCGCTGATGACAAGCAGCGGAACAACGACCCACTTCAGGCAGGCAGCAGCGCTAGGTTCGCCCGGCCCCCACCTGCCCAGCCCCCTCCGCATCTGCCTCGGTCCCCGGGATGGGCAGTCAGGGCACCCCGGCCCTGGCCAAGGCCTCCCGAAGCAAGCCTGTCCTCTCAGATGAGCTACTTCTTGCCCCCATAAGAACAGGCCACGGCGATTTTTTGATTTCGTGTCTTCTCAACTTTTCCCCCTTTTTTTTTAATAAAGATTTTTTTTAAGTCCTTGGTATTAAGGTAGAGAAGACATTCTGGTTTTCGTGCTCACTGGAAGGAGGAACTTGCCACAAAAGGAACGCGGCCAGGCGGACGCACAGAAGCAGCAAGTGAGGGCGATCAGAGAGGGGGTGGCACTCAGGGATGCCCCCATTGGCCAGATGGAGAAGCTGAGGCCCAGGGAAGGAAGGCCCAGGTGCCCCCACTGACCAGTAGAAGAACAGCGGCCCGCCCGTTGCGTTGCGCAGGGGTGGTTTCTCCGTCCCGTTTTCTGCTCCCATGTTGCCGAGGAGTGACAAGAGGAGTCTGTCGAATCTGGGGAGAAGCACAAGGAGTGGCTTTAGTAATACCAGGCACCGAAATCTAAATGAGGCTGCGGAAGATGAACTAGTCATTTTCATCCTAAATCCACCGATGGCCTCTATGTGGCTCAAAACGGTCATATTGGAAGAAATGTCGATCCCAATAGATTATGTGAGGAGAGGGAGCCTGATTTTCGTGTTTTCAAATTATATATTGCCAAAAATCTGCCTTGTATTTGTCACCAGGAATAGAGTTAAGCAGGTTGACGCTGATATTTTTGCTAGTGGGAAGTTGTACTAAAAGAAGTATAACTCGCTTGCAACAAACACAAAGATACTAAGCAAAACCTTCAGTAGGACAGATTAAAGATACTTACGTGGGCACTTGTCTGGGACGTAGATATTGCGGTATATTTATTTATTTAAATATTTTTTTTGGCCGAAACCGGTTTGGCTCAGTGGATAGAGCGTCGGCCTGCGGACTCAAGGGTCCCAGGTTCGATTCCGGTCAAGGGTATGGACCTTGGTTGCGGGCACATCCCCAGTAGGGGGTGTGCAAGAGGCAGCTGATCGATGTTTCTCTCTCATCGATGTTTCTAACTCTCTATCCCCCTCTCTTCCTCTCTGTAAAAAATCAATAAAATATATTTTAAAAAAAATAAATAAAATAAATAAATAAATATTTTTTTGTATTGATTTCAGAGAATAAGGGCAAGGGAGAGAGAGAGAGAAACATCAATGATGAGAGAGAACCACTGATTGGTTGCCTCCTGCACACCCCCTACTGGGGATCGAGCCCCCAACCCAGGCGTGTGCCCTTGACCAGAATGGAACCTGGGACCCTTCAGTCCGCAGGCTGACGCTCTATCCACTGAGCCACACCAGCCAGGGGCTTGGTGTATTTATAATAAGCGTATTGTGGCTACTCGATAATACTATGACCAAGAAATCTTCTGGCAACAAATGTAAGTTAATTTTTTAAAAATCAGTTTTACGTGCAGCTGAAAGGGAGGACAGCCATGTCTGCAGAACAGAGACGGTCTTATTTAGCCCTACCCATGTGTCCGGGGACAGCTTCATACCTCCTTTTAAAGGCGATGTAGACGGGAAGGCCAAAAAAGCTTAGCCAGTTTCCAATTGCTGGGAACCAGCTACACCCAGGTCATCTTAACTCCCAGACCTGAGCTTTGCTGGCTACAACTCACAGCACAGAAGCCGCTAAGGCAGTGATTCTCAACCTTCCTAATGCCGCGACCCTTTAATACAGTCCCTCATGTTGTGGTGACCCCCAACCATAACATTATTTCCGTTGCTACTTCATAGCTGTAATTTTGCTACTGTTAATCAATCGTAATGGAAATACCTGTGTTTTCGATGGTCTTAGGCGACCCTGCTAGCGGTTCTCAACTTATGGGTCGCAACATAGTATTATTGAGTAGCCACAATATGCTTACTTTTTTAAAAATATTTTTTATTGATTTCTTACAGAGAGGAAGGGAGAGGGATAGAGAGCTAGAAACATCGATGAGAGAGAAACATCGATCAGCCGCCTCCTGCACACCCCCTACTGGGGATGTGCCCGCAACCAAGATACATGCCCCTGACCGGAATCGAACCCGGGACCCTTCAGTCCGCAGGCCGACGCTCCATCCACTGAGCCAAACCGGTTTCGGCCACAATACGCTTATTATAAATACACCAAGCCCTAGCTAGTTTGGCTCAGTGGATAGAGCATCAGCCTTCGGACTGAAGGGTCCCAGGTTCCATTCTGGTCAAGGGCACATGCCTGGGTTGTGGGCTCCATCCCCAGGAGGGGTATGCAGAAGGCAACCAATAAATGGTTCTCTCTCATCATTGATGTTTCCGATGGTCTTAAGCGACCCTGCTAGCGGTTCTAAACCTGTGGGTTACGACTCACAGGTTGAGAACGATTCATTAACAGTAGCAAAATTACAGTTATGAAGTAGCAACGAAAAATAATTTTATGGTTGGGGGTCACCACAACATGAGGGACTGTATTAAAGGGTCGCGGCATTAGGAGGGTTGAGAACCACTGCACTAAGGTGAGGGGTGACCACAGACATTAAGACAAGGACACATCCGAACGAGGCTAGAGAATGCAATCAGCACCATAAGCGAGGTAAATGCAAGTGCTTGGGGGTCAGAAGAGGGCAAAAGCACACGGAGTGGAAAGCTGGTGGTGGTGGGGGGGGTGTCCCGGAAGGCTTCAGGGAAGAGGTGACACCCGAGGAAAACTTGGAAGGATGCATGGTGTTACAACAGGCAGAGGAAAGAGGAGGAACAGAGGCGGGGTTGGCACCAGCTAGATCCGTGGTTCCCAACCTTCTTTTGGCCACGCCCCACCTAAGCATCTTTAGCCTCCTGACATCCCCCCACCCCGTGACATATAATTCTTATTATTCAAAAAGTGAATTCCTACTCATGGGGAGGAAACCTCAAAGGCCATTAATTTGGTCTAAACAAGCTTCCAAAGAACATGGCATCCATGAAAGAAAAAAATAGAAGAATGAAAGGGCCGAAACCAGTTTGGCTCAGTGGATAGAGCGTCGGCCTGCGGACTGAAAGGTCCCAGGTTCGATTCCGGTCAAGGGCATGTACCTTGGTTGCGGGCACATCCCCGGTGCGGGGTGTGTAGGAGGCAGCTGATTGATGTTTCTCTCTCATCAATGTTTCTCTCTATCCCTCTCCCTTCCTCTCTGTAAAAAATCAATAAAATATATTTTTAAAAAAAAAGAATGAAAGGACAGTTGAAGTTCTGAGGAAGAAATCACTAAGAAACCGTTTTTAAAAAGTAATATGAAGTGATATGAAAAAATAGCAAATAAAGTTTCAAAACATAGAATAGAGAACTGAAATGCACAAATATGTCACTATATACTTACTAGAGGCCCGGTGCATGAAATTCGTGCAAGAGTAGGCCTTCCTTCCCCCGGCTGCCGGCACCGGCTTCCCTCTGGCACTCCGGACCCGGGCTTCCCTCGCAGCCCCGCTTCGTCTGGAAGGACATCCGGTCTAATTAGCATACGATGCTTTTATTATCATGGAACTAGAGGCCCCGATGCACGAAATTCATACAAAGGGCTCGGCCCTCGCAGCCCCGGCTTCGTCCGGAAGGTCATCCGGAAGGACATCCGGGTGGACATCAGGAAGGTCGTTTGGCTATCCGGTCTCATTAGCATTTTATGCTTTTATTATTATAGATATACTAGAGGCCCCAATGCACGAATTCGTGCATGGGTGGGGTCCGGCTGGACCCACTCCTGATCGGGGTGGGGGGGCATTAGGGGTGGGTCCGGCTGGGGGAGGGGCCACGGGCAGTTGGCCGGCCAGCCTCACCCTCTGGTCGAACTTCTGGTCAAACTCCTGGTAGAGGGGACAATTTGCATATTTGCCTTTTATTATATAAGATACTAGTACTGTATAGAAGGCCCCCTAGAACCATACGAAATGCAAAAAATGCACTGTTAATAACTCATTCTCGACTTGCCCCCCCTATGGGGCGTGTGCCCCACGTTGGGAGCCACTGAGCTAGATGGAAGGTACACAGTTGGGGTTTGGAATTCACAAGGCAAAGCTTCCTAAGTACATTAGCCACGTGAAAAAATAAAAAAATAATAATCCTTCCCAACTCCTGTACGGCAGGGCCGAGTCCCTCCCAAGAGGCCAGGCAACCTCATGCCTGCCACAGAGGGCACAGGGGACCTCACCAAGGCGCCTCCCCCACCCCACCCCCACCCCACCCCCAGATAGCCACGCTCTTCCACATGCACCCTTTTCTCTCCTCCTTCTCCTCTTCCTCTCAGAGGCCTGCATCTCTCAGAGCCCCAACCCATGGCATCTCCCTTCTCCTTCCATCTCCCATCATCCCCCCCATCTCAGCTTTTTGTTTCCCAGGCAGGGATCTGTTTCACCAGCAGCAAGGTGGGTGGGTGGTAAAAAATCGGGGAGCAGGCCCTAACCGGTGTGGCTCAGTGGATAGAGCGTCGGCCTGCGGACTGAAGGGTCCCAGGTTCGATTCCGGTCAAGGGCATGTACCTTGGTTGCGGGCACATCCCCAGTAGGGAGTGTGCAGGAGGCAGCTGATGGATGTTTCTTTCTCATGGATGTTTCTAGCTCTCTGTCCCTCTCCCTTCGTCTCTGTAAAAAAAATCAATAAAATATATTTTTTTTAAAAATCGGGGAGGAGGCAGCAGGAACCCCAAGTCCAGCCTTCAGAGAGCATCCCTCTAGGGAACTGCATTTCCATGAGGTTCTGTGTCCGCCCGCCCGCCCGCCCGGGTCCTGCTGGCAGCTGCGCCCCATCTCCGTCAGCTCCCAGGTGTCAAGGAGGCGGCGTGCTCCTCCGGGGCAGGCCCTCCTCGCCATGTGCTCGGCGTTTGGAACCTTTCATTCCATCTCCTCCCTGGCACCCAACAAGAGGGGTGAAGACCTGACCCCCGTTTCCAGCCTCAGCACGCGAGGTGGGGAGAGCAAGCCGCTCGCCCTGGGAAGGCGGGGCAGCTGGGGCGGTCACCCTCGGGGCCACAGCGGGGGGGGGGGGGAAGGGGCTTGTTGGGGTTCGCGGCAGAGCCTCCGGCGCCCCTTCTCCCCGTCGGGGGCCGAACCCACGCGGCCTCTGGAAAGCAGCCCCCGGCGGCGCGCGCGCGCGGGGCGGGACCCGGAGGGCGCCCCCGGGGGAGGCGGGCGGCGGCGGCCCCGCCGAGCGAGACGGCCGCCAGCGAACTTCAGAGCGCGAGGCAGACGCGGGCACGTCTGTGTGTCCCGACAAGTGCCTTCAAGCCCGGCGGGGCAGACACCTCCGCGCCGGCCGCCGGCGAGGTCTCCGCGGGCTCAGCGCGTCCGCGGGCGGCCCCGGCGGGCGGGCGGGCGGCGGGCTCCCCGGGAGGGGGACGGGCGGCCGGCGCGGGGGAGGGGCGGGGAGGGGACTGCGCGGGAGGAGGCCCCCTACCGGGCGCAGGGGGCGGGCGGGGAGGGGAGGGGAGCCGCCCACTTCGCCGCGTCGCCCCGACGGCCCGGAGCTTGGCTGCGGCGGCGCCCGCCGAGCCGGGGCGGACGCGGGCCGGGACGCGCGCGCGGGGAGCGGGGAGCCGGGCTCCGGGCGGCCGCAGGATGGCGGAGGTAAGCGGGGTGCCGCTCGCACCCGGGCCCGTCAGCGCCGGGGGGTCGCGCCCTGGCCGCCTCCGAGGCCACCTGCGCGGCGCGAGGGGGGTCCCCGCGGTGGGAAGCGCGGGCCGGCGCCGCGCGTCCGGCCGCCCCTTCCCTCGGCGCCGCGGCCCCGGCGGAGCGCGCCCGCCCCGGCGTCCGCTCGGCCCTCAGCCCGCGGGCGGGAGGGCCGCCTGTACCTGGGCTGGGGTTTCCGCGGAGAACGGGGGCCGTGGGGAGCGCGGGGTCCGGCGGGCGGCAGGGACCCGGTTCCCGCCGCGCTTGGGGGCGCACCTCCAGCGGGAGAGCGCGCACGAGGTGCCCGCAGCGTCGCGGCGCACAGCGCGTCCCCTCGGCCGAACGTGCGGCCGGGGACGCAGCGGAGGGGGCGGCGGGGAGGGGGGCGCGCAGGGAAAAGCCCGGGGGCGCGTCTCCCCGCCTCGGGACCGGGCACCTGCAGAGACTCCGGGGGCCTGGGCGGGAGGTCTGTGCGCCCTGGGGAACGCGGCGGCGGCGGCGTCGGGTGCCTGTGTCCCCGCGCCCCCCTCCCCCGGCTGTGCCCGGGAGGCTGGGGAGGTGTCATCCAGATGTGACAAGATCGCAGAGAGGCGAGGGCAGGAGGCGATCTGATCCTCATCGGGGCGCATAGCTCGGAGCCAAACTTTCTCCAAGGCGGCGTAGGAACGCGTTCTTCTCGTGGAAGGCGTCTCTTTGTGGCGGCGCTGGCTGTCACCGGCCTGCCTTGGACAGTGCCATGGAATGCCCGAAAACAGCCTGAATTGTAGGAGTGACATGGTGTGTGTTTGGGGGAGTAGGAGGGGGGGGGTCAGACACTCTCTCTCTCTTTTTTTCTAATGTATTTTTATTTTATTTTATTTTATTTTATTTATTTATTTTTATTATTATTTTTTTAATTTCTTTGTTGGATCAGACCCTCTGAAGGCTCCGTCCTGTCCCGGGTTTTATGGCCCGCGGCGCGCCCCGCACGCCTCTGAAGGACGGGGCATTTAAATCAGGCCAGACAGCCAGGCCTCTGCTGTTAACACTTAAGGGGCCTCCAAGAGGGGGGCCCCACGGGTGTCCTGGGAATCCCCGTCAGAGGGTGTGAGTGTGTGTAGGGGAAACATGTGTTGCTACAGCTTTGGGTCCACAGAGCAGATCGAGCAACCATTTTTATTTATTTTATTTTTTTAAATTGATCTCTTCTCATCCAAGCGACAGAGATTCTGGCTGCACCAGAAGTGAGTTGAAAAACAGCATTCGGCAGCCCCCTTTCCTCCCCCCACCCCCCCACCTGGTGATCTCTTCTTCCTTGTTTTATTGTTTTAAGTCACCGTTGGATTTCGTGGGATCTCTCACAGTGTGATCTCTTGGACCCTGAGCTTGCACATACGTGTTGAAATTTTGGTGCGAGGATGAATACGCCGGCTTCTCCATGGTCCCCTTCCCAAATTGGTTGTTTCGTGTTAGTAAAACATTGAAATTGGGATATGTCAAAATGATGTTTTTTGCACATCGCACAAAAAGAGCATTCCTTCGGGCGTTATTGATTGCCCAGGATTTGATTTTTGCTTTAAAATGCAGGTGGGAGAACATGGCCAACCCCCCCTTTTGCTCTGTGGGTTTTCAGAGCAAACGTGGTCCTTTCCGGGCAAAGCGCGAGGTGTGAGTCATCCTTTGATTTCTCATCCAGTAAGTTTGCCAACTTGAATTTCACCAAAAAAAAAAAAAAAAAAAAAAAGTGGAAATTACCATTTCCACTCCGCGATCAGATCAGTCGAACACGTTCCTGTTGTCGCGGAACGCCGGAAAGAGGTGGTGAAATCTGCACTTGTCACCACCGCTGTTCCTGCTCCGGGAACTCATCGTGACGGCCAGACACCCCTGTGTCGTCTCATTTGGAACTTCATCCGGACCCAGAGCCTAGAACAGGGTTCAGCAACGTGCTGCTCCTTCAGGCAGAGAGAAGGCGGTTCGTGTGACGTGCGTGTGTGTGGCTGTGAAAAAAAAAAAAAAAAGATCCGTTTGCTCTGGAACGTTCGAATTCACATTCGAAAGACGAGGCAGCGTGGGCTAATTGCTGTGCAAGCGTAAGCTTTGCGGAGAGGGTTATTTTTATTTATTTTTTTTTTATTTTGCATCTTTCCCACGCAGCCCAGGCCCAGGCCCGCATTCTGTACCTCAAAATCATCAGCGTGGAAAGAAGGGGGAATCCCACCTATTGGGCGAGAAAAGCCGTGTATAGATTCTCCCTGGGGGATAAATAATAATTGTGCTTTAAGGACGCTCTCTCTATTTATGAATGCTTCGGGACACATATAAATGGGAAAACAATTTTAAAGTTCAGTTTGTCAGTAAAACTGAACCGCTGCGTACGGGGCGCGGGGCCTTCAGCTTTGGGTAGATGCTTTAGAAGTTATTTTGACAGTCAGTGGCCATTAAAGAGTTGCCCTGAAGGTTCCACAAGGTAAATTACTTGCAGGAGGAGCAAGCTTTCGCCCAGGGGGGAGTTTTCACCTCTGCAGATGTCACTGAGAGCGAGTTACTGTTCTCAAAAGCAGCCGGGTTGAAAAAAAGAATTAGAAATCCCCTTGCTAAGGTAAGAACTCAGCGCTGACTTCTCAGCCTTTTTCGTATCTAACATCAACACTTAGGGAGTCTCTACTTGTTTTTGTTTTTTTTTTTTTCACATGACCTTATTCCAAGATTTTAATTGTATTGATGGAGATATTCTGTTTTTCATGACGTGCCTGAGAGATGTTCAAGATAACTGGGTTCCGCTCAGAATGGGGCATCTGGAAGGATTTTAGTCTTTTTTTTTTTTCCTTTTCAGTCAGTTTCTACCTGAAAACCTTGCTTCCTCTTATCTTGTCATGCTTTGAAGCCCTTTTTCCTAATTCTGGAAATTCCAAGATTCCAATGTGGCCCCATTCCTCCTCCCAGCCAGATGCCTGTTTTATTCCCCAAAGGGGTTGTTTTTTTTGGGGGGGTTAGGGGGGTGCAGCTTGGTACCGTGGTGACGTACTAAAAGGGTAAGGTCGACACAGAGCAGGCCTGTTCTCCCAGAGTCCGATCTGGTGCCTTTTCAAACCTGGCAGAGTTGGAAGCAAACGGGCTACTGGTGTTGCCGTCCACACATGGACTCATCGGCTATAAACCAGCCCTAATGAGGTATCACAGGAGGACTCTGCCTTGGGGGGGATGATCCTTCCACTGAGCTCATGTGAGAGAAAGGAGAGATGGGGAAATCAAACGTCGTGAAGGCCAGGTCCGCGCAGAGGATGTGGAAGGAAATAGTTGTCGCGGGTAAATTGTAGTTCAGGCTGCTAACGTGCCCCCCCCCCCCCGCCCCACCCCGCACCATCCCGCCCTCGTACAGTTATATTAAATTGTCTCCTCTTACAGAAGATTTCTGTGATCTTGCCATGCGCTCCAGCAAACATCAAATTATTTTCCAGCTCTCCACCAGCTTGCAGGAGCCTTGGCCTTATTCTCTAGCCCTCTGATTGTTTCTTGTCGGAGTATCATTTGTGAAGGTAAAATTTTTATACGGGCAGTGCTGATATCTCATGATACACCGTACTGACTTGGAAGACGGCGATCAGGATAGCATAACTGACTGTCTGATCTTTCCTTTTTAAAGACTTTTTTTATTTTGAAAACCTAGGGTGGTTTTTGGTTGGTGTTTTCTTTTTTACACTTTGTTTTTTAAATCTAGTTCTCATTCAATCCCTCCAAGAGACGTTTGCAAGATTGTACTTAGAAATGCTCACAGTGGCATCGTTATTTTTGCATCAGCAGCAGTAGCGAGGTTGCATTGCTTGTATCACTGGCCGCCTTAGTTAAAATTACCCTTAAGTGTAAAAAAAAAAAAAAATGTATCCTAAAGTGTAAATGTCTTTTTGTTGTTGTTTCTGTTTCTCGCCCCTGCTCCCACGCTGAGGGTTGTGTTCAGACATTCGCTACGTGGGCAGCTAGCGTCCTTCTGTTGTTGTTTTTTTTTTTGTTACCAAAGGTTTCTGAAGATGACCCCCGAAGTCTCCCAAACTTAGGTTACAAAAGAAAGCAATATATTTGTATCTCCTATTTCTCTCTAGTTGTTGTGGCTATTACTGTTGTGAGTTCGTTTTTTCAAAAGCAAACACGTGGTTTGGCGTCGACGATAATATTTGCCTATTTTTCTATTTTTTGTGTGTGTTTGGAACTTAATCATTTTAAGGGGGGGGGGGGCGGGAAGGCACAGCTGTTCAATTATTTTGGCACCCAGTGTAGACTTTGATTTATAGAGATCAAAGAACAAGACTTCCCCCCATCACCTTCTTTGAACTGAGCAGCGAGAGAACATTACGAGTGTATCACGCACACTTTCTACTCTCAGGTAGACTTGGCCCGACATCTGTCCTGCTCTCTCCCTCCCACCTGCCCTTTCCATGCGTTCCGTCTTCTGGGACGGGTCTCCCCCCCCCCCTTTCCATCCCCACACTCGTGGTGAGGACCCCAAACCTGTCCGTTCTCCTACCGTGTCGTTTTCACACACGTTGCGGCCTACCTGGTTCCTGAGGCTTCCCAAGTCCAAGCTCGCAGCTCGTGCTCATGGCATACAGGGTCTCCCCCTCTTTCAGAACCCGACACAGGGACTCCCGGCTGCCCATCTGGACAGCCCAACCCCCCGACCCCCTCCCCCAGGTAGCCTGTCTGGGTGGGCTCTCGCTGCCTGGGACAGATCTGTGCTCTGTGGCCCAGCCTCCTGGGCTTGACACACACGTCCAGGGTGAGCCTTCTTTGTGCCTCGGACTGGTATTTCCTGCAAACGCTGCTGGGCGCATGCCTGCTGCCTCCTGGAAGGAGCCGCCTCCCGCCTCTCCACAGGACGCTGCTTTCTCCCTCTGTGTTTGTCGTCACACTCGAAAAGAAGCCCTAGCCGGTGTGGCTCAGTGGATAGCGCATCAGGCTGCGGACCAAAGGGTCCTGGGTTCGATTCCGGTCCAGGGCACGTACCTCGGTTGCAGGCTCCTTCCGGGCCCGGGTCCTGGTTGGGGCGCATGCAGGAGGCAACCGATTGAGGTGTTTCTCTCACATGGATGTTTCTCTCTGTCTTTCCCTCTCTCTTCCACTCTCCCTAAAAATCAATGGAAAAATATCCTCCGGTGAGGATTAACAAAAAAATTTAAAAAGAAAATGCTGGAAAGAGGGGGAAATTTTTATTTATCTTATTTATTTCACTTCTTATTAGAGAGAATTTAAAGCAAAATGAGAATAGTTTAACAGAGTTTAGTGACATGTGCTTGGGGATTCAACTGTGATCAACTTTGGACCAATCCCATTCATCCATCCCCCCTACCCATTGCCCCATCATTACCAACACGAGTACATTGAGGCAAATCCTGGACATCATATAATTTCTTTTTTAAAATATATATTTTTATTGATTTCAGATAGGAAGGGAGAGGGAAGAGAGAAACATCAATGATGAGAGAGAACCATTGATCAGCTGCCTCCTGCACACCCCCCACTGGGATCAAGCCCACAAGCTGGGCATGTGCCCTTGACCGGAATCGAACCTGGGACCCTTCAGTCTGCAGGCCGGTGCTCTATCCACTGAGCCAAAACGGGTAGAATGACATCATATAATTTCATTCATTAATGTTCTAATACATAGCTCTAAAAGAAAAGTCTTTTATGAAAGACAAAAGCAATATCACCATATAACACTTAAAAAATTAACAACTCTTTAATGTCATTAAATTTCCCCTATTCAGATTCCTTTGATTGTCCTGTAAACTTGATATTGCCGTTGCTTGGTTCAAATCAAAATCCAAATAAGGTCCATATGTTGTCTCTCTCTCTTCTTTTTTTTTAAATATATTTTTATTGATTTCAGAGAGGAAGGGAGAGGGAGAGAGAGATAGAAACATCAATGATGAGAGAGAATCATTCATCAGCTGCCTCCTGCACGCCCCCCACTGGGGATCGAGCCTGCAACCCGGGCATGTGCCCTTGGCCGGAATCAAACCCGGGACCCTTCAGTCCCCAGGCCGACTCTCTATCCACTGAGCCATACCAGCCAGGGCGTATGTTGTCTCTCTCAGTGTGTAGATTTACACTTGACCTTTTTCCTTGCAATTTATCTGTTTAAAAAAACTGGGCCGTTTGTCCTGTTGAATGGCTCCCACTCTGCATTTCACTTCCTTGTGATATCATGTCAACATTCCTCTATCCCCTGTATTTTCTGGGCATGGGAGTTGACCAAGAGGCTTAGTCTAATTCAGATTTCAACATATTTGGCAAGAACACCTCGTGTGTAATGGATATATCCTTCCATCCAAAGGCAAATGAGCTGGTTGTCATCTTTTTAATTAGGAGTTGAGGAATGCTGACATTCGAATTCTTTCTTTATTTATCACTGGAATACTTCTGTAAAAGAGAATCTTGGTCTCATCAGTGATTTGGTTGCCCTTGAAGTACAGTTTCTATTTTTTTAAAAAAAGGAATACACAGTTGAGCCTTTCCCTTTGTTTATCAGGTGTGTGGGGTTTTTAAAATATGTTTTTATTGATTTCAGCGAGGAATGGCAAGGGAGAGAGAGAGATAGAAACATCAGGGATGAAAGAATCATTGATCGGCTGCCTCCTGCACGCCCTCTACTGGGGATCGAGCCCGCAAACCCGGCATGTGCCCTGACCAAAATCAAACCCGGGACCCCTTCAGTCCATAGGCGGATGCTCTATCCACTGAGCCACACCGGCCGGAGCTGTTTACCAGCTTGGGGAATAATCAGTTGTTTCCTCCCTAGCACCTCGAAAGGTGACCGGCGAGTTTTGCATTTATTCTCAGTATCTCTCGGATTGCTAGATTTTAATATAGGGGATGACGCTCACTGATTTTTGACACGTCGCACCGTCTGCTCAGCTATTCTTTGCCCTCTCAGGTTGTATGACTTTTCTTCCCCCTCTTGCTCTCTACGAGCAGATACTGGGAGTGTTCCTCCCCCGGTTCCCGGTGCACAGTAGGTGCCTTAAAGCACAAGCAAACAAAAAAAAAAAAAACCCAACGTGTTAAATACACGGGCGTCGTTTTGTTCAACTACCTAATGGAAGGCGGTGGCATGAGATGGACATCTGGTCTCCGGGCGGTGCTGGGAGTAGCAGGAAAGCTGCCTCACACACCGACGGGGCCTCCTGGGTGTTCTTCCCCCTTCACCCCCCGTTGCCCCGAGACATCTGGCAAATCGTGATCCTGTTTTCAGAATCCTCGTTGTACCTCTGTGGGTTTGCCTCCGTAAGAAAAACACTAGAGCACTGGCTGGTGTGGCTCAGTGGATAGCGCGTCGTCGGCCTGGGGAACTGAAGGGTCCCAGGTTCCGTTCCGGCCAAGGGCACATGCCTGGGTTGCGGGCTCGGTCCCCAGGAGGGGGCGTGCAGGAGGCAGCCGATCCATGATTCTCTCTCATCATGGATGTTTCGATCTCTCTCTCCCTCTCCCTTCCTCTCTGAAATCAATAAAAATATATTTTTTAAATTTTTTTTCAAAAATAGGGGGGAAAAAAGGTAGAAAACTTAAAAAATAAAAAGTTAAAGAAGTTAGAGAAAAATGAGAAGGCAAAAGGTAGGGAGTCACTCCCCCCGCCGCCAAAAAAAAAAATCTGGTCTAATAAGAGACATGAGAAGTACAAACTGTGAGAGAGAGAGGCAGAGCAGCTGCAAAGAGCCGTTGGGCAGAGACCACCTGCCCTTGAACAATACGGTTTCCTGAACCAGAGAGGCTAGGTCTGCAGCCACAGAGAGCGGGCGTGGCAATTTCATTGTCGGTGAAGAGAAACGAAGCCCTCATCCCCACACACTAAGGTGGGACAACTGCTTTGGAAGCTACCCTTGTCTTATAGATGGGCAGGTTTTTTTTTTCCCTGGGACTCCAATATATAAACAGCAATGGTCTGTATTTAACATTTTTAAACATACAACTTGGGAAAACCTGTAGCATTTTTATCCTAAAGCTCGATGACTTTTAACCCTTTGCACTCGCTTGCTTTTTTCTCGATTCCTTTATTCTAATGCTAACCGTGTCGAGTCACACTCGACATCGGAGTGCAAAAGGTTAAACAGCGATCTGTGATTTAGCAGTCTGGGTCCTTTGGTTTCAAGTTGGGAAATTAGGATTCTTACCACCAAGCATCGGGCGCAGCCCTTAGGATCTCACACTTCAGAGAGGACCGCCCGCTCTGAACGTGGCCCTGGGGATCTTGCTGGTTAGCCGTGTCTCACGTGCTTTTGATGCGGTCCTCTCCGTGGCCCCTAAGATCCGTGTGCAACTTAGGAAATGCATTTGGCTGCGAGGAAAAGAGCTCCTGAATAAGACACCATCCTTTCCGCTCAGCCATCCTTCGGGCATGGCTTCCAAGGTTGCCTCGTGTTTGCACAATGGCCTCCGCAGTCCAGCCATCACGTCCGTGTTCCCAGGAGGGCAAGCAAAGAAGTCCCTCAGCTGAGCCACCTCCAGTGTATAAGGAGCTTTCTGTAAAACTCCACCTACCGTATTTTCTGGCGTATAAGACGACTGGGCGTATAGAAGATTTTCCTGGGTTAAAAAGTCGTCTCATACACCGGAAAATACGGTAATACTTTACTTGCATACCACTGGCCCAGTGCTTGAAAACCTAGCCACAAAGGAGATATGGAAATGAAGGTTCTTTTACCAAGGCAGATTGGGAAAAAAGGACATCGAGTGGGCATCTATAATTAGTAAGCATGGCACAGCTCTCTCATTGCTCCATTCATTATTCTCTTAAATAATACCAGTGAGCCCTAGCCAGTTTGGCTCAGTGGATAGAGCGGCAGCCTGCGGACTGAAGGGTCCCAGGTTCGATTCCGGTCAAGGGCATGTACCTTGGTTGCGGGCACATCCCCAGAAGGGGGTGTGCAGGAGGCAGCTGGTCGATGTTTCTCTCTCATCGATGTTTCTGGCTCTCTATCCCTCTCCCTTCCTCTCTGTAAAAAATCAATAAAATATATTTATAATAATAATAATAATACCAGTGAGCCCTAGCCAGTTTGGCTCAGTGGATAGAGGGGTACGTGCCTTGGTTACAAGCTCCTCCCCAGCCAGGTCCTTGGTTGCAGGAGGAAACCAGTCGATGTGTTTCTCTCACATCGATGTTTTCTCTCTGTCTTTCCCTCTCCCCCTAAAAATCAATGGAAAAATGTCCTCGGGTCAGGATTAACAAAAATAAAAATAATACCAGTGAAAGCTTGACGAAGTCTCAGGCCCAGGGTCAGCGACGAGGTGTTGGGTTTTGTTTGTTTGTTTTGAAATATATTTTTATTGATTTCAGAGAGAAAGGGAGAGGGAGAGAGAGAGAGAAACATCAATGATGCGAGAGAATCATTGATCGGTTGCCTGCCTTTCTACTGGGGATCGAAACGGAAACCTGGGCTTGTGCCCTTGACGAGAATTGAACCCGGGACCCTTCAGTCTGTAAGCCAACGACGCTCTGTCCACTGAGCCACACCAGCCGGGAGCCTAGGTGTGGGTTTTGCGATTCGGTTTCGTTGCCTCTTGCAGGAATGATTCACGGTGAAGCACCTTTTATGGAGGTCTTGTCGTAAGTGTTTTTGGTAGCTCCGTCTGTGTAGTCAGACCACCTGAGCCCAGCGGACCTAAGAACCTACGTGTTGGAGGCCTGGCAGTAACAGCCGCCTTCCTGGGCTAATTGGCCTTTTCAACTCTCCGTCTGTGTATTCTCATTAACGTGCCTTCCAGGCCTCTGAGGGAGGCGGGCGCAGATAGGAAGCCCACTTTATGGTCAGAGGCTCCAAGTCAGGGAGCGGGAGCTTACAGGGCTTAACAGGAAGTAAGACATAAGTCGCCGGAGGCCAGTTGTAAGTTTTACTACCTCCCGGTGAAGGATGCTGGGGGCAGAGGAGTGGTGGGGGGAGGGGGCGCTCAGGCTCCCCAGCTCTGCATCCGGAGGTGTCATTTTAATAGGCAAATCATATGAATTTTATACCTTTAGACTTAGAATCAAACCCATACTCCTTGGTTTGCCCCACAGTCCTGTGCAGAGGGGTCTCCGTCACCTCTCCGGCCCCCCGTTTCCTACCATTAACCTTATTAAATCCACTCCAGTTACACTGGCCCCCCCTTTTCTGTGCCCTGAAAACTCCAACCCCTTGGTGCCTCAGGGCCTTTGCACGTGCTGTGCCCGCTACCTAACACACTCCCGCCGCCTCCAGTTCTTCACTGGCTGCTGGCCATCCTCTGGGACTGACCATCAGGGGGCAGCTCCTGTGTTGAGCGTCTGCCCCCTGGTGGTCAGTGTGCATCATAGTGACCGGCCAAACGGTCGTTTGGTTGTTCGGTGGCTTAGGCTTTTATATATATAGATGGTATCCACGGTATGGATGTCCACACTTTATCCATTTATCCACTGTAGGACATGGGCGGGGGGCGGCTATTTCCACTTTGGGGAACAGACGTTTGTGTGGAGGGAGGTTTTCCGTTGTCTTGGGCACATACCCAGGAGTGGAGTTGCTGGATCCTGTGGTAACGCATGTTTGTGAAACTCTGCCAGACGGTTTTCCAAGCCGCCTGCCCCATTTACCAGCCGTCCGGCAACTGGATGTTTCAAAAAAACATTTTTATTGATTTCAGAGAGGAAGGGAAAGGGAGATAGAAACATCAGTGATGAGAGAGAATCATGGATCGGCTGCCTCCTGCACACCCGCTCCTGGGGATCGAGCCTGCAACCTGGGCATGTGCCCTTGACCGGAATCGAACCTGGGACCCTTCAGTCTGCAGGCTGATGCTCTATCCACTGAGCCAAACCGGCTGGGGCAAATGTGGAGCTTTTTCACACACACACACACACACACACACACACACACACACACACTCACACACCCTGGCCTCCCAAACACGTACACACTCCCCAGGTTCAAGGCCGTCTTGCATCATATGGATTCCACCCAGCAGCTCTTCCCAGGAACCTAGCTGTCAGAGCCCCTGTGAGAGCTTTCTCTCTTGAATAATAGATTACCTTCTGCAGGCCTCCACCCCCTTTTGAGGAATTCCTCTTTAAAATGTATGGGAAGCGCCGTTGCTGACACCAGACTCTGTTGGCACGTACGTCTCTATCTTTTATTTCAGCCATGTGTTTGCACGCTCCGCACCCACACACCACACGCGGCACTCTTAACATGCAGCCCGCAGGGCGTCCGTGCAGGGCTTGTCCAGCCCGTGTCTGTCGCTGTCAGTCACACAGTCCAGGGGTGGGGCCGGGGAGCCATCCAGCCGGTACCTGTCCCCTTATCTGGTCTGGTATTCAGCTTCCACCACATGTTGATGGGGCACAAATTCCAATCAGTTGGAATTTGTGGATTTCTCTCCATTCCAATCACTTCCCTTTTACTTGTTCCCAGGCAGCCTCCGTGTACACTTCAGCATTGCTGCTCCCGTCACCTTAGAGATTTCAGTGAAAATGTGACTCTTGCCCTGACCGGTGTGGCTCAGTGGGTAGAGCGTCGGCCTGCGGACTGAGGGGTCCCACGTTCAATTCCGGTCAGGGGCACGTGCCTTGGTTGCGGGCACATCCCCGGTAGGGGGTGTGCAGGAGGCAGCTGATCGATGTTTCTCTCTCATCGATGTTTCTAACTCTCTATCCCTCTCCCTTCCTCTCTGTAAAAAAATCAATAAAATATATAAGAAAAAATAAAGAAAATGTGACACTTTATCCCTGGCCGGTTTTGCTCAGTGGATAGAGGATCAGCCTGTGGACCAAAGGGTCCCAGGTTCGATTCCGGTCACGGGCACGTACCTCGGTTGCAGGCTCCTTCCTGGCCTGGCCCTGGTCGGGGCACGTGCAAGAGGCAACCAATCAATGTGTTTCTCTCACATTGATATTTCTCCCTGTCTTTCCCTCTCTCCTCCCTCTAAAAAAATCAGTGGCCTCAGGTGAGGATTAAGGAAAAAAGAAAAATGAGCCTTAGCCGGTGTGGCTCAGTGGCTAGAGCACCAGCCTGCAGACTGAAGGGTCCCAGCTTTGATTCCAGTCAAGGGCACATGCCCAGGTTGTGGGCTCGATCCCCAGTAGGGGGCATGCAGGAGGCAGCTAAGTGATGATTTCTCTCATCACTGATGTTTCTATGTCTCCCTCCCAATCCCTTCCTCTCTGAAATCAATTTTAAAAAAAACATATATTTTTTTAAAAATGTGACTCTTCACCCTTTCCATGTTCTTAATAATAACAACCCAGATGTTTCCTTCCAACCCCTAATCTTTTTTTTCACTTTACTTTTTTTTTCATTTTTTTATTAAGGTATTATATGTGTACATATATTACCAATGCCCCCTCCCACTCCCATACATGCCCTCACCCCCCAGAGTTTTGCGTCCATTGGTTATGCTTATATGCATGCATACAAGTCCTTCGGTTGATCTCTTATCTCCCCCACCTCTCCCTAACCTTCCTGCTGTAATATGACAGTCTGTTTGATGCTTTACTGTCTCTGTATCTATCTTTTTGTTCATCCTATATAATAAAAGGCTAATATGCAAATTGACTGAACAGCGGAACGACCGGTCGCTATGATGCGTACTGACCACCAGGGGGCAGACGCTCAACGCAGTAGCTGCCTCCTGGTGGTCAGTGCGCTCCCACAGGCGGAGCGACGCTCAGCCAGAAGCCGAGCTCATGGCTGGCGAGTGCACCGGCGGTGGCAGGAGCCTCTCCCGCCTCCGCGGCAGCGCTAAGGATGTCCGACTGACGGCTTAGGTCCACTCCTCGTGGGGAGCGGGCCTATGCCCTCAGTTGGACATCCCCCGGGGGCTCCAGGACTGCGAGAGGGCACAGGCCGGGCTGAGGGACCCCAAACCCCCCAGTGCACGAATTTCATCCACCAGGCCTCTAGTCAGTTTATAATGTTCTTTATTATCCACAAATGAGTGAGATCATGTGGTATTTTTCTTTCATTGACTGGCTTATTTCGCTTAGCATAATGCTCTCCAGTTCCATCCAGGTTGCTGCCAATGGTAAGAATTCCTTCTTTTTTTATAGCAGCATAATATTCCATTGTGTAGATGTACCACAGTTTTCCGATCCAGTCATCTGCTGACGGGCACCTAGGCTGTTTCCAGATCTTAGCTATGGTGAATTGTGCCGCTATGAACATAGGGGAGCATATATCCTTTCTGATTGGTGTTTCCAGTTTCTTAGGATATATTCCCAGGAGTGGGATTACTGGGTCAAATGGGAGTTCCATTTTCAGTTTTTTGAGGAAACTCCATACTGTTCTCCACAGTGGCTGCACCAGTCTGCATTCCCACCAGCAGTGCACGAGGGTTCCTTTTTCTCCGCATCCTCGCCAGCACTTGTCGTGTGTTGCTTTGTTGATGATAGCCATTCTGACCGGTGTGAGATGGGACCGCATTGTCGTTTTGATTTGCATCTCTCGGATAATTAGTGACGTTGAGCATGTTTTCATGTGTCTCTTGGCCTTCCTTCTGTCTTCTTTCGAAAAGATTCTATTCAGGTCCGTGGCCCATTTTTTTATTGGATCATTTATCTTCCTTTTATTAAGGTGTATAAGTTGCCTGTAGATGTTGGAGATTAAACCTTTATCAGTGATAGCATTTGCAAATATGTTCTCCCATACAGTGGGCTTTCTTGTTGTTTTGTTGGTGGTTTCTTTTGCTGCGAAAAAGCTTTTTATTTTGATGTAGTCCCATTTGTTTATTTTCTCTTTAGCTTCCATTGCCCTAGGGACAGTATCAGTGAAGAACTTCTTTCGGCATATGTCTGAGATTTTGCTGCCTGTGGATTCCTCTAGTATTTTTATGGTTTCCCGTCTTATGTTTAAGTCCAACCCCTAATCTTGTAACAGGCTCCGATGTTTGCGGCCTCGTCTCTCCTGCAGGATATCTGTGTTAGCTGTTCTCCGTCTCCAGGTCCTCTTTCCAGGGTCCAATATACACGCCTGGGGCCTGGCACGGAGTGGGCACGCATGGCTCAAGGAATGCTGCTGACCGGAGGTTTTGTTCTGTACATGCCGTGTGTCCCCCACACCCCCCGGACATGCTAAGCAGTATCTGTGTTCTCTTTTGCAGGCTATTGGCTGTACTCTGAACTGCAGTTGCCAAAGTTTCAAACCAGGCAAAATGAACCACCGGCAGTGTGAGCAGTGCAGACACGGATGGGTGGCCCACGGTAACTCTATTCCCCGCCCCCCTCTTTCTTGGCTGGGAGTATTCCCTCTAAATACCTTCTACAGGTCTTCAGGAATGGATGTAATAGCTAAGAATAGAATGGCAGCGAGCATGTGTACGTTACTCCCGTGTGCCGGGTAACCGCCTAAGAGCTCTAGATGTGTCCTCTCTGTGATCACAACTCCATATGATACGTGTACACCCCTGCCATCGCTTCGAGATGATAGAACTGGTCCGTGCCGTCTAGTGCGGTAGCTCAAGCCCAGATAAAATACAGACTGTTCCGTTAAATGTGCATTTCAGATAAACAAAAAAATAATTTCTTAGCCCGGCTGGTGTGGCTCAGTGGTTGAGCGTCGACCCCGTAAACCCAGGAGGTCAGGGTTGGATTCCCCCAATCAGGGCACATGCCTGGGTTGCAGGCTCGATCCCCAGTAGGGGGCATGCAGGAGGCAGCTGATTGATGATTCTCATCACCGACGTTTCTATCTCTCTCTCCCTCTCCCTTCCTCTCTGAGGTCAATCAATCAATATTTTCTTAGTCTAGACATATCCCACTTTATTTGTTGTTTATGTTCAGACTTAACCGGGCATCCTGTTAAACCTGAATATATACACTAGCCATATGTGGCTACCAAATTCTTGAAACATGACAAGTGTGACTGCAGAATTGAATTTCCAGTTTTCTTAAATGTTAATGGATTTATTTTTTGTTTTTGTTTTGTTTTTGTTCATCCTCATCCAAGGATATTTTTCCATTGTTTTTTAGAGAAAGTGGAAAGGAAGGGGAGAGACAGGGAGAGAAACATCAATATGAGAGACACACATCGATTGGTTGCCTTCCCCACGACCTGACCAGGGCCAGGGATCAAGCCTGCAACCAACGTATGTGCCCTTGACCGGAATCGAACCTCGGACCCTCCAGTCCGCGGGCTGACATTCTATCCACTGAGCTAAACCGGCTAGGGCAATGTTAACCTTTTGCACTCGGATGTCGAGATTAAAATTACTATTTGAATGTATCAATAATTTGAAATATAAAAAAATCCAAATAAATAAGTTTGTATGAAAAGAAACTCCAGTTTTTTATTCTACTGCCGCACTTTGTAAAATCTGGGGTATTTAAAAAATTAAATCCCGAGTAGAATAAAGGAATCGAGAAAAAAGCAAGCTAGTGCAAAGGGTTAATGAATATAATCTAAATTTAAGTAGCCATATGGGGCTGATGTCTATCACATCGGACAACATAGGTTTCGGTGGTTTGTTTTTTTATTGTTATTTTAAAATACATTTTTATTGATTTTAGAGAGGAAGGGATAGAAAGAGAGAGAGAAACATCAATGATGAGAGAGAATCATTGATCGGCTGCCTCCTGCACGCCCCCTCCTGGGAATTGAGCTGCCACCCAGGCATGTGCCCTTGACCGGAATCAAACCCGGGACCCTTCAGTCAGCAGGCCGACGCTCTATCCACTGAGCCACACCAGTGAGAACTGGGTTTCGGTGGGTTTATCTGCCAAGTCTGTCAACCAGGAAGTGTCAGGTCCGGGTCTGCCGGACTCCCGAACCCAGGTTCTTCACCTGGTGCTTCCTGATTTCCCATCCTCTGGATTGGGCACCTGGACCTTTATTTTCACCACCACCACCCCCTTTTTTTTGCACTCCCCCTACTTGCGGCTGTTTTCCTCCTCAGGGATGCCACAGGAAAGAGAGAAAAGAAGAGTCCCGGGCCAGTCCACGTTATACGTTCTTGTGAAAGCTATTAAGATAATTAATTATTTGTATCATCTTTTTTTTTCCCCTCTGTTGGAACAGATCGCTGAGTGCTGGTACTAGCCTACTTCCTAGGCAGTGTTTCTCTTGAGAGTAGGATCCTTTTATATGTCATTTCTGCCCTGGCTGGTTTGGCTCAGGGGATAGAATGTCAGCCTGCGGACTGAAGGGTCCCTGGTTCGATTCCGGGTCAAGGGCACATGCCCTGGTGGCGGGCTCCATCTCCAGTTGGGGGCGTGCAGGAGGCAGCCGATCCATGATTCTCTCTCATCATTGACGTTTCTATCTCTCTCTCTCTCTCCCCCTCTCCCTCCCTCTCTAAAATCAATAACTATATATATATGTATTTTTTTTTAAAAATCACGTCATTTCATCCTTTGGTTTCCCAGCGCTCAGCAAGCTGAGGATCCCCCCCATGTATCCAACAAGCCAGGTGGAGATCGTCCAGTACAACGTGGTGTTTGACATCAGCAGCCTCATGCTCTACGGGACCCAGGCCATCCCCGTGCGCCTGAAAATCCTCCTGGACCGGCTCTTCAGTGTGCTGAAGCGAGACGAGGTCCTGCAGATCCTGCACGCCCTGGACTGGACCATTCAGGACTACATCCGGGGATACGTGCTGCAGGTGCGGCCACCCTCCTCCGCCAACATCTCCTCCCATCCACGTCCGCGTCACTAACGCAGCCCAGTAGCCAGCCTACCAGCGCTACAGCCATTGCGGGCATCCTTCCCTTTCAGTCTTTTTCTAGCGGCCGAATGCCCTGCCTCACCTTCTGGGAGGAGTCCAGGGCTTCCCTCAAGATACTGGTGGGCCCTGGCTGGTTTGGTTCTGTGGATAGAGCTTCGGCCTGGGGACTGAAGGGTCCCAGGTTCGATTCCGGTCAAGGGCACATGCCTCGGTGGTGGGCAGCCAGTCAATGATTCTCTCATCATGGATGTTTCTATCTCTCTTTCTCTCTCTCTCTCTCTCTCTCTCCCTTCCCTTCCTCTCTGAAATCAATAAAATATTTTTTAAAAAAGAAAAAAGATACCTGTGAAACTCAGGATGTGAGAGGTTACCTGATCCTTGGCTTGGGTTTCACCGGCAGCTCTTCCACAGTAAATCTCTGGCCCTGCCTTGGATGCTGCCTCTACTTCTTCTTCTTTTTTTTTTAATCCTCGCTCAAGGATATTTTTCCATATTTTCCCAGGAAATATGGAAAAAGTGGAAGAGAGAGTGGAAGAGAGAGGGAAAGACAGAGAGAAACATCGATGTGAGAGAAACACATCGATTGGTTGCCTCCTGCACATGCCCCGATCGGGGCCCGGGCCAGGGAGGAGCCTGCAACCGAGGTCCATGCCCTTGACTGGAATCGAACCCGGGACCCTTTGGTCCGCAGGCCGACACTTTATCCACTGAGCCAAACCGGCTAGGGCTCCACTTCTTTTATTCTCTGCAAACTACCTATTGACATAGATGCTGTCTGTGTGAGATTTTACTGAGGTCTAGGGGGTGGGAGAGCGCACTTACCTTGCAGAACCACAAGCAAACAATCCCAGTCCCTGTTCTCTAAAGCTGTCTGCCACCCCACTGCTGATGTTCCTTCCTAGAATGGGCCATCTTGTGATGTTTCTGTGTTCATGCGCTTTTTTATTCTCTGCACGTGCGCGCGCACACACACACACACACAATTCTCTTTCGGCCTCCTCACATTTTGTCTCTGTCTCTCCATGAAGGAGAGGTGAAAGGCATAGTTCTCTGTGCCTTTCATGCCTTCTCTCTTCTCTTTATGTGCAGAACAGTTGTTTTAATCCTCACCTGAGGATGTGTGATTTCAGAGAGAGAGAGAGAGAGAGAGAGAGAGAGAGATTGGTTGTCTCCCATACTTGCCCCCACCCAGGATCAAACCCCCCCAACCTGGAATTGAACCTTCAGCCTTCTGGTGTATGGAACGGTGCTCCAACCCACCGAATCACCCGGCCAGGGCTTCGCAAAGTGGATTTACCGCCCTTTCCTTTTTAAAAAAAAAATACATTTTATTGATTTTTTACAGAGAGGGATAGAGAGTTAGAAACATCGATGAGAGAGAAACATCGATCAGCTGCCTCCTGCACACCTCCCACTGGGGATGTGCCCGCAACCAAGGTACATGCCCTTGACCGGAATCGAACCTGGGACCTTTCAGTCCACAGGCCGATGCTCTATCCACTGAGCCACACCGGTTTCTGCCCTCCCTTTCTATAACAAGCTATGGGGGCAGGCTTCCTGTTTCAGATCTAGAGGCAAAGGATGTATTTCCTGATATAAGTGAGATCATTTTTCTGACACATGAAACAGATGCAGCTTTTAAATTTTTTTTTTCTTGCCACTATACTAGGAAAATAGTGTCAGCCAACTTTGGTAAAAATTTCAGTGAAATGGGGGTCTGAATGTATTTCCAAGACACACATACATGTCGGTCTTACTCAGAGAAAACCGTATCACGAAAATGAACACTAATAACCATCATTGACCTAGACCAGTGGTTCCCACTGTGGGCCCCACACCCCACAGGGGAGGCCGTTGGATGTTTAAGGGGGGGGCGATTCGAGAATGAGTTATTAACAGTGAATTTTTTTTGCATGTCTTATGGTTCTAGGGGCCTCATATACAGCCTATAGATTGTGACATTTATGCATTTCAGTTCCCTATTCTATGTTTTGAAACTATTTGCTATTTTTCATATCATTTTATATTATTACTATTCTTTTTAATAATTTCCTAGTGATTTCTTCCTCAGTCCTTCCACTTTCCTTTCATTCTTTTATTTTTCTCTCTCATGGATGCCATGTTCCTTGGAATCTTGTTTAGACCAAGTTCATGGCCTTTTAGGCTTCCTCCACGTGAATAGGAGTTCACTTTTTTTTTTTTTTAATATATTTTATTGATTTTTTACAGTGAGGAAGAGAGAGGGACAGAGAGCTAGAAACATCGATGAGAGAGAAACATCCATCAGCTGCCTCTTGCACACCCCCTACTGGGGATGTGCCCACAACCAAGGTACATGCCCTTGACCGGAATCGAACCCGGGACCCTTGAGTCCGCAGGCCGACGCTCTATCCACTGAGCCAAACCAGTTTCGGCAGGAGTTCACTTTTTGAATAATGAGAATTATATGTCACGGGGTGGGAGCGGGGGGCATCAGGATGTTAGAGATGCTTAGGAGGGGCGTGGCCAAAAGAGGTTGGGAACCACTGACCTAGACCCTCTCCCAGTCATCTTACGACCTAGACCCTTTTCTGGGGATCTTATGAAGTAGGTAGAACATTCCCCTTTTCCGTTGGAAAAGCCAGAAGCTCCAGGCTGCTTCTAAATCTTGCTGGAGTCACTCAGCTCCTAGGCAGCAGACCGCGAGTTTGAACCCCCATTTTTCTGAGTGTCAAGGCCATGATCTTCCTCTGGAAACACGTGTTCACCTGGAGAGCAGGGCCCCCCGCAGGCCGGAACCCACCTTTTATGCAGAGCAGCATTACGATCTTACATTATGACAGAGATCAATATTTAATGATCCTAATAATCTTGCTTTCCCTCGTGTTGGGATTAAAAATATGGAATCAATTACCTTGAACCTCTAGCGCATGAAAAATGTATGATGTTACATTCCTCGCCATCTTCGGAGCGCTCCCATGCACTGCGAAAAATCTCAGTAGGCCATCAAGTACATGTTCTGTGATAAAATATTTATTGCAGTTTTGGGAAAAGTTAGGCCTTGCTAAGAGTTGAAAGATCTCCAACACGCCGGTGTAATTACAGCTGCGCTTTGTGAACCACGGGCCGTAGATCAATACGGGCTCATTTGTTTTCCGATGGTAGTTGCTTGGGCCGATTATTAAAATGCAGTGAATAAATACTCGAGCTATATGGAGGTCTGATTGCTCCATCTAGAGTCTTGCGATAAAGAAGTTCCTATTGTTGCCCTGGCCAGTGTGGCTCAGCGGTTAGCGCGTTGGCCCCCCAGACCAGAGGGTTGCCAGTTCAATTCCCAGTCAAGGGCACCTACCTGGGTTGCAGGTTTGATCCTCGGGCCTGGGTCGGGGTACGTGTGGGAGGCAACTAATCGATGTGTCTCTCTCACATTGACCTCCCTCCTCTCTTTCTCTCTCCCTTCCGGCCCCCTTCCCTTCCACTCTCTCTTAAAATCAATGGGAAAAACATCCTCTGGTGAGAACAAAAACAAAAACAAAAATCAAGAAGAAGAAGTTACTATTTTTCAAAAGATACATTGTTGGTTTTTATCCTCATGCAAGGATATGTTTATTGATGTTAAAGAGAGAGGGAGGGAGAGAGAGAGAGAGAGAAGCCTGGAGGTGAGAGAGAAACATTCTATACACACCCCAACTGGGGATGGAACCCACAACCTTTGATGTAGAGGGTGACACTCCAGCCACCCGGGCAGGGCAAAATATATGTATTTTAATTTTTGTGGAGATTACTAGACCTGATGCAAGACGACCAATTGGATTGAAATAAGATGGAAACTAACCACCAAATTTCCCTGAGGCTTGAGTACAATTATTTTATGAATTTTTTGGACTGCCACTTACATCTGTGCAGTATATTTTCTTTCTTTTTTAAAAAAAAAAATACATTTTTTTATTGATTTGAGAAAGGAAGAGAGAGGGAGGGAGAGATAGAATCATCAGTGATGAGAGAGTATCATTAATCGGCCGCTTCCTGCAGGACCCCTACTGGGGATCGAGCCTGCAAACCGGCCACGTGCCCTTGACCAGAATCGAACCCGGGACCCTTTAGTCCGCAGGCCCACGCTCTATCCTCTGAGCCAAACCGGCTAGGGCTACAGTATATTTTCTGCACAGTTTCTGGCCTAGGAGAAGGGCATGAGTGGGGACTGAACTCGACCAGCCCCCGGCTCATCCTGAGACGATGTCATTTTCAAATGTGCACGGAGGTGCCCTGTGGTGCCCGAGGAGGCTGTGACCACCCTGCCCCCTTTTTTTTTTTTAAATACATTTTATTGATTTTTTTTACAGAGAGGAAGGGAGAGGGATAGAGAGCCAGAAACATCGATGAGAGAGAAACATCGACCAGCTGCCTCCTGCACACCCCCCACCGGGGATGTGCCTGCAACCAATGTACATGCCCTTGACCGGAATCGAACCTGGGACCCTCCAGTCCGCAGACCGACGCTCTATCCACTGAGCCACACCGGTTTCGGCACCCTGCCCCTTTCTTAGAGAAAAGGGGGAGGCATGGGAAACTGAGCGTCCCTTTCCTTTCCGGTTGGAAAAGGTGCTGGACCCCTGAAATCGATTGAAAAAATACCTCTATATATAAAAGCCCAAGCAACCGAATGACCGAACAACCAGGCTCTTTGCCGTGTTTTCTAGGACGCGTCGGGAAAGGTGCTGGACCACTGGAGCATCATGACCAGCGAGGAGGAGGTGGCCACCTTGCAGCAGTTCCTGCGTTTCGGGGAGACCAAGTCCATCGTGGAGCTCATGGCCGGCCACGAGAAGGACGAGCCGGCCGTCGCCGCCCCGCCCTCGGCGGCGAGCGTGGACATCCGGGCTTTCCTCGAGAGCTGCGGCCACAGGAGCGCCAGCCTCCCCGCGCCCGCGGACCCGGGGAGCCCCAGCGGCCTGCACCCCTCGGAGAGCCTCATCAACGGCATGGCGTTCATGCTGCCCTTGCAGTTCTTCAACCCCGTGCTGCCCGCGCTGGTGGGGCCGCTGCCCGAGCGGTACGCGCTGGACCCGGGTCCGGACCTGGGTCAGGACCCCCGGCAGGACGTCTACGGGCCCTTCCCCGACGGCGGCTTCCTCGCCTCCAGCTCCACCCCGTTTCCTGTGGAAAAGGAGCCGTGTCCCAGCTGCCCCGACACCGCCCCTGGGCCCAAGGGAGACGGCGCCCCCGAGAGGGACGCCGGCACCTGCAGCGTCGCCGCCAAGCCGGAAAGGACGCAGCTGTCCCCCGAGGCCCGGGGCAGGCCCGAGAGGCACGGGCCGGGCGCCAAGAAGGGCCGGGTGTTCTGCACGGCCTGCGAGAAGACCTTCTACGACAAGGGCACCCTCAAGATCCACTACAACGCCGTCCACCTGAAGATCAAGCACAAGTGCACCGTCGAGGGCTGCAACATGGTGTTCAGCTCCCTGCGGAGCCGCAACCGCCACAGCGCCAACCCCAACCCCCGGCTGCACATGCCCATGAACAGGAACAACCGGGACAAGGACCTCAGGAACAGCCTGAACCTGGCCGCCCCCGACGGCTACAGGCGCCCGGGGCTCGACGTGCCGTCCCCGGACCGCGGGCCTCTCCGCGGCGGCGGCGGCTGCCCCGGTTCAGGCGAGGATGCCAGGGGCCCGGCGGCGGGCTTCCCCGGCGGCGCCGGGCAGAACGGCGTGCTCTTCCCCAACCTGAGGACGGTCCAGCCGGTGCTTCCTTTCTACCGCAGCCCGGCCACCCCCGCCGAGCTGGCCAACACGCCCGGGATGCTGCCGTCCCTGCCCCTGCTGTCGTCCTCCATCTCGGAGCAGCTGGTTTCCGGCGCGGTGCCCTCCGAGGCCCTCCCCAAGAAGAAATCCCGCAAGTCTAGCATGCCCATCAAGATCGAGAAGGAGGCCGTGGGAGCCGCCGACGACGACGAGAAGAGGCGGGCGCTCAGCCCGGAGGAAGACCGGCCCCTGCAGGTGGTCAGCGAAGACGAGCTGGAGGCCTGCAGCCCCGGGTCCGACGGGGCGCTGGAGGAGCAGCGGGCACCGTCAGGATGCCCAGGGAGGCCTCTCCCCGAAGGGCAGCCGGCTTGCCACCTCTCATCGGTGATCGAGCCCCGGGGGGCGGTCATCAGCAGGACCCCCGAGCGGGAGGCCACACGCAACAACTCGGAGAGGGAGACGGAGCTGGAGAGGAAGCCGGCGCTGACCCTGGTGCCCGGGGAGGCGGAGGGGAGCGGCCGGGAGGTCCGCCTCCCTCCTGGGCTGGAACCCTGCGTCCCTTTCCCAGACTACGTCAGGCTGCAGCAGCACCTGCTGGCGGGGGGCCTCCTGGGCGCCTTGTCCCCCCGAGGCATGGCTTTCCCTTGTTTCGAAGATCCCAAGGACCTGGAGCCCGTGGGTCGGCGCACGTCGGCGAGGCAGAGGGAAGAGCGTGGCCACCACGTCTGTCCGAAGACCTTGGAGAAGGCTTGCGGGGTGACGACGCACCACAAGGACGTGCACGCCAGGGGGACGCACGCGTGCACGGTGGAGGGCTGCCAAGCCACCTTCCCTTCCCGCAGGAGCAGGGACAGGTGAGGTGCCTGTTGGCAACCGTTGGTCCTAACCGGGGCAGTTCTTTATGTATCTACCAGAGGCCCAGATGCGTGCACCCGACCCGTGGGGTCCCTCGGCACTGGCCTGCGCCCTCTCGCACTCCGGGGCCCTTTCGGGGGTGTCGGGGAGCTGGTTTGGGCCCCGTCCCCGCAGGCCTGGTCCAGACAGGAGGGAGCCCGATCCTGTGTGTGGAGCATCTGTCCCCCTGGTGGTCAGTGTGCATCATAGCGGCTGGTTGTTCGGTCATTCGGTTGCTTGGGCTTTTATATATATAGATAGTTTTTAATGGATTTCAGAGAAGAAGGGAGAGGGGGAGAGAGATAGAAACATCAACAACGAGAGAGAATCATTGACCGGCTGCCTCCTGCACGCCCCCCCCACTGGGGATGGAGCCCGCAACCCAGGCATGTGCCCTTGACCGGAATCATAGGAAAAGCATAAGCTGCTGTGGGCACGTGTGTGTGTGTGTGTGGGGGGGGGGGGGGGCGCCTGACCAGACTGAGAAGTTAGGGAAGGCTGCCTGGAAGAAGCGGTCTGAGTAAAAGTTTTGGCAGCACAATCCCTTGACAAGTTCTTTTTCTTTTTAGAGAGAGAGAGGGGGAAGGGGAGATAGAAAGAGAAACACTGATTTGTTGTTGCACTTATTTCTGCAGTCACTGGTTGTTTCTTGTACGTGCCCTGACCGGGGATCGAGCCCCACAATGTTGGTGTATCAGGATGTTGCTCTTAGCCAACTGAGCTACCCGGCCAGAGCCCTGTATAAATTCTTCAAACCTCAAGACCCTCCAAAGTGTTTGTCTATTTGGGTTTCTATCTATCCATATTTGCTGTATTAGAAATTAAAACTGAAAAAAAACTATATATTTTACATCACTTAATAAAACCTGCCCTAGCCGGTTTGGCTCAGTGGATAGAGCGTCGGCCTGCGGACTGAAAGGTCCCAGGTTCCAATCCGGTCAAGGGCACATGCTTGGGTTGTGGGCTCCGTCCCCAGTAGGGGGCGTGCAGGAGGCAGCCGATCCATGATTCTCTCTCATCGTTGATGTTTCAATCTCCCTCTCCCTTCCTCTCTGAACTCAATAAAAATATATTTTAAAATAATAATAATAACAACCATAAGCCTACTGTACATTAGCATAAGTAACATTTTCATGAAACGTATCACATTTTTCCAAAACAAAAGCTTAGAAGAGTGGCTTTGAGGGTTTCGGCAATCTCTTTAGTGTCCGGCTTTCGTAGAGAAGACAGCTGGATTCTCATAGCAGCTTCTGCCTTCAACCTGTCGCTGTATCACAGGGGTCCTCAAACTACAGCCCACAGGCCACATGCGGCCCGCCGAGGACATTTATCCGGCCCGCCGGGTGTTTTTGCCGCCGCTGCCTGTCCTGCTTAGCAGCCGACTTAGCAGTGTGCGTAGGAATTTGTTCATCGTTTTTTTTTTAAACTATAGTCCGGCCCTCCAACGGTCTGAGGGACAGTGAACTGGCCCCCCGTTTAAAAAGTTTGAGGACCCCTGCTGTATCACATGTCATGAAGCCTCTGGAAAACTCCACTGTACACACCTGAGAGAATGAGAGTAAACACAGCAAATGAGAGTAAACACATGTCTTTGAATCATGAGGAAGCGAGTGGGTGCCCAGATCACACTTTGAGAACCATGGGTCTCAACTAATCTAAGCAGCCAGCAACCAGTGGGGAAGAGCTTCAGCGGGAGATAGAGGATGCAGAGGAGAAATACAGACCCGGGCAGTGGGCACAGCACCAGCAAAGTCCCGGGGGCGGGAAGCCTGACCCAAGGTGCAGAGCGTCCTTGCAGTTGTGGTTGTCACTGGTTTTAGGGGACATGGCACCCCGGGAAATGCATCTAATCCTCTTGAGGGAAGGTTTGAGGAGCCCTAGCCGGTGTGGCTCAGTGGATAGAGTGTCGGCCTGCAGACTGAAAGGTCCTGGGTTCGATTCCCAGTCAAGGGCACATGCCCGGGTTGCAGGCTCGACCCCCCCCCCCCCCCCCGTAGGAGGCGTGCAGGAGGCAGCCAATCGATGATGCTCTCTCATCATTGATGTTTCTATCTCGCTCTCCCTTTCCTGTCCTCTCTGAAATCAATAAAAATGTATTTTAAAAAAGAAGAAGCCAAAACCGGTTTGGCTCAGTGGATAGAGCGTCGGCCTGTGGACTCAAGGGTCCCAGGTTCGATTCCGGTCAAGGGCACGTACCTTGGTTGCGGGCACATCCCCAGTAGGGGGTGTGCAGGAGGTGGCTGATCGATGTTTCTCTCTCATCGATGTTTCTAACTCTCTATCCCTCTCCCTTCCTCTCTGTAAAAAAATCAATAAAATTTTTTTTTTTTAAAGAAAGAAGAAGAAGAAAGTTAGAGGAGCCCACAGTCAGCTCCTGGCATTCGGGGGACACTGGGTGCTGAGCGTGGGCCCAGGGCCTTGTTCTGGGGCAGCAGGGATCTTGCCATACAAGGTTCCAGTTGAATGTGTTTGTCTGGCTTTTTTTTTTTTTTTCCTTCAACCCTTGTATGTACTGGAACCTGCATGTCAACCCCGTGTCTGGTTTTCTGCTGACACGTTCCTGCCCCTTCAACCCAGAATGCTGACATAATCACAGGTCAGAGTTGTAGTTAAGGAGAGCTGCCTGCAAAGTGGGTGATCTGGGGATGTAATCTGATGATGGCCAGAAAAAAAAGGATGTGTAAGGGGAGAGAGGAGAGCAGCCGAATAGTAAATTTGAGGTAGGATTAAACCTCCTCGACCCTCATCATATGTCTTTGGAGATTTAGGAGAGAAAATTCAATCCTTATTTATTTTGTTTTTTTCCCCCCAGGCATGCATTCTGAGCTGTACTGGGGGAGTATTTTCCCTGTTTAGCGTCATTCTCCTTTAAAATAGTAGCCCTTGTTTGCCTGGCTGGCGTGGCTCAGTGGTTAAGCAGCCAGAAGATCACAGGTTCGGTTCCCAGGAAGGCCAGATGCCTGGGTTGCGGGCTCTATCCCCAGTGTGGGGCATTGCAGGAGGCAGCCGGTCAATGATTCTCTCTCATCATTGATGTTTCCATCTCTCTCTCCCTCTCCCTTCCTCTCTGACATCAATTAAAAAAATATATTTTTAAAAAAGATTGTAGCCCTTGGAAAGGGCTGTGTTTTGCTCATCAGGTGAGCACGGAATCTCTGAGCAAGGACAACAGTGATTGACAAGTTACAGCCAAATGATATCATAGGAGTCCCAGGCCTGGGCCCTAATGGATACTCATTATCTGCCCTTCAGGGGTAATCACCAGGTAGCAGATTGGTGATTGGCGGTGTGCTCACAGTGCTGTATTTGCAAAACTCCTGTCTGGTAACAGTGAAACGTTGCAAATATGAACTGAATGGTGCACTCTCTCTCTCTTTCCTCTCTCTCTTTCCTTTCTCTCTCACTCATGCACTCATGCACGTACACACACACACACACACACACACACACACACACACACGCCCTCCTATTTCTAGCCAGTCAGATTTTCATACCTGTAGAACTGGGATGATATGCCTGCCAAATGCTCTAGACCCTGATGCAAGCCACATAGGAAATTTCAAATTTTCTGGTAGCCACATTAAAAAAAAAAAAAAGAAGTAAGCCCTAGCCAGTTTGGCTTGGTGGATAGAATGTGGGTCTGCGGACCCAAGAGTCCCGGGTTCGATTCCAGTCAAGGGCACGTACCTCGGTTGCAGGCTCCTCCCCGGCCCAGGCCCTGGTCAGAGCGCATGCAGGAGGCAACCAATCGATGTGTTTCTCTCACATCGATGTTTTCTCTCTGTCTTTCCCTCTCTCTTCCACTCTCCCTAAAAATCAATGGAAAAAATATTCTTGGGTGAGGATTAACAAAAAAAAGTAAAAAGCAACAGGTGGAGTAAGTTTTAATCAAGTGTTTTATTTCAGTCAGCTGTCCATAGTATTCTCATTTTATTATATGACTAGAGGCCCAGTGCATGATTGAATCATGCACGTGTAGGGCCCCCTACATGCTTTCGCTTTTCGCGGTGGAGCTGGGTGCCTGTCCGCTGGTGCACCAGGCCTTTCAGAAGCCTCCGGCGCTGCGGAGGCTTCTGAAAGGCCTGGTGCCGGAGCAGACAGGCACCCAGCTCCCACGCTTTTGATGGTCCGCGGCCGCTGAGGGGGGCTACACTGCTGTTGAGAGGCGCAGGGGGTGGGACTCCCGCCCCCTGCACCTCTCAACAGCCGCTGAGGGGGGCTGCCGTGGACACCGGGCTACCCTGCCTACCCTGCCGTTGAGAGGCGCAGCTGGGTGTCCGGGGCAGGCCCCCTCAGCAGCCGCGGATCGTGCCTCTCAACAGCAGGGTAGCCCCCCTCAGTGGCAGCGGATCCGTGCCTCTCAATGGCCGGATAGGCCACCCCGAGTCCCGCCCCCCAGCCTCCCGCCGGCCAATTGTGGGCGTAGCGGAGTGATGGTAATTTACATGTTAGTCTATTATTAGATAGGATACCGCCACACTCCAGGCACTCGTAGCCACCTGTGAGTGAGTGGCTGGAGTATTGGACAGGCCAGCTCTAGAAGATCCTATTCCCTGACCTCATTGGCACAAATTTCTCTGCTTCTTATTGTTTGTGACCAGTTATTTCTAGTGTCCCAGTCGAATGGCCCTAATTGAAATAGTCTAGCCATTCTCTCTCTTTTTTTAAAAAAAATATATTTTTATTGATTTCAGGGAGGAAAAGAGAGCGAGAGAGAGAAACATCAATGATGAGAATCATCGATCAGCTGCCTTCTGCATGCCCCCTGCTGGTGATCGAGCCCGCAACCCGGGCATGGGCCCTTGACCAGAATCGAACCCGGGGCCCTTCAGTCTGCAGGCTGATGCTCTTTATCCACTGAGCCAAACCAGCTGGGGCTAGCCATTCCCTTTAGATCAGGACCAGGAAGTTACCTGTCGATCAGACGGTGGAAACTGAAGAGAACCACATATTCCCAAGGTCCCTGACTTTCCCATGAATGCTAACTTCTGCCAAGCGGCGAACAGCAGTGGGCCGGTGTCCGCTAGCCTCGCATTGCATCCCACGCCCCTTATCATCACTTCTCGCATGCCACAGGTTTTTTCTGGTATCTGCCTAGTGTCTCCGCCCAGAATGAGGACTTTTTAAAACAACAGCTCCAGCCCTACCCGGTGTGGCTCAGTGGATAGAGCGTCAGCCTGTGGAGCAAAGGGTCCCGGGTTCGATTCCGGTCAAGGGCACGTACCTCGGTTGCAGGCTCCACCCCGGCCCGGGCCCTGGTCAGGGCGCGTGCAGGAGGCAACTCATCCATGTGTTCCTCTCACGTCGATGTTTCTCTCTTGTCTTTCCCTCTCTCGTCCACTCTCCCTAAAAGATCATTTGAGCCGAAACCGGTGTGGCTCAGTGGATAGAGCGTCGGCCTGCGGACTCAAGGGTCCCGGGTTCAATTCCGGTCAAGGGCATGGACCTTGGTTGCGGGCACATCCCCGGTGGGGGGTGTGCAGGGGGCAGCTGATGGATGTTTCTCTCTCATCGATGTTTCTAACTCTCTATCCCTCTCTCTAAAAAATCAATAAAATGTATTTTAAAAAAAAATAAAAGATCAATTGAAAAATATCCTCGGGTGAGGATGAACAGAATAAATAACAAACAAACAAACAACAGCTCAACCCGTTCCTAACCATCTTCTCACTCTTGTAGACACAGTTCCAACCTAAACCTCCACCAAAGAGGGTTGACCCAGGAAGCACTGGAGAGCAGCGAAGGCCATTTCCGCGCCGCGTACCTTCTGAAAGACGCGGCCCAGGAGGCCTATCGGGACGTGGCCTTCACCCAGCAAGCCTCCCAGGCGTCGGTCATCTTCAAGGGGACCAGTCGGGTGGGCAGTCTGGTGTACCCGATCGCCCCGGTGCCCAGCGCCGCCTTGGAGAGCTACCGCGAAGGCACCGTCCTGGACCTGAGCACGACCTCGAGCGTGAAGTCGGAGGGCAGCAGCCACTCCTCCTCCTGGGACTCCGACGGGGCGGCGAGCGAGGAGGGCGCCGCCGCCGCGCTCCTGGAGGACAGCGATGGGAACTGCGAAGGCCCCAGCCTTGTGCCCGGGGAGGAGGCGTACCCCATCTGCGCCCTGATGGAGAAGGCCGACCGGGGCCTCGCCAGCCTGCCCCCCGGGCTGCCCATCGCGTGTCACCTCTGCCAGAAGACGTACAGTAACAAGGGGACCTTCCGGGCCCACTACAAAACCGTGCACCTCCGGCAGCTGCACAAGTGCAAGGTCCCCGGCTGCGACACCATGTTCTCGTCCGTGCGCAGTCGCAACAGACACAGCCAGAACCCCAACCTGCACAAAAGCCTCGTCTCCTCGCCAAGCCACCTCCAGTAACCAGCTGGGAAAGGCAAAGGCATTGCTTCCGGCAGAGAAGGCAGAACCAGGGTCTGTTTCGGTCTTTTTTTTTTTTTTTTAAATATATTTTATTGATTTTTCACAGAGAGGAAGGGAGAGGGAGAGAGAGTTAGAAACATCGATGAGAGAGAAACATCGATCAGCTGCCTCTTGCACACCCCCTACTGGGGATGTGCCCGCAACCAAGGTACATGCCCTTGACCGGAATCGAACCTGGGACCTTTCAGTCCGCAGGCCGACGCTCTATCCATTGAGCCAAACCGGTTTTGGCTGTTTCGGTCTTGAACACCATTCGGGACAAGCCGGGCCCACAAGTATTGGCGCTGACTTTCTAGATCAGGGGTCCTCCAACTTTTTAAACGGGGGGGACCAGTTCACTGTCCCTCAGACCGTTGGAGGGCCGGACTATAGTTTAAAAAAAAAAAAACAACTATGAACACATTCCTATGCACACTGCTAAGTCGGCTGCTAAGCAGGACAGGCAGCGGCGGCAAAAACGCCCGGCGGGCCGGATGGATGTCCTCGGCGGGCCGCCTGTGGCCCGCGGGCCGTAGTTTGAGGACCCCTGCTCTAGTCTTCTACCGCGGGGGGAGGAGCAGGGCGTTGACGCGGGACAGCCTTTCCTGTCTTTTTTTTTTTTCTTCTTCTCAGCCCCGGGTGTTTTTCACGGACACGGCGAAAACGTGCAGAAATGCAGTTTTTTTCCCCAGATCTGTTTACACATTCCCTGGGAGATCTCCGGGCCTGCAGATGGACGTCAGGGGCCCCGGGCTTGGAGGGAGGCTTGCTGGATTTCAGCTCTCGATGGAGTGTCCGGGGAAAAGGACAGGAACTAAAATCTGGGTTTCAGACTCATGAAATCAGGAACCGAAAAATGGGATCTTTTGGGGCGGGGGGGCGGGGATGGCTTAAAACTATGCACTTAAGAATAGCAGTCTTCGATTTAATTTAAGATAATTTTGATGATATTTAATTTGTGTGTATAGTATGTGAGTATATGGGGCGAGTGTGGATGTGTCACAGGGTGACCTCGGGGGGCGTCTCGATCGATCGAAAGCAGAACGAGTGACGACCTAAATGTCAAACCCACTGCCCGTGTTCACTGGGGGGGACTTCAGAGTCTGCTCCGGGGGCTGCCCTGCAGAATGGACGCAGGCACCACCCCGGCAGGACCGTCTGTGTATATATTTTTGACCCGAGCGTTGAGAGAATGGTTCGGAGGATGGGTGTGCATTTGCAGTATCCCCAGATCCCTCAATCTTCATCTTTTATAAACCTGTAAGATTAGGGGGAACTTCCGGAGTTACACGGTAGAAAGAAAAGTAGGATGTTACTGCCATACTGTGTGTCTTAATATTTAACTTATTCTGAGCTATAAGTCCACGTTGTTGTAGACCTTTGCTGTTGTAGACAGTCCCATCTCGTGAAATTCGGCGTTTGCAGTTCTGTAAAAGCCTGAGGTAGGGGAAAAAGAAGTCGATTTTCATATTAAGACTTCCAAGTTCACGGTCTTTGAAAGTTACGGTTGCTTTAAGTCATGGAAAACATCCTTAGAGAGAATTGGGGGTGGTAAGAGATAGTATTCCCGTGGCCTGAAGGTGAAAAGAAGCCAACAAGCTGTTACTGATTTATTTCAACATTTGAAAATAAATAAACGTGACAACGTCAAACGTGTCTGTCCTTAAAGGGAGATGTATTGTTCATCCGGTGTGTCATCCAGCTGTTCAATATTCCAGGTTTCCCAAAGTGGGGGAAAAACAACAACATGTATACAAATGAGTTTTCTATGATTTAATAAAAAATATATGGCATACTTTTTGTTAAAGAAGATGAACATTTTGTAAAACCAGTTTTGTTTTACCTGGGCTGCTTGTTGTGTGGGTGCTGGTGGTCACACACACACACACACACTCAGACCATGAATCTCACGGAGCTGAAAACCCAGGGGAGGGCTGGAGGACCGGCCCTCAGGTCAGTAACTTCTGCCACCTCAAGACAGGAACGTCAGCAATTCATGAAGTCCAAAGAAAGGAAGTGGTGCCCTCGGCCGGTGTGGCTCAGTGGATAGAGCGTTGGCCTGTGGACTGAAGGGTCCCGGGTTCGATTCCAGTTAAGGGCACTATCTCAGTTGCAGGCTCCTCCCTGGCCTTGGGCCCTGGTTGGAACTTGTGCAGGAGGCAACCAGTCGGTGTGTTTCTCTCACATCGATATTTCTCTCTGTCTTTCCCTCTCTCTTCCACTCTCTCTAAAACTCAGCGGGAAAATATCCTCGGGTGAGGATTAAATAAATAAATAAATAAATAAATGAAGTGGTTACTTCCCCGGAAGGAGGGGCTATGTATTGATTTGTTGTCAAAATTAAGTGATTTTTTTTCCCCAAAAAAATACTACGCTATCATAGGTAAGTCTTATAGCCAGTGCTCAAAATAGAATGCAATGGAAGATATGCAAACCTCTTTCATTCCTAAGTATTTAAAGTGACTTTTTAGAACATCTTTTAATTTGTTTTAACTTCTCCTCTTTTTTCCCTACCCTTCCAACATCCTATATAATAAAAGGCTAATAGGCAAATCGACCGAACGGCGGAACGACGGGTCGCTATGACGCACACTCGCCACCAGGGGGCAGACGCTCAATGCAGGAGCTGGCCCCTGGTGGTCAGTGCGCTCCCACAGGGGGAGCGCCCCTCGGCCAGAAGGCAGGTTCACGGCTGGTGAGCGCAGAGGCGGCGGCGGGAGCCTCTCCCTCCTCTGCGGCAGTGCTAAGGATGTCCGACTGACAGCTTAGGCCTGCTCTAAGCCGGCAGTCGAACATCCCCCAAGGGCTCCCAGACTGTGAAGCGGGGACAGGCCGGGCTGAGGGACCCAAATGAGTGCACAAATCTCATGCACCGGGCCTCTAGTGTAGATATAAGCATGATCCCATGCACCCACCCAGGTCCCCTCTGAGGTGATGACCATGTTCCTGCTTCGCATGTCACCGGGAGAAAAGTCATCGGGGAAACTTTCTCATCCACCAACACCTGTGCTCTGCCTACCTGACTCTAGGCCCCATTGTCTCCTGCCTGGAGGCCTGCGATAGCCTCCTAACGGGTCCGTTACATCCATCCTTCCCTCCTGCAGCAGCCAGAAGGGTCCTTCCGAGATGCAGGTCAGATCACGCAGTGCCCCATCCCAAAGCTTCCCATAACACCTCCCTCTCTCTCCCCACAGTAGCTCTTCCACACCTGCCCTTGACAAGATCCCACCACGCCTGGCTGGTTTGGCTCAGTGGATAGAGCGCTGGCCTGCAGACTGAAGGGTACCGGGTTCAATTCTGGTCAAGGGTTGTGGACTCCATCCCCAGCAGAGGGTGTGCAGGAGGCAGCCGATCCATGGTTCTCTCTCATCATTGATGTTTATATCTCTTTCTCCCTCTCCCTTTCTCTCTGAAATCAATAAAAAAATATTTTTTTAAAAAGTTCTCACCATAATCTATGCATATTCCCAGTAGCTGACCTCACACTTCCTGCTCTCAGAGAACTGGGTGGGAACCCCTTCACCCTCTCCCCCTCCTCCCCCCACCCCCAACATCTGTTTGTCTATATTCACACCCATGCCCATGTGGTCACATCTGCCTGGACCTCCTGAGAATCAGTCTCATGCCAGGTGAGACTCTCTCTTCCACTCTCTCGAAAAATCAATGGAGCCCGGCCGGCTTGGCTCAGTGGTTGAGCATCAACCTATGAACCAGGTCAGGGTTCGATTCCCGGTCAAGGGCGCATGCCCGGGTTGCAGGCTCCATCCCCAGTGTGGGGCGTGCAGGAGGCAGCCCATCCGTGATTCTCTCTCATCATGGATGTTTCTCTCTCTCCCTCTCCCTTTCTCTCTGAAATCAATAAAAAATATATTTTTAAAAAATCAATGGAGCCGAAACCGGTGTGGCTCAGTGGATAGAGCGTCGGCCTGAGGACTCAAGGGTCCCGGGTTCAATTCTGGTCAAGGGCATGTACCTTGGTTGCGGGCACATCCCCAGCAGGGGGCGTGCAAGAGGCAGCTGATCGATGTTTCTCTCTCATCGATGTTTCTGACTCTGTCCCTCTCTCTTCCTCTCTGTAGAGAATCAATAAAAAATATATTTTTAAAAAATCAATGGAAAAGTATCGAGTGAAGGTTAAAAAAATAATTTGTATTTATATATATACAATTTTTTTAATGACATGTGGCTCTGTGGTGCGTCCTGGTCCCCCTCTGGGGCCTTTCTCGCGCCTCACACTCATGCTCTCTCTAGGTGTCTCCTTCACCCCACGACCTTGACTATCTTGCCTATCACATCCTAACCCACGGCTTCTCCAGCTCAGCTGGCCCTCCGCTCAGTGGGTCATTTCCCTGCCAATCAACCTTTCCCGCCTTCCGCTTCCTCGCATTGAGGGAGTGAGTGGCGCCACCACCTGGCCAACTCATGCTAAACACCCGGGGCGGCCCCGGGGTCTGGTGAAGAGCGAGGCTCGTCGAGGCCCACTGTTCTTAGCTACTCCACCTACTAACCGGGGGGCCTTGGCCAGGTAACAGCTGCTCAGGGTCTCCCTTCCTCAGCATCCGCCCCCTCATCCGGGGCTTTCCTCGTGGCCTCAGCTGTCAGTTGTGGACGAAAGGGGCCACGTGCTAACCTGACAAGCTCAGGGGAGGCCTGCGTGGCAGTCTTGCCCAGTAACCACAAAGGATGGTCTGAAATGAAAACTTTAACTGGCCCGGCCGGCGTGGCTCCGTAGTTGAGCATCGACCTATGAACCCAGGAGGTCAGGGTTCGATTCCGGTCAGGGCATCTGCCCGGGATCCCCAGTGTGGGGCGTGCAGGAGGCAGCCGATCCATGATTCTCTGTCATCACTGATGTTTCTATCTCTCTCCCTCTCCCTTCCTCTCTGAAATCAATATATATATATATATATATATATGTATATATAGCCGGAGCAGGTTTGGCTCAGTGGATGGAGCGTTGGTCTGCGGACTGAGGGGTCCCAGGTTCGATTCCGGTCGAGGGCATGTGCATTGGTTGCAGGCGCATCCCCGGTGGGGGGTGTGCAGGAGGCAGCTGGTCGATGTTTCTCTCTCATTGATGTTTCTGGCTCTCTGTCCCTCTCCCTTCCTCTCTGTGAGAAATCAATAAAAAATATATATATATATATATATATATATATATATATATATATATATTAATCCTATATAATAAAAGCCTAATATGCTAAGTGTCTGACTGTTCATTAGACCGTTTGACCAGTCGCTATGATGCGCACTGACCACCAGGGGCAGGCGCTCCAACCGGTAGGTTAGCTTGCTGCTGGGGTCCAACCGATCAGGACTGGGCGAGACTGGCTGGACATGCCCTGGAGCCCTCCCACAGTCCCTCCCCCGCTGCCAGCCCTGGACGAATCCAAGCACCAGACCAGTCTTGGCCTGATACCCGCAGGCCAGGCTGAGGGACCCCACCAGTGCACAATTGCACCGGGTTTCTAGTTTTAACTAATAATAATGCTGCTATGAACATTTGTGTACAAGTTTTTGTGTGGACATGTTTTCATGTACTTCACTTGGGTACATGCCTAGAAGTGGAACTGCTGGGTGATGGGGTAACTGTAATGTCTGACTTTTTGAAGAACCACCTGTTTTCTTAATCACTGATTCTCAAAACATATTTGCAGATTCACATTTCAGATTGCTGGTGAATGGTGCCCTCTGCTGGAATGTCTTGGTTATTGCGATTGCTCTTGTACATTTCTCTTGACTCATGTCAGACCTAGGAAATGTGTGTGGAAATTCCCCTCGTGTACCCTGCACGTCTTCCAGCTCCAAGGCTAGCTGGGAAAAAAAGAAGAAAAAAACTTGTTTCTTGAGTGTTCTTTCTTTTAATATATTTTTATTGATTTCAAAGAGGAAGGGGGAGAGAGAAACAACAATGATGAGAGAGAATCATTGATCAGCTGCCTCCTGTATGCCCCCTACTGGGAATCCAGCCCACAACCCCAGGCATATGCCCCTACTGGAAATCGAACCTTGACCTCCTGGTTCATAGGTCAATGCTCAACCACTGAGCCACGCTGGCTGAGCTCTTGAGTGTTCTTAAGCCTGCTTCCTGGGGGTATGATATCTCATTGTGGTTTTTATTTGCATTCCCTGATAATTAGTGATATTGAGGACCTTTTCATATACCTATTGGCTATTTGCATATATTCTTGAGAAAAATAGCCCTTGGCAATTTTTTCCTTTACTTACATAATACCTTATTTATATAAAACAAAAATGCTTTACTTTTAACTTTAAACTTTATAAGACATTTTCATGAAAAAAAATGTATTTACCTTTCAAACACAAAATGTCCATTTTATGCCAAGGGAAATAATTAGTACTACACAGTATAGTACATGGTACATCTAGACCAGTGGTTCCCAACCTTGTTTTGGCCACGCCCCACCTAAGCATCTCTGAAATCCTGATGCCCCCCTGTGACATATAATTCTAACTATTCAAAAAGTGAACTCCCGCCCTGACCGGTGTGGCTCAGTGGATAGAGCGCCAGCCTGCGGACTGAAGGGTCCCAGGTTAGATTCCGGTCAAGGGCATGTACCTTGGTTGCAGGCACATACCCAGTAGGGGGTGTGCAGGAGGCAGCTGATTGATGTTTCTCTCTCTCTCTCTCTCATCGATGTTTCTAACGCTTTCCCTCTCCTTTCCTCTCTGTAAAAAAATCAATAAAATATATATTTTTTAAAAAAGTGAACTCCTACTATACACATGGAGGAAGCCTAAAAGGCCATGAACTTGGTCTAAACAAGCTTCCAAAGAACATGACACGCATGAAAGAAAAATAAAAAAACGAAAGGACAGTTGAAGGCCTGAGGAAGAAATCACTAAGAAATTGTTAAAATAATAATAATATGAAGTGATATAAAAAATGGCAAATAAAGTTTCAAAACATAGAATAGAGAACTGAAATGCATAAATATGTCACAATATATATTTATAGACTGTATATGAGACCCCTAGAACCAGAAGAAATTCAAAAAAAATCACTGTTAATAACTCATTCTCGAATTGCCTCCCTTAAAAATCTAATTGCCCCCCTGTGGGGCGTGTGCCCCATGTTGGGAACCACTGACCTAGACAAATATAGACATATACACAATAAGGTTAGTTTTAATGTTTAGTATTGTGACATGTTCTTCAGCCATCCTGTGCCATCACCTTGCTAATTATAGACATATACACAATAATATTAGTTTTAATGTTTAGTGACATTTAATGTTTGTGACATGTTCTTCAGCCATCCTGTGCCATCACCTTGCTAATTCATGCCAAAATCAAGAACTGGAATATGAAGATTAGTCCTACCTGGAAAAGATAAGTTTGTTATGCAAAAATGTGTTGTATGCAAGCTATCAGAGGATTTGACGAGGTAATTGTTCATTTCTCTCCGCTAACCCTGTCTCCCACTCAGAGCTCCCTGATATCCACACTAGCAACAGAGCCATCCCCAAACCAGGATTTCGTTTTTGGGGTTTTTTTGTCCATTTGTTCTGTCAGTTCCTAGGAGAACTATGTTGAAATCCCCTACTGTAATTGTAAATTTGTCTCTTCTCTTTTATTCCTGTCCATTTTTTCTGCTTTATACATTTTGAGGCAATGTGATTCATGTATACAAGTTAAGTATTTTATTTCTTTCTGGTGAATTGCCGCTTTTATTTTGTTTTTAATGTGTTTGTTGATTTCGGCGAGAGGGAGAGGGAGAGAGAGGAACATCGATGGGCTGCGTCCTGCACGCCTCTTGCTGGGGATCAAGCCTACAAGGTTGTATGTGCCCTTGACCGGGAATCGAACAGGTGTCCTCCTGGTGCATGAGACAATGCTCAACCACTGAGCCACACGGGCGAGGTGACCCTTTATTTTTTATGTCACACCTCTTTATAGCAGAATTTCTCAACTGCAAGCACTGTTGACATGCTGGGGGGAATAATTCTTTTATTGGGTGGGCATTGGGGAGTGCTGCCCTGTACATGGTTCGATGTTTAGCAGCATCCTTGTTCTCTGCCCACTAGATGCAACAGCATCCCCACCCCCAGTCATGACCATCAAAAGTATCCCTAGAGCCCTAGCCGGTGTGGCTCAGTGGATAGAGCATCGGCCTGCAGACTCAAGGGTCCCAGGTTCGATTCCGGTCAGGGGCATGTGCCTTGGTTGTGGGCACATCCCCGGTGGGGGGGGTGCAGGAGGCAGCTGATGGATGTTTCTCTCTCATCAATGTTTCTAACTCCTTCTCCCTTTCTCTCTGTAAAAAAAATCAATAAAAACATATTTAAAAAAAAAAAAAAGTATCCCTAGAGCCCTAGCCAGTTTGGGCTCTAGGGATACAGTGTCGGCCTACAGACAGAAGGGTCCCAGGTTGGATTCCAGTCAAGGGCACATGCCCAGGTTATGGGCTCGATCCACAGTAGGGAGCGTGCAGGGGGCAGCCGATCAATGATTCTCTCTCATCATTGATGTTTCTCTCTCTCCCTCTCCCTTCCTCTCTGAAATCAATAAAAATATGCGCCTGGTTGAGAGCCACTCCTCTATAGGAATGCTTTGTGCCTTAAATTCTCTTTTGTTTGCCCTAGCAGGTCTGGCTTGAACTGCAGTCTGAAGGCTCCTTGATTCGATTCCAGTCAAGGGCATTTACCTCGGTTGCAGGCTCCCAACCCTGGTTGGGGGGCATGCAGGAAACAACCCATCGATGTGTTTCTCTCACATCCGTGTTTCTCTCTGTCTCTGTCTCTCCCTCTCCCTTCCACTCCTTTTTTTTTTTTTTAATTGATTTCAGAGAGGAAGGGAGAAAGAGAGAGACAGAAACATCAATGATGAGAGAGAATCATTGATCAGCTGCCTCCTGCACGCCCCCTCCTGGGAATCGAGCTCACAACCTGTGACCTCCTGGTTTATAGGTTGACTCTCAACCACTGAGCCACAGCGGCTGGGCGACTTCCACTCTTTTTAAAAAGCAATTTAAAAAAAAATATATCCTCGGGTGAGGATTTAAAAAACAAAAACAAAAAAACAAATGATGTCTTTCGTCTACCACAGTTTTTAAAAAATCCTCTTTGGTTTGATATTAGTAAAGGCACTTTCTATCAGTCTTTGCAAGTTTTTAAAAATCATTTTACAGAAACCAGGGAATCGTTTTTGACTCGTCCTTTTTCTTCCTCAGCCACCACTGAAGGAGTCAGCAAGCCCTATCCAGGCCCTTGTCTCCTTCTTCTGGTGAGAGCCCCCCAACGGAGCTACAGCCTTCACCCTCAAATCCACCTCCACACCGGCCACCAGGGTACGCTGTCTAACACAAGTCAAGATTGCCCTAGTCGGTGTGGCTCAGTGGATAGAGCGTGGGCCTGGGGACTGAAGGTCCCGGGTTCCATTCCACTCAAGGGCACATGCCGGGGTTGCGGGCTCGATCCCCAGTGTGGGGCGTGCAGGAGGCAGCCGATCCATGATTCTCTCTCATCATGGATGTTTCTCTCTCTCCCTCTCTCTTCCTCTCTGAAATCAACAAAAATATATTAAAAAAACAATCAAAACAGGTAAATTGTGGTATGATTATATAGTGAATATTAAAGCATGGAAATGAATGAAGGACAACTACATTGAATATGGATGTCTGTTCACAAATATAGTATTGAGGAGGGAAAGTATAGAATACTTGCCTTGATACCCATTTGTAGACAGTTTAAACAAACTTATGCAAATCAATATTGTACATTACTTAGGGATCCATCTCAATATTTGCATATAAATATAGAGAGAAGGTGTAAATAAGTGTAAAGTCATAGGAGTGAGAAATACCAAATTCAGGAGAGTTTGTTTCTATCTCTCTCTCTCTCCCTCTCCCTTCCTCTCTGAAATCAATAAAAATATATTTTAAAAAATAAATAAAAATGAAACAAGTCACGATCCTGTCCCTCCTCCACTTCAAGTCCCCACTGGGAGGTCAGACCAAGGGCGCAAGCAGCCAACAGCGAGGACTTTGGCCGCTGGTCAGAGGCTTTGGGTTGGACATAAGGGGACACAGGAACCATCCAGGTTCATGAGCAGGGCACGACGGCACGACGACACAGAACAAGCCTCTACGAGTTGGAGACGCACTGGCAAACTGCTATGTGCTGAGTGTTTGTATCCTCCCCAAAAAACCATACGCTAAATCCCAACGCCCAATGTATTTGTAAAGGGGCCTCTGGGAGGTGACTAGGTCATGAGGATGGGGCCCCTCATGAGTAGGATTGGTGCCCTTAGAAAAGAGACCCCAGAGTGTCCTGCCTTCCTCTCCCTCCCAATCCCCTGTGGGAAAAGACTGCTGAAATGCCTGTCATCTCATATGAAAACACGCTCCAAGTCACTCATCATCTGAGAGATGCAGATCAAAATGACCATGAGGTACTATCTCACACCTGTCAGAATGGCTATCACCAACAAATCAACAAACAACAAGTGCTGGCGAGGATTCCGAGTAAAAGGAACCCTCGTGCACTGCTGGTGGGAATGCAGACTGGTGCAGCCACTGTGGAAAACAGTATGGAGTTTCCTCAAAAAATGAAACGAGGAACTGCCATTTGACCGAGTGATCCCACTCCTAGGAATATATCATAAGAAACCCGAAGCACCAATCAAAAAGAATGGATGCACCCCTATGTTCATAGCAGCACAATTTATAATAGCTCAGATCTGGAACCAGCCCAAGTGCCCATCAGTAGATGAATGGATAAAAAAGCTGTGGTACATTTACAACATGGAATACTATGCAGCAGTCAAAAAAGAATCTCTTACCCTCTGAGACAGCATGGAGGGACCTGGGGAATATCACGCTAAGTGAAATAAGCCAGTCAGAGAAAGACAAGTATCACATGTTCTCACTCATGTGGAATCTAAGTAACAAAACAAACTGATGAACGGAATGGATCCAGAGACATGGAAGCATGGAACAGAGTGCGGAATCTCAGAGCGAAGGCGTGGCTGGGGGGGGGGGGGGGGAGGGCATCAACCAAAGACCTTACATGCATCTATGCATAACCCATGGACACAGACAATAGGAGCTGAAGGCCTGGGATTGGGAAGGGGGGGAAGGGGGGAGCTGGAGGGAGTTAATGTGGGGGAAAAAGGAGACATATGTAATGCTTTCACCAATAATTATTTAAAGAAATAAAATAAAATGACTGTCATCTATAAACCAGATAACAGAATTGCCCCGTGCTTTGTTTTGGGGTCTCCCAAGCCTCCAGAACGGTGAGAAATGAATTTCCACTGTTTATAAGCCAGCCAGTCTGTGGCTTTTCATTATAGCAACCCAATGGGACTGTTAAAAAAAAAAAGAGAGAGACAACAAGCCCACCATGAAGTCCCTTGTGCTAAGCCAGTCACTACACTGAGATTTAATACCTAACGTAATTACAGTGTCAACCTCTCCGAAGCGTGAGATTGTAGATCAGTCAGTCAATCAGGAATGACCTGGTCAGCACCAGTGGGGTCATCTACCTGACAGACCCCTGATGTTCCCCCCAAAGAAACATGACCTTGCCTGAAACAACCTGCTCTTTGACCAATCACTTCCTTGTCTCCCACCCCGCTTCGGCCTATAAAAGTCCTTCATGGAGCACAGCTCCTCCGAGCGTCTCCCTCCCTGCTGGAGGATGGATGCTGCCCACGCACGAATCGATGGGAAAAGCCAGTAAAGGTCTTTACATTTCACTCGGTTGAATTTTGTTTTCTAACAGGGACATAGGCCTGGGCTTACAGCTCAGGCCAAAGGACCTAGACCAGCCTTCTTCAGCGAGAGAAGAGGAAAAGGTGAGCCTGTAGGACCCGTGAGGAAGGGTCAATGTCCACCGAGGAAAATCACCAGATCGAGGAGTTAAGGAGACGCATTCGTGGGCAATGCCAAGCGTCATTAAGGACACACACAAGCCACAGGAGGTCTAGCAGGCGTCCTCAAACTACGGGCCCGCGGGCCACATGCGGGTGTTTTTGCCGTTTTGTTTTTTTTACTTCAAAATAAGATATGTGCAGTGTGCATAGGAAGTTGTTCATAGTGTGTGTTTTTTTTAAACTATAGTCCAGCCCTCCCACGGTCTGAGGGACAGGGAACTGGCCCCCTGTTTAAAAAGTTTGAGGATGCCCTGACCGGTTTGGCTCAGTGGATAGAGCGTCGGCCTGCGGACTGAAGGGTCCCAGGTTCGATTCCGGTCAAGGGCATGTACCTTGGTTGCGGGCACATCCCCAGTAGGGAGTGTGCAGGAGGCAGCTGGTCGATGTTTCTGGCTCTCTATCCCTCTCTCTTCCTCTCTGTAAAAAAATCAATAAAATATATATATAAAAAAAAAAGTTTGAGGGCCCCTGGCTAGGGACTTGCAAGCCGCACCGCTGGGAGTCCAGCATTAAGGCACATGAGCAGGGGGGCACACACACACACACACACACACACACACACACTCTCTCTCCTCTCTCTCTCTCTCTCTCTCCTCCAGGGCCAGGGAGAAGGCAGATGATGGAGAAACTTCTATAAAAAGGAGGGAGGGAGGGCAGGCAAGCCTACAACAGAGGACCCCACCCAAACAAGGTGCACTGCCCCTAGGACCCGATGAAGGCCACCAAGTCAGTGACCCCCAGGGGCTGCGCCAAGCTGC